>NC_139994.1:11746817-12029198 GCF_964263955.1 Coregonus lavaretus | reverse complement strand
ACAGCAGTGTTAGACGAAGCATCCGCTTTATCATGTTAAACAAGCCTGGGGAGGATGGAGTTACGTTCTGTGTGTTAAGCAACCTGTTTTTTTATGCACTACCAGTATTTCAAAGGCAATACTGGGTTTAATGTGATAGTTTTGCTATTCTTGTTCATGGATCTGTTGACGTGATGTGTTGAACTTTGTGGTACCAATCCTTAACCCCTAATCAACAATTGTATTCATAAAATGTCAATATAGCAATTATACTGAAGTCACACATTATTTAGAGTATTTCAGTAAGAACATACTAAGGAGTAGTCTACAGTAATAACATATAAAAATAAGTCTGGCTGAGATTAAGGCTGTCCTAATAAGGACACTGTAAAATGGGCTATTCTGAGAAAAGACATGAGAGAGGGAGGACGAGAGGGAGGACGAGAGAGGGAGGACTAGAGAGAGAGAGGTCTCTCCTCTCCTGTCCCGTCTAGCCCTCCTATCATGCAGACACAGCAACGAGCCAGGGCCGGTACCGTACCGCACCGTACATCCATCGCAGGCCAATGTCTCTGGGACATATGAAAATGTATTTATGACACCTTTACCCCTCCTGTATCCCCTTACGCCTCCCGCCAATTTTCTGAAGCAATGAAACAGAGCTTATTGAACTCTGCATGCAATATGATAAGCTTTTTTTTTTTACACAGCTGCGAGCTGCAGAATAGGGTTCACTCTCTCCCTTTGTTTAGGATTTTTTCTGCTGATGACACTACTGTTTGTTGGGGGAAATCTACTGGCACCTCCGGGACTGCAGAAGTGCTGATGGAACCTGTCGTTCTGCGAGGTGTCAGACAGGAGGGATGAGAGGAGAGGAGGGAGGCTCCCTCTTCTCCCATCCCTCCCTCTCTCTATATATATATGTAGTTCAGCCTCTCTTTCTATAATTCCTCTCTCTCTACCTAGTTCAGCCTCTCTATCTATAATTTCTCTCTCTCTACCTAGTTCAGCCTCTCTCTCTATCTATAATTTCTCTCTCTCTACATAGTTCAGCCTCTCTCTCTTTCTATAATTCCTCTCTCTCTACGTAGTTCAGCCTCTCTCTCTATCTATAATTTCTCTCTCTCTACCTAGTTCAGCCTCTCTTTCTTTCTATAATTTCTCTCTCTCTACCTAGTTCAAGCCTCTCTTTCTATAATTCCTCTCTATCTACCTAGTTCAGCCTCTCTCTCTATCTATAATTTCTCTCTCTCTACGTAGTTCAGCCTCTCTCTCTATCTATAATTTCTCTCTCTCTACGTAGTTCAGTCTCTCTCTCTCTCTATCTATAATTTCTCTCTCTCTACGTAGTTCAGCCTCTCTCTCTATCTATAATTTATCTCTCTCTACCTAGTTCAGCCTCTCTCTCTATCTATAATATCTCTCTCTACCTAGTTCAGCCTCTCTCTCTATCTATAATTTCTCTCTCTCTACCTAGTTCAGCCTCTCTCTCTATCTATAATATCTATCTACCTAGTTCAGCCTCTCTCTCTATCTATGATTTCTCTCTCTACGTAGTTCAGCCTCTCTCTCTATCTATAATTTCTCTCTCTCTACGTAGTTCAGGCCTCTCTCTCTATCTATAATTTCTCTCTCTCTACGTAGTTCAGTCTCTCTCTCTATCTATAATTTCTCTCTCTCTACCTAGTTCAGCCTCTCTCTCTATCTATAATATCTCTCTCTACCTAGTTCAGCCTCTCTCTCTATCTATAATTTTCTCTCTCCCTACGTAGTTCAGTCTCTCTCTCTCAATCTATAATTCTCTCTCTCTACATAGTTCAGCCTCTCTCTCTATCTATAATTTCTCTCTCTCTACGTAGTTCAGCCTCTCTCTCTATCTATACTTTCTCTCTCTCTAAGTAGCTCAGCCTCTCTCTCTATCTATAATTTCTCTCTCTCTACCTAGTTCAGCCTCTCTCTCTTTCTATAATTTCTCTCTCTACCTAGTTCAGCCTCTCTCTCTATCTATAATTTCTCTCTCTACGTAGTTCAGCCTCTCTCTCTATCTATAATTTCTCTCTCTCTACGTAGTTCAGCCTCTCTCTCTATCTATAATTTCTCTCTCTCTACGTAGTTAAGCCTCTCTCTCTATCTATACTTTCTCTCTCTCTACGTAGTTCTGTCTCTCCCCCTCTATCTATAATTTCTCTCTCTCTACGTAGTTCAGCCTCTCTCTCTATCTATAATTTCTCTCTCTCTACGTAGCTCAGCCTCTCTTTCTATCTATAATTTCTCTCTCTCTACCTAGTTCAGCCTCTCTCTCTATCTATAATATCTCTCTCTACCTAGTTCAGCCTCTCTCTCTATCTATAATTTATCTCTCTCTACGTAGTTCAGTCTCTCTCTCTCTATCTATAATTTCTCTCTCTCTACCTAGTTCAGTCTCTCTCTCATCTATCTATAATTTCTCTCTCTCTACGTAGTTCAGTCTCTCCCCCTCTATCTATAATTTATCTCTCTCTACGTAGTTCAGCCTCTCTCTCTATCTATACTTTCTCTCTCTCTACGTAGTTCAGCCTCTCTCTCTATCTATAATTTCTCTCTCTCTACCTAGTTCAGCCTCTCTCTCTATCTATAATTTCTCTCTCTCTACGTAGTTCAGCCTCTCTCTCTATCTATACTTTCTCTCTCTCTACGTAGTTCAGCCTCTCTCTCTATCTATAATTTCTCTCTCTCTACCTAGTTCAGCCTCTCTCTCTATCTATACTTTCTCTCTCTCTACGTAGTTCAGCCTCTCTCTCTATCTATAATTTCTCTCTCTCTACCTAGTTCAGCCTCTCTCTCTATCTATAATTTCTCTCTCTCTACCTAGTTCAGCCTCTCTCTCTATCTATAATTTCTCTCTCTCTACGTAGTTCAGCCTCTCTCTCTATCTATAATTTCTCTCTCTCTGCGTAGTTCAGTCTCTCCCCCTCTATCTATAATTTCTCTCTCTCTACCTAGTTCAGCCTCTCTCTCTATCTATAATTTATCTCTCTCTACCTAGTTCAGCCTCTCTCTCTATCTATAATTCCTCTCTCTCTACGTAGTTCAGCCTCTCTCTATCTATAATGTATCTCTCTCTACGTAGTTCAGCCTCTCTATCTATACTTTCTCTCTCTCTAAGTAGTTCAGCCTCTCTATCTATCTATAATTTCTCTCTCTCTATGTAGCTCAGCCTCTCTATCTATCTATAATTTCTCTCTCTCTATGTAGCTCAGCCTCTCTCTCTATCTATAATTTCTCTCTCTCTATGTAGTTCAGCCTCTAACAGAGAGAGAGCCTGGATAAGTGGTGGATAGCCTTGTTGGCAAACAAGTGGAATATGCCAAAGAGGATGGCGGCAAAAGGACTGGCATGGTTATCCATCACGTTGATGCCAAACCGTCTGTGTATTTCATCAAGTTTGATGACAACTTTCACATCTACGTCTACGATTTAATAAAAACGTCTTAAGGCTTTGAGAAAATTATTGATTCACAGACCATGGCAAATGTTCTCAGGATTTCTTTGAGACATCAATTTCCAGTTAAATGGACAATTCCTTCACAGGCTGCGAATGTGAAACTTGTCGTTTCCTGTGTCACTGCTTCCAATGCGAAAGCTTTTAGTGTACTTTGTTTGAAGTCCACTTTGATTCTAAAAAAAGAGACCTCTGCAGAATTCACCATGTCTGAACACTGTTCAATTGGGCCAGACACCAGGAGCTAAATCAAAGTTTATTCTTAACGTGAAAGAAAAGTGAGAATTTTGTGTATTTTTACTTGTCTATGATGCTGTAAATGTATTCTTGTGAGGTTATCTCGTAACATGTTTCCACCACTTTTGTTAACTTGTGGGTTTAAAATCCTCAGAATTGAGCATGCATCAGTCCAACAGCTGTGGTCCTTTGTAGCTCAGTTGGTAGAGCATGGCGCTTGTAAAGCCAGGGTAGTGGGTTCGATTCCCCCACCCATATGTAAAATGTATGCACGCATGACTGTAAGTCGCTTTGGATAAAAACGTCTGCTAAATAGCATATTATATTATTACACATCCATAATTTCACTCTCTCTACGTAGTTAAGCCTCTCTCTCTATCTATAATTTCTCTCTCTCTACATAGTTCAGCCTCTCTCTCTATCTATAATTTCTCTCACTCTACGTAGTTCAGCCTCTCTCTCTATCTATAATTTCTCTCTTTCTACGTAGTTCAGCCTCTCTCTCTATCTATAATTTCTCTCTCTCTACGTAGTTCAGCCTCTTTCTCTATCTATAATTTCTCTCTCTCTACGTAGTTCAGCCTCTCTCTCTATCTATAATTTATCCCTCTCTACGTAGTTAAGCCTCTCTCTCTATCTATACTTTCTCTCTCTCTACGTAGTTCAGTCTCTCTCTCTCTACCTATAATTTCTCTCTCTCTACATAGTTAAGCCTCTCTCTCTATCTATAATTTCTCTCTCTCTACGTAGTTCAGCCTCTCTTTCCATCTATAATTTTTCTCTCTCTACATAGTTCAGCCTCTCTATCTATAATTTCTCTCTTTCTATGTAGTTCAGCCTCTCTATCTATAATTTCTCTCTCTCTACGTAGTTAAGCCTCTCTCTCTCCATCTATAATTTCTCTCTCTCTCTCTACCTAGCTCAATCTCTCATCTCTATCTGTCTCTCCTTTCTCTATCTCAACCTCTCTCTCTCCTTTCTCTAGCTATTACAACCTCTCTCCCCTCTTTTTGTCCCTCCCTCATTTCTACTACCGGAGAGTTCATCAGGAGCTGCTTCATTTCCGCTTTGCATAAAGAGAGTTGCTCTCTCTCCACCTGTCTTTGACCTTGTTCTTCCTCCAATACATGAGGTATCCCAGCAGATCTACTGAATGGAGAGGATAGAAGTAGCAGGAGGGGGGGGGGGGAAGGGAGGGAACAGTCAGACACAGAGTGGTCAGTCAGATTGTCTTGTTAATGAGCTGGTCACCTCCCAGACTGACCAGTAGATCAAGAGGTTCCAGGCCAGGGGCAGCCATGACCTGTACAACCCCCATCCCCCCTCATCTCCCCTGGGGTCAACACTGAACCTGAGCCCCCAGGAGCTCAAAGGTCCAGGCCAATCGCTCGTCACCGTTTCAACAAAGGGTCATGAGAAGGCGCTGATGGACTCCCTGGCCTGTTCATACATTTGTAATGGGGCCTGTGTGTCAATGGGCTCGTAAACAATAGGATTGAAGTGTCACAATCATAACAGGAGAGGTGTGTGTGTCTCCCTTTTTCTCTCTCTCTCTCTCTCTCTCTCTCTCTCTCTCTCTCTCCTCTCTCCTCTCTCCTCCTCTTTCTCTCTCTCTCTCTCTCTCTCTCTCTCTCTCTCTCTCCTCTCTCTCCTCTCTCTCTCCCTCTCCCTCTCTCTCTCTCTCTCTCTCCTCTCTCTCTCTCTCTCTCTCTCTCTCTCTCTCTCTCTCTCTCTCTCTCTCTCTCTCTCTCTCTCTCTCTCTCTCTCTCGCCCTCTCTCTCTCTCTCTCGCTTTCTCTCTCTCTCGGCCACCACTGCATTGTACCTAAAGAATGGCCCGATTGCTATCTCAGTCCTTGCCATTGTAATCTGTCGGTCCAGCCTATGGAAACTCTAATGTCATGTCATGCTCGGGGAGCTAGTGCATACATCACTGTGTGAAAAGAAACACACTTCTTTCATAATCTCTCCAGTGGCTGTTCTGTTTCTTCTAGATAAAGCAGTAGAGAGGGTAATGCCAGGTGAAAGGAACAAGTATATTCTTGCCTCAAAGACTGAATAATTGACAAGGTGGATCCCAAACATCATCCATATACACACACACAGAAGCATGAGCACACACACACACACACACACACACACACACACACAGATGCACATGAGCAATGTGCAACACACACACACACACACGCACGCACGCACGCACGCACGCACGCACGCACGCATTCACAACTATCCACTGGCCCGGCTCCGTTGAAATTTCAATTAACACCGAAGTGCTCCTTTGACTTCAACAAAACACAAGAGAGAATTTCACTTAACCTCCCATTTTTGGATGCACTGCACAAGATTCTGTGAAAAGGATAGATAGAAGGGTAGATCAGGCTAAAAATACAGAATTTCTTATTTCTATTTATAATGTGAGCAGTGTCTGTCTCTCTTTCTTCCCTCTGCCCCTCTCTCTCTTTCTACCTCTCGCTTCTCTATCTGTTCCTCTTTTCTCCGTCATGCTTCAGGCTCCCACCAAAGGTCTGTGGCACCTCTGCCACGCTTGGGTTGGGTGACAGCTTTCCCTGATCTTTGAGGGGAATATCAATGATGGCACAGAGTAGGAGGATCTGCCACCTGGGCATCTGCTGCTGCTGAGAGACATCTTGCACATATTTCCACAATTCAGTCAGGTCAGAGACACATACACGCACACACACACACATACACACACACACACACACACACATGAACGCACGCACAACGCACACACACATGAACACAACACACACACACACATGAACGCACGCACACACACACACACACAAGCAGGCGCACATGAATGCACGCGCACACGGACACACAAGGACACACACAGACACACAAATTTCACCTATTGGGAAAAAGAGACCTTCTACAGGCAAACAAACTGTAGCATCGATGATGAGGCCCTGAACTATTTTCATTGCGCTGACAACAGTGTTTGAATGTATAGAATTTTTGATTGAAAGGGATTTTTATATTAAAAGGATCTGATAGGTATCATTTAAGATATAAAAAAATGGTATTTATTCATCTAATGTTCCTTTACAATGAGATAATGATCATGACAAAATGGCTATTCTCAAGGCATGACTATAACCGCATCAACTCAGTGTGATTGCGTCATAATTTGACGTCTATTCTCAAACGCAAGTATAGAAAGAGTCACTGACAACTGGCTGAAATCAGACCATTGTGTGTTGAGCAGCAAAATATTGCTAGCAGAGACGTAAGGAGCTATCCTGGAGACTATGAATGACCTATAATGATTTCTGCTCCATTCATCGTCCTCTCTCTCTTTCTTTCTGCTTGTCTCCTTTTTGTCTCTGAGTTCATTAGCCTGGTGGTGTTCCACTTGTGCACATACTCAAGAGTCCTCAACCTAAACATCCCTGAAGCACCCATTCATTCATTCTCTAAATAGCCCAGCTGCCATAGCAGTTACCACCTTAGGGGCCACGCTACAATCACAATGAAAGGACGCTCTGATTCTCAACTTAGTTCTCTTAGTTTAAATAGCAAATCTATTTCGTTGACTGCCGGTTTTATATGGTCCTGATCGGGCCAAATGTGAATTAATTCAACAGTCTTGTGGCTTTTTTGGTGTCTCGAGTCAGGTTGAGTCTTTTCGGTCACAATAAATGTGTGTCTTTAGTTTTTTGGGGTGTGGGGGGGGGGGGGGGGGGGGGGGGGGGGATAGAGTGGTGTAGGCTATTATCCCCCAACCTCAAACCAACCAGAAAAGAACAGAGGGGGGTCAGGGCCGGGGTCTGGTTTTTGGTTCCTACCGGCTGCAGCGGTAGTCATTCTCATCATCATAAGGGGTGTATTATTTGGGGTGTGTGTATTTGGAATCTAGATTTAATTTAGTTGCGGCTGTTGCTATCAGTGGAGAACAAGCTGGCAGTGCCGGCGGTCTGACGCTCTCAGATAAGGACAGTGCTCCCAGCTAAGCCTGATTAGTGCTGGCCCCTAAAAGGCTTTGTTGTGAGAGGCAAATAGACTGTGGAACGGCAGCCTGGGACCGAGCTGATATCAGGAATCACAGACCCACCAAACCCTCTCCTCTCCTCTCTGCTCTGCTCCTCGCTCCCCACTAGTGTACTCCACCACAGCACCCCAGCGCACTAGTCCGAGGAAGCCCATATGTTGTGGGTGAGTGTGTGTGAAAAGAGGTCCTCAGAAGGATAGTGGGGACATTTCGCCAGTCCCCACAAGGGAAAAAATGCTTTTAGGTTTAGGGATTAGGTTTAGGGTTAGGGTTAGAATTAGGGTTAGAATTAGGGTTAGAATTAGGTTTAAGGTTAGGGTTAGGTAAAATAGGATTTTGAATGGGAATCAATTGTTTGGTCCCCACAAGGATAGTAAAACGAACGTGTGTGTGTGTGTGTGTGTAGCTAGTCTATAATATATTCCGAGAGCCCAGTGGAAGAGCCCTTCTCTTAACACTCCACAGGTTCTCTTTGTTCCTCTCGACAGTGATGAATACCCCTCCAGCCTCCACCCTCCCCCTCCCCCACCGCCCTTCCCCAAATACAGGCCCGTGCTGGGGGAAAGTCTTTGTTCGCTCTGCCCCATTATGTCGTGCGGCACCATTCCACCGATCTCCATTAACATCCACCATGTGCATATTGATGACGGTGGCTCCATTGTTGAAGGAGAAAATGAAAACATTAACATTCAGATAGGCCAAATAAATGTGAAGAACCAGAATATTCTTTCATACTGTAATAATCATTTCTAATTCTTTGTTGGGGCTATGTAAAAGAAGAACAACATTATTTATTGGATGACTGTCAACAATGGAGCCTATTGAATATTTAAAAGAATATATAATTATCATCTCTATCGTAATAATTTACTGTGGGTATCTGGATACGGCATCTTTGTGTCCCAAATGACACTCTATTTCCTATATAGTGCACTACTTCTGAACAGAGCCTGCACCCTATTCCCTATGTAGTGCCCTACTTTTGACCAGGGCTGGTAGGGAATAATGTGCTATATAGGTAAAAGGTTACCATTTGGGACTCAATCTATGACATGGAATCCAAATGCTCTAATGCTTTCTGATCACATGCTTGTAACCTATTATGTCAGTAGCAACTTCAGTGCTCCTCTCTTCTCAGCACTGCAGGGTAGGACACCAGGTAAACTATTGCTTCAGCTCAGACACCATAAGCTTGATTATTATATGCCCAAATTCTCTGAAATAATTACTCCTCCCAAAAAAATTATTCTTGAGTAATTGGAGAAATGCCACGACATGACAGCAATACAATAGGAAAGAGAGTGGGCATCAACAATTACTGCTGGCTAAATCACATCTGTAGTTTAAGTTTATATTATAGACCTGCTGTTCATTTTGGCAAGGTGATAAACATAACACTATATACTTCCAATATCCACACGTTTTCCAACTCACATTATTCTGTGTTGCCCATAGAGATGTACTTGAGAGTTCATCTCATGTCTTTGAAAGTCCTCCATTCAACTTCATGGTGTTGCCTCATTCAAACTGTGGGGTCTGTTGAGGTGAGAATCATTCCCCAGCACGAGCCAGCAGTACAGTCTCTCCCAGCAGTAGACCCTCTGTCCCATGGAGAGAGACCCCTAGGGAGATGGAGACCCAGGGAGACCCAGGCACCCCAGGCATCTGTGTCTCTCTATCCCCAGTGCAGTGGGAGTGGCCTAGGGGGCCCTGTTCCGGCTGAAGCAATGGATCTGGGACAGCAACACAGCAGGAGCATGGAGGCAGACAGAACAGAGTAAAGGAGTTACGGTGCCAGGGAGCCAGAAGCCTCCAGCTGGCACCCTGCAGCCCCCTAGCCTACCCAGTCCCTAGGCCTTTCCTGGGGGGTCATGTGGCCTAGCAGCAGGGCACATGGGGAAAAGGGAGAAGGCCAGCAGGGGAATGTACAGAGACAGGGCCGATACCTCAGTCCCTGTAGTTCAGTCCCTTTTGGCCCCTCGTTGGGTTTGGTTTCGTGGAATTCTCCCATGTCTCCTGGGGGGCCCTTGCTGGGGGAACATTGCTGACATGGTCATGGCCACATGAGGACACAACCGGAGCTCCTGGGGGAGATAAGGGAGAGACAGGGAGAGTGGGAGAGAAGGAGAGGGGGAGAGAAGGAGAGGGAGAGAGGGGGCGAGAAGGAGAGGGAGAGGGAGAGGGAGAAGGAGAGTGGGGGAGAGAAGGAGAGGGGGAGAGATAGGGAGAGAGAGAGAGAGAGAGAGAGAGAGAGAGAGAGAGAGAGAGAGAGAGAGAGAGAGAGAGAGAGAGAGAGAGAGAGAGAGAGAGAGAGAGAGAGAGAGAGAGAGAGAGAGAGTACACCTATAGCTCATCTCTTGGCAGTAGTACTGTAGACTACTTTATCACTGACCTCAACCCAGAGTCCCTCAGAGCATTCACAGTCAGCCCACTGACACCCCTATCAGACCACAGCAAAATCACAGTCTACTTGAACAGAGCAATACTCAATCGTGAGGCATCAAAGCCAAAGGAACTGAATAATATTAAGAAATGCTATAGATGGAAGGAAAGTAGTGTTGAAACCTACCAAAAAACAATTAGGCAACAACAAATTCAATCCATTCTAGACAACTTCCTGGACAAAACGTTCCACTGTAATAGTGAAGGTGTAAACTTGGCAGTAGAAAACCTAAAAACTTGACCTCTCAGCTTCCCTATCAAATCTAAAAATCTCTAACAGAAAACCAAAGAAAAGTAACAACAGTGATAAATGGTTTGATGAAGAATGCAAAAACCTAAGAAAGAAATTGAGAAACCTATCCAACCAAAAACATAGAGACCCAGAAAACCTGAGCCTACGCCTTCACTATGGTGAATCACTAAAACAATACAGAAAAAGAAGGAACAGCATGTCAGAAATCAGCTCAATGTAATTGAAGAATCCATAGACTCTAACCCCTTCTGGGAAAATTGGAAAACACAAAACAAACAACAACACGAAGAGCTATCTATCCAAAACGGAGATGTATGGGTAAACCACTTCTCCAATTTTTTTGGCCCTATAACAGAGAACAAACAGCAAAAAAATATACATGATCAAATGCAAATCTTATAATCAACTATTAAAGACTACCAGAACCCACTGGATTTCCAATTACATTGAATGAACTACAGGACAAAATACAAACCCTCCAACCCAAAAAGGCCTGTGGTGTTGATGGTATCCTCAATGAAATGATAAAATATACAGACCACAAATTTAAATTAGCTATACTTAAACTCTTTAACATCATCCTTAGCTCTGGCATCTTCCCCAATATTTGGAACCAAGGACTGATCACCCCAATCCACAAGAGGGGAGACAAATTTGACCCCAATAACTACCGTGGGATATGCGTCAACAGCAACCTTGGGAAAATCCTCTGCATTATCATTAACAGCAGACTAGTTCATTTCCTCAGTGAAAACAATGTACTGAGCAAATGTCAAATTGGCTTTTTGCCAAATTACCGTACGACAGACCACGTATTCACCCTGCACACCCTAATTGACAAACAAACAAACCAAAACAAAGGCAAAGTCTTCTCATGCTTTGTTGATTTCAAAAAAGTTTTTGACTCAATTTGGCATGAGGGTCTGCTATACAAATTGATGGAAAGTGGGGTTGGGGGAAAAACATATAACATTATAAAATCCATGTACACAAACAACAAGTGTGCGGTTAAAATTGGCAAAAAACACACACATTTCTTTCCACAGGGCCGTGGGGTGAGACAGGGTTGCAGTTTAAGCCCCACCCTCTTCAACATATGTATCAACGAATTGGCGAGGGCACTAGAACAGTCTGCAGCACCCGGCCTCACCCTACTAGAATCTGAAGTCAAATGTCTACTGTTTGCTGATGATCTGGTGCTTCTGTCACCAACCAAGGAGGGCCTACAGCAGCACCTAGATCTTCTGCACAGATTCTGTCAGACCTGGGCCCTGACAGTAAATCTCAGTAAGACAAAAATAATGGTGTTCCAAAAAAGGTCCAGTTGCCAGGACCACAAATACAAATTCCATCTAGACACCGTTGCCCTAGAGCACACAAAAAACTATACATACCTCGGCCTAAACATCAGCGCCACAGGTAACTTCCACAAAGCTGTGAACGATCTGAGAGACAAGGCAAGAAGGGCCTTCTATGCCATCAAAAGGAACATAAAATTTGACATACCAATTAGGATCTGGTTAAAAATACTTGAATCAGTTATAGAACCCATTGCCCTTTATGGTTGTGAGGTCTGGGGTCCGCTCACCAACCAAGAATTCACAAAATGGGACAAACACCAAATTGAGACTCTGCATGCAGAATTCTGCAAAAACATCCTCAGTGTACAACGTAAAACACCAAATAATGCATGCAGAGCAGAATTAGGCCAATACCCGCTAATTATCAAAATCCAGAAAAGAGCCGTTAAATTCTATAACCACTTAAAAGGAAGCGATTCCCAAACCTTCCATAACAAAGCCATCACCTACAGAGAGATGAACTTGGAGAAGAGTCCCCTAAGTAAGCTGGTCCTGGGGCTCTGTTCACAAACACAAACAGACCCCACAGAGCCCCAGGACAACAACAACAACAACAACACAATTAGACCCAACCAAATCATGAGAAAACAAAAATATAATTACTTGACACATTGGAATGAATTTGCCAAACAACAGAGCAAACTGGAATGCTATTTGGCCCTAAACAGAGAGTACACAGTGGCAGAATACCTGACCACTGTGGTTGACCCAAAATTAAGGAAAGCTTTGACTATGTACAGACTCAGTGAGCATGGCCTTGCTATTGGGAAAGGCCGTCGTAGGCAGACCTGGCTCTCAAGAGAAGACAGGCTTTGTGCACACTACCCACAAAATGAGGTGTAAACTGAGCTGCACTTCCTAACCTCCTGCCAAATGTATGATCATATTAGAAACACATATTTCCCTCAGATTACAGCGATCCACGAAGAATTTGAAAACAAACCCAATTTTGATAAACTCCCTTATCTACTGGGTGAAAAACCACAGTGTGCCATCACAGCTGCAAGATTTGTGACCTGTTGCCACAAGAAAAGGGCAACGAGTGAAGAACAAACACCATTGTAAATACAACCCATATTTATGTTTATTTATTTTCCCATATGTACTTTAACTATTTGCACATTGTTACAACACTGCATATATACATACAGTAGGGAAAAAAAGTATTTAGTCAGCCACCAATTGTGCAAGTTCTCCCACTTAAAAAGATGAGAGAGGCCTGTAATTTTCATCATAGGTACACGTCAACTATGACAGACAAATTGAGGAAAAAAAATCCAGAAAATCACATTGTAGGATTTTTTATGAATTTATTTGCAAATTATGGTGGAAAATAAGTATTTGGTCACCTACAAACAAGCAAGATTTCTGGCTCTCACAGACCTGTAACTTCTTCTTTAAGAGCCTCCTCTGTCCTCCGCTCGTTACCTGTATTAATGGCACCTGTTTGAACTTGTTATCAGTATAAAAGACACCTGTCCACAACCTCAAACAGTCACACTCCAAACTCCACTATGGCCAAGACCAAAGAGCTGTCATAGGACACCATAAACAAAATTGTAGACCTGCACCAGGCTGGGAAGACTGAATCTGCAATAGGTAAGCAGCTTGGTTTGAAGAAATCAACTGTGGGAGCAATTATTAGGAAATAGAAGACATACAAGACCACTGATAATCTCCCTCGATCTGGGGCTCCACGCAAGATCTCACCCCTTGGGGTCAAAATGATCACAAGAACGGTGAGCAAAAATCCCAGAACCACACGGGGGGACCTAGTGAATGACCTGCAGAGAGCTGGGACCAAAGTAACAAAGTCTACCATCAGTAACACACTACGCCGCCAGGGACTCAACTCCTGCAGTGCAAGACGTGTCCCCCTGCTTAAGCCAGTACATGTCCAGGCCCGTCTGAAGTTTGCTAGAGTGCATTTGGATGATCCAGAAGAGGATTGGGAGAATGTCATATGGTCAGATGAAACCAAAATATAACTTTTTGGTAAAAACTCAACTCGTCGTGTTTGGAGGACAAAGAATGCTGAGTTGCATCCAAAGAACACCATACCTACTGTGAAGCATGGGGGTGGAAACATCATGCTTTGGGGCTGTTTTTCTCCAAAGGGACCAGGACGACTGATCCGTGTAAAGGAAAGAATGAATGGGGCCATGTATCGTGAGATTTTGAGTGAAAACCTCCTTCCATCAGCAAGGGCATTGAAGATGAAACGTGGCTGGATCTTTCAGCATGACAATGATCCCAAACACACCGCCTGGGCAACGAAGGAGTGGCTTCGTAAGAAGCATTTCAAGTTCCTGGAGTGGCCTAGCCAGTCTCCAGATCTCAACCCCATAGAAAATCTTTGGAGGGAGTTGAAAGTCCGTGTTGCCCAGCGACAGCCCCAAAACATCACTGCTCTAGAGGAGATCTGCATGGAGGAATGGGCCAAAATACCAGCAACAGTGTGTGAAAACCTTGTGAAGACTTACAGAAAACGTTTGACCTGTGTCATTGCCAAGTGGTCTAAGGCACTGCATCGCAGTGCTAACTGTGCCACTAGAGATCCTGGTTCGAATCCAGGCTCTGTCGCAGCCGGCCGCGACCGGGAGACTCATGGGCGGCGAAACAATTGGCCCAGCGTCGTCCAGGGTAGGGGAGGGAATGGCCGGCAGGGATGTAGCTCAGTTGATAGAGCATGGCGTTTGCAACGCCAGGGTTGTGGGTTCGATTCCCACGGGGGGCCAGTATAAAAAAATATGTGTTCACTAACTGTAAGTCGCTCTGGATAAGAGCGTCTGCTAAATGATGTAAATGTAAAGGGTATATAACAAAGTATTGAGAAACTTTTGTTATTGACCAAATACTTATTTTCCACCATAATTTGCAAATAAATTCATAAAAAATCCTGGATTTTTTTTCCTCATTTTGTCTGTCATAGTTGACGTGTACCTATGATGAAAATTACAGGCCTCTCTCATCTTTTTAAGTGGGAGAACTTGCACAATTGGTGGCTGACTAAATACTTTTTTCCCCACTGTAATATGACATGTGAAATGTCTTTTTTCTTTTGGAACTTCTGAGTGTAATGTTTACTGTTAATATGTATTGTTTATTTCACTTTTGTTTACTATCTACTTCACTTGCTTTGGCAATGTTGACATACATTTCCCATGCCAATAAAGCTCTTAAATTGAATTGAAATTGAAATTGAATTGAGAAAGAAAGAGGGGCAGGGGTCTATCTAGTGATAACCAGTATTTTAAGGTTTCATGCATAGGTGGAATGGGGTTGTTGGAATACTATCACTTGTATACGTATATGTTGAATAGCTTCACGAGTTTGGAAAACATTTCCACTAATTTAAATGAATTAACCAACAATACAGTGGGTGTGAAAATAATTAGAATATTTATGAGGGATTTGTTGTTTGTCTTTGACAGACAGAGGAACTACAAGATAAACACACCCCCCCAAGTACATCATCACCACAGACAGGACTCTGAGGCGTTGTTCTAACCACTCTCAGGTGTATACTGGAAACACAATTCAGCTCTCCTCACTGTTGATGACAGAAGTGTTGAAACTTGTAGCAGTGCTCCTCAGGGAGCTGACAGGTCCCAATGACAGCGTGAACACACACACACTTACACACACACAGTCACACATACTTGCACACACACACACACACACACACACACACACACACACACACACACACACACACACACACACACACACACACACACACACACACACACACACAGTGTTCTCTCATGTCACAGGGGGGGCATTTCATACACCTCACATATACACATTTCCCTGTTATTCTAAAACGTGGCTATCCCCCAATGTGACAGAGTACATTTGCATTTTCATCTCTGTGGCTCAAAGGTTCAACAGGGCTCTCTTCATAGCACCAACTTTGCTAAGAAAACAAGGTTTTGTATTTACTCTGACTTTATTTAACAGGGACAATAGACATTGGCTGCATTTACACAGACAATCCAATTCTGGTCTTTTGCCCAATTACTGGCAAAAGAGCTGATCTGATTTGTCAAAAGACACATTTGTGGAAAAATATCAGAATTCGGCTGCCGGTTTCCGGGTGGGGAGAGAAGATGCAGGCGGTGGATGGGGACTGAAAGGGGGTATGGGTCGGGGTTATCTTTGTATGCATTTATTTGATTGTTTTTGTACCTGTAACCCCCCGCTGAAAAATAAATAGAAAAGTTGGTCACAAAAAAAAAGAATTAGGCTGCCTGTGTTAACGCAACCATTGATCCACATTTCTGTAATGTGCCAGATTTTGCCAGACGGCTCATTTTCTACATAGAGTATTTAACTTTCCCTGAAATTAAAGAGAATAGAAATAAAGCAGCCAGGTCGCTCAAGATTGACGTCAAAATTTGAATTATATTCATGTCCTGAGGACGTCGGGAAATGCCTTCCAAACCTGCCACTAGGGGCAACAGTGAGCGCTATTACCATCAAGTAGCCTTGGGTTTTGCTAGGCTATTGTGGATGGGGGTGGTCCATGATTATGGATCAGACGGTTGCGTATTTGATCCCAGTCGTGGATGTAATGTATCGACTTGACACAGACTCACGGGAATCATTGACCTGTACTTTATTCCTGGTCTCCAAACCCATCCAACTGCATCCCCAAGCATAGCCTCCCTTCGTTCCTCACGTGCCCCATAGTCCCTGCTGGTATTGCACCACTAGGTGTCACTAATACACTACATCCCTCCTCTTCTTAGATGTTTGACTAACCATTATGATACATCTCCAAACAGCAGACCTATGCATTATAACGTAACTAAATATGATCTAGTACTCAAAATAAAGTATCTCTCGTATACAGTATTTTTAATATTTTCCAACAACAACATACTGTAATGTTTACTTTTGCTTTCTTTAAACTACCAACCATCACACTGGTTACATTGCTGGAACTCTTTAAACTACCAACCATAACACAGGTTACATTGCTCGAACTCTTTTGTTGACAATGTTTATTTAACAAGAATTCTTGTCTGAACTTTTCTGTGATGGCTAGGGGTAGACTACCCGGCAAGATGTCTATCTAACATAGTCCTTCAGATGCACAGCCTGTTGTCTTAGTCTTCGGGGTCGAGGATGTAGTTGAATGACCTCATCAGGTGCAGGCACTTGTCTAGGCAGTGTGTCAGGCTCTGCCCAGTCAGTGTCTCTGTCACTTGTAGTCCATTTTGTTTCACAAAAGAAACATGTAGCATTGCCCTCTTGCTTTTCCTTTCCAGGACAACAGCGTTCCCCTTCCTGTCCATGACAGTGTATGGCTCTGGTTCGAAGGTAGTTGAAAACTTGTTCTGCTTTGGTTGCTATAGCAGAACCATGTCACCTTGCTGGATTGTGCTTTCAGTTGCTCCCCTAGATCTGTCGGCGTTCTGTTGGCCCTTCTCCTTGCTTTCAGCATCAGCAAGCCAAACAGCGTTGTCATGTGGTTCAGCTCTTGGCTGCATGTCAGCTGACAGCTCTGGCAGTTTGGTTGTAATTTGGCGGTTGAACAACAGTTCAGCTGGACTGCGGTCTGTGACTGAGTGTGGCGTACTCCTGTAGACCATGAGAAACGTCTGGAGTTCTGTGCGCCCCATCCTTCCCTTCTGATTGGGCAGTGGATTGCTTTGACGACATTCCTGTTCTGATTGGGCAGTGCATTGCTTTTGACGAGTGTCCTGTTCTGTCTTTCAACTTCGCCATTGGCCTGAGGCCAGTATGGAGTGATGCGGCGGTGTCGGATCCCGTTTTCCTCCACGTATGCTCGGAAATCACTTACGGTGAGAGAAACGCCATTATCCGTCACAATAGACTCAGGATACCCATTGACTGCGAACGTCTCCCTCAGGCTTGTGATGATATTGGCGGTGGTAATGCGGTTTAGGATACTCACATCAACCCATCTGGAGCAGTAGTCTGTTGTTACGAGGAGGTGTTCTCCTGTTGGAAACGGCCCACACATGTCAATGGCTAGGATCTGCCATGGTTTAGCTGGTAGCTCTATTCTGACTGTGGGCACCTGCTTTGGTGGTGTGCCATTGACTTGACACGCTGGACAGGACTTCACTAGCAGTTACTAATGTTTGGCCACCACACTTTTGTATGTTGTGTTTTGTTTTTACTATCCCCTTATTCCGTTCGTGTGCTAACATCAAAGTCTGTTTCTGACCTGCTTGTGGCATGATAATGTGGTTGCCTCGTAGAACTATCTGTCCAACAATAGAGAGTTCTTCTTGAACACGTCGGTATGTCACATGTGCTCCAGTCACCCTGTCTGATGCTTGTTCATAGAGCAGCTAGAACTGGGTCCTTTGCTGACATTTCTTCCAGCTCTCGTGGGGTGAATGCACATGGCACTGCGTGTTTGGCTATGTAGAAGATGTGGTCGTCCCCGTAGTGTGGAGATGCCGGAGGGTTCAGAGTCAACCGTGACAGTGAGTCGGCTACCTTCTGAGGCCCAGGCTTGTACACAACCTTGAATCTGTAAGGCTGCATTCTCAGAATCCTCTCTCTCGATCCTCGTTGGTGGTTTCGATTTTGGAGAATAAATTGTCTCTAATGGCTTGTGGTCAGTTAACATTACCATTAAGTCTTTGCCATAGAGAAACACATGAAACTTCTTGCACGCCCAGACTTTGGCGAGTGCCTCTCTTTCAGTCTGAGAATAGCGTCGCTCTACATCTGTAAGAGCACAGCTAGCATAGTACACTGGCCTGTGGGAACCATCTTTCTGCTTCTGACTCAAGATAGCCCCTAGCCCCACTGGACTAGCATCCACAATCACATGTGTCTCTGAATCTTGATTGAAGTAGGCCATGTTGTGTGAACTGGCCAGTGCGTTCTTCAGCGCGTTGAATGATGATCTCCCCATGTCCATTTGAATGATGCTTTTGTGAGTCTTCACAGCGATTCGGATGTGATTGCCAGATTAGGGATAAATCTGCCACAGTAGTTCACTAGTCCTATGAAATTCCTTACTTCAGCAGCATTTGTCGGTCTGCATGTGTTCTGCACCACTTCCATCTTTGACTGTGCTGCTCCGATGCCGTTCTTCGAGAGAACGTGGCCCATGAACTCCATCTCCGTCAGTCGGAATTCACATTTGTCACTGTTGAGGGTGAGCCCCCTCTCCAGCAGTCGTCTCAGGACTTGGTGTAGTCGTTTGTTGTGTTCTTGTGTGTTCTTCCCAAACACAATGATATCATCTGAGATGTTGTGGACCCCCTCGATGCCTTGTAGGACTTGACGGATGATGTGCTGAAACAAAGGAGATACAGATCCTGTGGGAGTCACATGTGGTCAGGGAACGAGACTCAGGTTTCAGTTCGATCTGATGATATCCCCACTTTAGGTCCAGTTTTGAGAAGACCACGGCTCCCGACATGTCCTCCAGGATCTCGTTGATGGTGATGGTGATGGTGGGGATGGGATGTCGCTCCCGCACAACAGCTTCATTTGCTATACGTATGTCAACACATACTCTGATGTCACCGGTTTTCTTGTGTACTACAACTAATGGTGACACCCATGGAGTAGGTCCATTCACTTTCTCAATAACATCCATGTCCTCTAGCTCGTTCGTCTTCTCTTCAACTATCTTCCTGACACTGAATGGTATTCTGCGTACTGGCTGTGCAACAGGTGTGACAGTCCCATCTACATGAATTCCAAACTGGAAGTCTTTCAGTTTCCCCAGCACTGTGAAACAGTCTTTGTATTCCTCCTGCACTGCAGCTTTGAATGTCTTTGTGTCATCATCTTGGACTGAGTTTATGTGTGCCATTGGTCCTATGTGCAAAATGACAATAGCAACTACTGATTTATTTCCCAGTACAGATGTCTGTGCATTGTTCATGACTAGAATGTCTGCAGTGACTGACTCAGAACAAACAACTGCTGTAATGTCTGCAGTGACTGACTCAGAACTAACAACTGCTGTAATGTCTGCAGTGAACAGGCCCTCAACTGCTAATGGTTGTGTTGAACCGTATGGGTAAAGTCTCTTTGATGTTGGTTTCAATTGCACATTGCATTTGGTCTGCAAATGCCTGAATGTTGCTATGCCCACAATATTACAGCTAGCCCCAGAGTCAATGAACATGTTAACTGGCTGGCCATTGACTAATAACTGTATTTCAGCATCATCAGTACTGCTGGTTAAGTGTGAACACATGTTCATCATTGTCATTGTCTGTTCTATCATTTTGTATAGCAGGTGTGTTTGTGACTTGATTTACATTCAGTTTTGTCTTTGTCCTGCACATTTTGGAGAAATGTCCATCTTTGCCACATTTGTTGCATTGTTTACGTTGTGTGATGGAACATGCCCGTCCAGTATGGCCCTCCTGACCACATCTGAAGCATTTGACAGCTTGGTCATCATTAGATGGCTTGCCCTTGTTGGATGAAGAAAATCTTGTTTTATTTTTTCAATTTTGTTCCATTCCCATCTGGGTTGTTCTTGTTCACTTTTCCCCTGTTGAATTGCATTGACTTTCATTCTTTCCATTCTGGCCACCTGCTGGTCAACAGCCTCCATTGCGCTTGTTATATCCATTAGAGTGGTGAGAGGGAGGTCCCTCTCGCGCAGAAGCCACTTGCGCAACACATTTGAGTGACACTTGTCAATCACTTAGTCCCTTATGAAATCGTCTTTGAAATCTCCATATTCACATGTAGCAGCCAACTGTTTCAGTCTGCTCACAAACGTGTCCACTGATTCCCCTTGTGCTTGTTCAGCTTGCCTAAACAAATGTCTCTCATAGGGAATATTTTTTTGTGGAGTGAAGTACTCGTTTAGCTTTGTTAGCTCGGTCTCTTAGTCCTTGTCTTCCCCCGTGTCATCTAATGGGATGAATATATCACACATCCAAACCTTCCAAATGCATTAAAAGAGCTTGTTTTCATGCTGCTCTTTGACTCCTGAAGCAGTGATGAAGAGTTTGAAACTATTAATCAATTTTGCCATCGCAAACCAAAACTGTCTGGGTCAGAATGCATATCAAACGGCGGAAGAGAAGGTAAGGTCAGTGCCATTGTTCTAAGCTTATTTTGCTAGCTAGCACACTTGTTTGCTGGTTAGCTGTGTTAACTGCACGGCTAAGCTAGGTTTTCGTGAAAAGTCCTTTTACAAATTCACTTTTCCTGCACTCACCGAGCTTCTTGAGTGGATAAGGTTTATTTTTATTTCGGCAGTTGTAATGTATCGACTTGACTCAGACTCACGGGAATCATTGACCTGTACTTTGTTCCTGGTCTCCAAACCCATCCAACTGCATACCCAAGCATAGCCTCCCTCCGTTCCTCACATGCCTCATAGTCCCTGCTGGTATTGCACCACTAGGTGTCACTAATACACTACAGTGGACACTAGTTTTTTATTTGGGGTTTTAACCCTATCCCAAACCTTAACCCTTACTTTAACCATTCGGGCTGAGTGCCTAAACTTAACCCTTAACTTCTAAATGTGACGTTTGGAGAAATGGAACGATACAGAGCAGCAGCAGTAACAAAAACACTTCGAAATTTGACGTTTGGAGCAACCTTTAAATGTGATGTTTAGAGAACGTGGATGAACGTCTAATTCTGAAGTGAGACCGTGAGAGCATGTTGCTACCACTACATAGAGTAAAGAGCTCTCTGAGAGCACAAGAATAGTTCTGAGATAATTATGAAACAAATTAACACACACATTAAATAGGTTTCACATCTCCTTTGTTACATTTCACTTTGGAGTATCAGTTCAAGGCTGGTCCTCAATGTGGCGACAGAGGAGGCCCTGTTCCCATTACAGGAAGACAATTAACAATTTAGGACATCCAAAACTCTTGAAAATACACTCTACCCCACTCTACCCCTCCAACCCCTCTTAGCCTACTCTTCTCTTTCATTGCAGCAAACAAGAAATCATATCAGTCACAAAACACACTGTGTCTTTATATATCATAAACATTGCATTGCGGCGTGGCACGGATGCGAGGTGCCACTCATTACTGTAATTTGTTGTGGCAGTCACAAAGGGCTCCCTGTGATTCAGCTGGAATCTTCAAAGCCACAAAGAATTGTATAAAGAGCTCAGAGACACAGAGCGCTGCGCAACGAGAAAACCCCTCTTGAACCTGGTGACTCCCGCGAAGCCATGCACAGCTTCTGATGTACACATTTGTTTAATTGAACAAGCAGCATGAACAAAGACAAGATCAATTGTTGATTTTAATAAGACATTGTTCATGGGTCTCCTCGTATTTAATTTAATGGCGGAGGAGGGAGTGTAAAAGAGAAATGTGATAATTCCGTATTGCGCCATTACACCCGGCCCTCCTGGGCTCAAACTAATTGGCACAGGATTAGAGTTGGAGAATCAGAAGACCTTGAGCGCTTCTTCTCCCTCTCTCTCTCTCTCTCTCTCTCTCTCTCTCTCTCTCTCTCTCTCTCTCTCTCTCTCTCTCTCTCTACTTGTGTTGTAGCCCACCACCAATGACCAGCTAAGAGTGACAAACAGACCATTTGTCTAATTTGGCTATTTCCACCACATGCTCACTTATAATTCTTTATAATAAGTGGCTTCTGTTGTGACTCATAGGCCAATGCACTCTTTAAATAGTCCATCTATTCTACAAAAGTAATTGTTTTACAAAGTATTAATATGCTCTTGGAATGAAACGATATGATTACTCTTCTACAATGTAGGCTACCCAGTGTTTCAGGTATGGACATTTCACAGCATGACAGAGAGATGTTAATTTCCGTTGTGACAGAGAGATAATGTAGACTTTATGAAGGATCAGATGTTAACATTTTTCAAATATCACTGTCCTAATGTGGAAGGCTTACAGACCAGACACTGAAAGGTTTGTTCTGTTTCTGCTTGACACATTTGAATACATCCAATTAAATCTCTCAAGCCAGTGTTCAGAGATGTTTCATCCTTTTATATAAAGTGTGTGTGTGCATGTGCGTGTGTGCGTGTGTTCGTGTCCGGAAGCGAGCGTGCGTTCGTGTGTTTCTGTGTGTGTCTGTGTGCCTGTGCGTGCCTGCATGTGTTGAAGATGAAGATGCATGCATGTGTGTCTGTGTTGAAGATAGTCATCTCATATTCACAGCTTTGGTGAACTCGATAGGCTTCGGAGACTTGAAGGGTTACACTCCACTCGATAGGCTTCGAAGACTTGGAGGGTAACACTCCAATTTATTTAGTAGCCCATCAAAAAGCATCTATAAAACTGAGCACAGATGGAGCACTTCAATCATAATTCAATAAATCATTGTGACCCTGGTCGAAAGCAGAGTAATATTTTTAATGATAGGTAGGCTATGCTACGCAAGTCATTGACACATAAACAACATGTATGCACTGTGTGGCTGGTTTTCACACATCACAGAGAAGACTAGCGACAACCATGTTAAACAGACAGGTGTCCAAATGGCTTTTTGACAGTTTTGGAACGTTTCTTCATAGAATGAAATCAATCTTCTTGGTGCAAATACTGTATTCAAGAGAACTGGGTAACATTTTATTTGGATAGTCCCCTACGGATGGTTTATAGATCATCTAACTCTAACTAACCTTAAGGTTCAAACAACCCTAACCCTAGGCCTATCCCTAACCCCAGGCAAGCTCTTGCATGTTAACAGAGTTGCATTTGATAGTTTGTTGTTAGTCTGAGTACCTATAGTCCATCTATAGGGGACTGAGAACTGTACATAACTGCCCACATACATACCAAGATAGAGAAGTATTTCTGAATGACCCACTGTTAGTCAGCTATGCACTCAACACACACACGCACCATAAAGACACGTCCTATATTGCAATCACTGCAAATTCTCAAAACAGCTGTTCGCAGAGGGTCGGACTTAAATTAAGTATGAAGAAATATGTTTTTAATTATGTGACCACCTGGGGCTCCATGGACCTTACAAGCTCTACTTGAAACAGATGCAGCCATTTTCCCTAATTACCTTGGACAAATTGAGATGGTGTGTTCTCACATCACTGCGTCAAGAACTTGTAGTCCAGTGTTGTCAAAAAATATTGTTGTTTAACATTTATCATCTCTGGAGTCATAACTATTCATTATTACATTTGAGTCATTTAGCAGATGCTCTTATACTGAGCAACTAGGGTTAAGTGCCTTGCTCAAGGGCACATTGACAGATTTTCAGGGGATTCTAACCAGCAACCTTTCGGTTACTGGCCCAACGCTCTTAACCGCTAGGCTACCTGCCACCTTCATTATGTACAGTATGAAACAGATATTACACCTGTATCTACAACGGTCCACAATTGCACCACGTACTGTACACTGATTGGTGAGTAGAGGTAGAGAGGTAGAGAATGAGAGAGAGAAAGAGAGAGAGAGAGACAGACAGACAGAGAGAGAAAGAAAGAGTGAAAGGGGAGAGAGAGAGCGAGAGTGAGAGAGAGAGAGAATGAGAGAGAGAACAAGAGGAAGAGAGAAAGGGGGAGAGAGAGAGAAAGAGAGAGAGAGAGAGAGAGAGATAAGTGAAGTAGAGAGAAGAGCTGCCTTGCTTTAAGAGTGGTCTGCTCCTCTCCCATTCATCATTCGCTGACAGACAGGAGTTCATCAGAAGTGCCCAAAGGATTGGGAAGGATCTGACATTCCTCTTTCCTTGATGCTGGGCGACGTTGTTTATCACCTTCTTTAAGGTTCTGGAAAGGGATGAGAGATACTGTACAAACACTGTAATCACTTAATTCACACCCATCTCAATGTGTCTGTCTGTGCATATGTTCCAAATCCCAATGGGCCCTGGTCAAACCTAGTACACTATGAAGGGAATAGGGTGACATTTGGGACGCAGTAAATGTGCATGTCTATTTTCCACTTTCACCTATACTTTCCAATCAGTGGAGGATGCTGAGGGGAGGACGGTTCATAATAATGTCTGGAACCGAGCAAATGGAATGGCTATGTTGTTGATACCTTACCACTGATTCTGCTCCAGCCATTACCACAAGCCGTCCTCCCCAATTAAGGTGCCACCAACCTCCTGTGCTTCCAATAACCCAGAAGGCATGCATCAATGGCCCAGGTGTTCATCTGTGTAGCAGGGTGCAATAATGCCCACACCCACCACAGACAAACACGCGCGCACACACACACTGGCCAGTAACAGTACTGTATGCAAATCAGAGGCCTTCTTTCAATTCAGGAAAATAAATGTCCACAGCAACAGTCGACTTCTCCGTGACTCCGTCAAACGAGCTAATGATTATTAATTCAGGGTTTTAATCTCTTCCACATTGAAATTTCAAGACTGTTTGCTGTTGGTCCAAATACTGATGGGATTTTAAAACAGCATTAGCAAAATAATAACCCTGTGTCATGGGTCGATTCATTCTCTTTTTACATATTAGACCAACCAAGTGAGAAATTGGGTGAGAAACATTTTCAAAATGTGTTGCCACTGTTCTGCATTGATAATGAAGTCGAGCGTTAATCCATCGATTCGCTTGGCGGTCCAACTCCGAGGTTAAGATGCAGAAAAACACCATGTGACTGACAGAGGAAAGGTCATGTGCTTTTTCACACACACACACACACACACACACACACATGCACACACACACACACACACACACACACACACACACACACACACACACACACACACACACACACACACACACACACACACACACACACAAAGTAATCTGAGTCAGGAGTCCCAATTACTCCATATACCTGTATAGTATATGTACAATACATTCCATTGTAATCAGCTACATGTATTCCCAACTCTATGCCATCTATGTAAATTATAGTGTTGAGAGTGCATTATGGCCATAAGTGCCAATGATAATGGCTGGTGGTTGGCTATACATAGTAAAACATAAGTTGCGGACCACATCGCCGTTTTTCCTATTTTGTTGCATACAACCTGTAATTTAAATTGATTTTTATTTGGATTTCATGTAATGGACATACACAAAATAGTACAAATTGGTGAAGTGAAATGAAAAAAGAAATCTAAAAAAGAAATTACGGAAAAGTGGTGCGTGCATATGTATTCACCCCCTTTGCTATGAAGCCCCTAAATAAGATCTGGTGCAACCAATTACCTTCAGAAGTCACATAATTAGTTAAATAAAGTCCACCTGTGTGCAATCTAAGTGCCACATGATCTTAGTATATATAGACCTGTTCTGAAAGGCCCCAGAGTCTGCAACACCGCTAAGCAGTGGTCCTCTGTAGCTCAGCTGGTAGAGCACGGCGCTTGTAACGCCAAGCTGGTGGGTTCGGGACCACCCATAACAAAACATTTATGCACGCATGACTGTAAGTCGCTTTGGGTAAAAGCGTCTGCTAAATGGCTTTTTATTATAAGCAAGGGGCACCACCAAGCAAGTGGCACCATGAAGACCAAGGAGCTCTCCAAACAGGTCAGGGACAAAGTTGTGGAGAAGTACAGATCAGGGTTGGGTTATAAAAAAATATCCGAAACTTTGTACATCCCACGGAGCACCATTAAATCCATTATAAAAAATGGAAAGAATATGGCACCACAACAAACCTGCCAAGAGAGGACCGCCCACCAAAACTCACAGCCAAGGCAAGGAGGGCATTAATCAGAGAGGCAACAAAGAGACCAAAGATAACCCTGAAGGAGCTGCAAAGCTCCACAGCGGAGATTGGAGTATCTATCCATAGAACCACTTTAAGCCGTACACTCCACAGAGCTGGGCTTTACAGAAGAGTGGCCAGAAAAAAACCATTGCTTAAAGAAAAAAATAAGCAAACACGTTTCGTGTTCGCCAAAAGGCATGTGGGAGACTCCCCAAACATATGGAAGAAGGTACTCTGGTCAGATGAGACTAAAAGTTAGCTTTTTGGCCATCAAGGAAAACTCTATGTCTGGCGCAAACCCAACACCTCTCATCACCCCGAGAACACCATCCCCACATTGAAGCATGGTGGTGGCAGCATCATGCTGTGGGGATGTTTATCATCAGCAGGGACTGGGAAACTGGTCAGAATTGAAGGAATGATGGATGGTGCTAATACAGGGAAATTCTTGAGGGAAACCTGTTCCAGTCTTCCAGAGATTTGAGACTGGGACGGAGGTTCACCTTCCAGCAGGACAATGACCCTAAGCATACTGCTAAAGCAACACTTGAGTGGTTTAAGGGGAAACATTTAAATGTCTTAGAATGGCCTAGTCAAAGCCCAGACATTTTTACAATTGAGAATCTGTGGTATGACTTAAAGATTGCTGTACACCAGCGGAACCCATCCAACTTGAAGGAGCTGGAGCAGTTTTGCCTTGAAGAATGGGCAAAAATCCCAGTGGCTAGATGTGCCAAGCTTATAGAGACATACCCCAAGAGACTTGCAGCTGTAATTGCTAAAAAAAAAGGTGGCTCTACAAAGTATTGACTTTGGGGGGGTGAATAGTTATGCATGCTCAAGTTTTCAGTTTTTTTTGTCTTATTTCTTGTTTGTTTCACAATAAAAAATATTTTGCATCTTCAAAGTGGTAGGCATGTTGTGTAAATCAAATGATACAACCCCCCCCAAAATCTATTTTAATTGCAGGTTGTAAGGCAACAAAATAGGCAAAATGCCAAGGGGGGTGAATACTTTCGCAAGCCACTGTATACCCTATTCCCTACATAGTGGGAATAGTGCACTATGGGCCCTGGTCAAAAGTAGTGCACTATGTAGGTATTAGGGTGTTATTTTGGACACAGCCAGTGTGGTTGTCCTCTCTGTGGAGGATAAAGCCCCAGTATGTCAGCCACAGTCACGGTACATCAACAGTGTGACGTAATAGTCGTGTGTGTGTGTGGTGTGTATCTGACAGCCGATGATGGATGAGCGTTGGTTTCCAGGGCTTCAGAATGTCCAGCTTTCTGAAGACCAACTGGGAAATAGGGTTGGAATGCCATGCTCAGGCTTAACAGCTGACTGTGAGTGTGTTTTACACTTTAAGATACTCTTTCTCTCTCTCTCTTTCTCTCTTTCTCTCTCGCCCTCTTTCTCTCTCGCTCTCTTCTCTCTCTCTCTCTCTCTCTCTCTCTCTCTCTCTCTCTCTCTCTCTCTCTCTCTCTCTCTCTCTCTCTCTCTCTCTCTCTCTCTCTCTCTCTCTCTCTCTCTCTCTCTCTCTCTCTCTCTCTCTCTCTCTCTCACTCACTCACACACACACGCACTACACATTACCACCGTCTGAAGGACCAGTACGATTCTGTCAGAATGCAGAGAGACAAAAATACATGAAAAGCTCAAGAGCAATAAAATAAATCACCACCAACCGTAACATGAACTTAAATTTCACGCCTCAACTGGGGAAACGGGGCTTTAAATCATAAAATCATTTCATCTGTGGAGGGGCCTCTGAAAACCATGCAGCACTGCTGAGACTGAGACAAACACTTCCTATTGTCTATCCTAGTCCTATCCTCCAGGCAGAACCACAGTCTCTCCAAGGATCCAGCCGATTAACTGTTATTTCTGCCCTGCAAACAAACACTGCTACAGTATACAGTATGTGCATGTCTGTCTGTCTCTCTCTCTCTGTGTGTGTGTGTGTGTGTGTGTGTGTGTGTGTGTGTGTGTGTGTGTGTGTGTGTGTGTGTGTGTGTGTGTGTGTGTGTGTGTGTGTGTGTGTGTGTGTGTGTGTGCGTGCGTGTGTGCGTGCGTGCGTGTGAGTGCACGTGTGTCTTGGATACCATACCGCCACCGATCCCTTCCTTAATCTAAAGAACCCTGTTCGTTTCCCCATTATTCTTATAACAGTAACGACTCAATTAGGCTTATTGTTAACTCAAGTAATTATTTCCCTCCAGTCAGGGGAAACCCGCTGGTTCTAGAAAGTGTCTGATATAATAGATAGTTCTGTTTTAAGCAGAGAAGGAACATGGGAGTAAATACCATCTGTTTGGCTGGCTTCCTTCTCCTGATTTAAATCCCTGCTCTTCTATCTTTTCTATATCATATCATAGGGTAAGATAGCATAGCCTAGCACATACAGGAGAAGAGAGCAAGCTGTGACCCAAATAGCAAACTCAATAATCTCCTGAAACAGATTCAGGAAGTGGAGGAAGAGAAACTTCACTCAATAAAATACTACAGGGATTGTTGTTGCCGAGGAGGCTGCGGCAACTACCAGCCAGCACAACAACAAAACACACAAGAAAGAAGAAGGAGAAGACAAAAGTGAAAGAAATCACCCAAGAATATGAACAGATACAAGTGTGGTATGGGAATTACTGTACAGATGTAGGATCTTAATTTGAACCAGTTTGCTTGCTACAGCAGG
The DNA here is from genome assembly GCF_964263955.1 of Coregonus lavaretus. Lineage (NCBI taxonomy): Eukaryota > Metazoa > Chordata > Actinopteri > Salmoniformes > Salmonidae > Coregonus > Coregonus lavaretus. The sequence continues at coordinate 12,000,109 of NC_139994.1, read as the reverse complement.
AAAATTATCCCGCAGCAACAGGAAATGTGAATTATTATTTGGATTATAATTAATGGACATTTTTGTAGGGGTTGATATAAATCTGAAATTTCAAAATTGAAATTACAAATTTCAGAAGACTTTTTAAACATCAAATATACTACAAGGTTTACATTTCTTGCATTTCAGGAACGTTCTCCTGCAACAAGGTGATCAAATTAAGATCCTACATCTGTAGTTAAACACTGGTGGTCTAAGCCACAGAGGATACTCTCTGTAAAACGGGTCCTTTCTCTGACCCCAGCATATCCAGTTTCACTCCTCAATAGAAATGCAGAAGTTTGATTTGAGACTGAACTGAGAAACGAAACTCTGGAGAATATTTTGGTGTTAAGATAAACCACACAGACACAGACACAGACACACACATACACACAGACGCCGGGAATACACACACAGACGCCAGGAATGCACACACGCACAGATAAGGACTATGCATCTATGCATGGGATGACAACTGTATCTCATCAAACTTATGTGCATCAACAACACCCCCTATAAATCACATGAATATGACAAGAGGTAGTGGAGGAGCCTCGGAAAGACCTTAAACTTCCCACACCACAACCCAAACAGAGTGTCAGACTCTACACTCTCAGAAAAAAATGAGCTATCTAGAACCTAATAGGGTTCTTCGGCTGTCCCCATAGGATAACCCTTTGAAGAACCCTTTTTGGTTCCAGGTAGAACCCTATTGGGTTCCATGTAGAACCATTTCCTCCGGGGGGGTTCTAAATGGAACCAGAAAGAGTTCTACCTGGAACCAAAAAGGGTTAACCTATGGGGACAGCCGAAGAACCCTTTTGGAACCCTTTTTTCTAAGAGTGTACCATGACACATAAACCTCCCACACACCACAACCCAGCCAGAGCGTCAGACTCTACCACTACACATAACACTTGAAGAGTTAGATAATGAAGTTAATGGGAATACTCCAATGAGGCCAAACACATCTGCTGGGCCTAAGGAGGTCCTGCTGGCTGATGTGTGTGTGTGTATTGGTGCATGCTTTCCTACATGCTTGCCTGCCTGCGTGTGTGTGTGTGTGTGTGTGTGTGTGTGTGTGTGTGTGTGTGTGTGTGTGTGTGTGTGTGTGTGTGTGTGTGTGTGTGTGTGTGTGTGTGTGTGTGTGTATGGGTGCATGCTTGCCTGTGTGTGTGTGTGTGTGTGTGTGTACTCCTCCATGCAGGTACCCGAGGCAGACACACACACACAGACGCTAATTGCAGTAATGACCGCAGCACAGACGCCAATTAAAAGATAGGAGCTGGATGGTGGTATGAAGAAGGAAGCCGAGTGCACTGTTAAGGCCTGACAGCACACGCTGGCATCCACTAACAAAGACATCATCTCAACAGAAAAAAAAGGAAAATAGGAGTACATATTTCCACAAGCTTACCATATGGCACTGGTGTAATTATACAGGGTTTCTTCTTCTCCTCTCCAACGAAGGAAAGAAGCCAGTGGATGTGTGAGCATGGCCCTGAAAACTAAAGTATTTTATAGAGCAGAATTATTACTGTTTACCACTTATGGTTTTGATTGCATATCTAATACCTTAACGGCACATGTAATATATAAACTATAAACTCCAACTATAAACACATTCAAAGACATAGACCACCTCTTCAGATACACATTAATGGTTATGTTATTACACCTTAAGGAATATGTTATTAAACATGAATGGTTATGTTATTACACCTTAATAAATATGTTATTAAACATGAATGGTTATGTTATTACACCTTCATTAATATATTATTAAACATGAATGGTTATGTTACTACGCCTTAATAAAAATGTTATTAAACATGAATGTTTATGTTATTACACCTTAATGAATATGTTAATAAACATTAATGTTTATGTTATTACGCCTTAATGAATATGTTATTAAACATTAATATTCTATTATTTTACTGCTTCTATCCCAGACAACACAGGTCGTATCTCTGGCCCTTCACCTCCATGTGATGAAGCTGCTTCACACTGTGTCTCTACAAAGAAAGCATGCACAGCATTCTTCACTCTGTCATTTAGCTCCAATAACCAAGGGCATTCCTCGTTGGAAGCCAAGTTCACCTTGGATGAAAACAAAAGCAGTTTTCCAAATTGACTTTTCCGGATGAACCAAGGGACAATTACTCTGGATGAACATGCACCCAGTCATCTGTGGAATCTGACGCAAGCTCAACCGCTCACCACACTGAACTGCCCTGTCCCTAAGGAGCACGGGTTTTAGACTTGCCCCACCGCCACCGGAAAACTATTTGAGGACACTCGCGATTAAGTGGTTCAAGTAGCGTTTAATTACATATAGGAATGAGGGCTGATTTCTTGTTAATCAAAGCTCTATGAACGGCCAGTGAATCCCAATTAACGTCCAATACATATTTAAGAGATAAGGAGCTGGCTGCAAAACACCCTCACGTTTCCTTCCCCCTCTCTTTTTCCCCTCCTATGTAATATTTATGAAGCGGTGCATATTACCTATCATAACAGGTTTAATTAGCTCTCTGACCTAGCCCTGATGCTTGTAGGACAAAATGGCACCTACTGCTCCAGCACTCCACTCAACGCCTCTGAAGAGCTCTAGCAGTCACTTTGACCTCTCATTGTATTCAACACAGAGGCGGTGCTCACCTTCTTTGAACAACGGAAGTGAAATTTAGACCTTGATTAGTATTTTTTTGTTGTTGACACATTAGGAAATACTATTTCCTTTAAACAGGCAGTGAAGTAAATTTCAAACACAGATTCAACCACAAAGACCAGGGAGGTTTTCCAATGCCTCGCAAAGAAGGGCACCTATTGGTTAGATGGGGGGGGGGGGAAGAAGCAAACATTGAATATCCTTTTGAGCATGGTGAAGTTATTAATTACACTTTGGATGGTGTATCAATACACCCAGTCACTACAAAGATACAGGCGTCCTTCGTAACTCAGTTGCCGGAGAGTAAGGAAACCGCTCAGGGATTTCACCATGAGACTAGTGGTGACTTTAAAACAGTTACAGAGTTTAATGGCTGTGATAGAAGAAAACTGAGGATTGATCAACAACATTGTAGTTACTCCACAATACTAACCTCTTCTGACAGAATGAAAAGATGGAAGCCTATACAGAATAAAAATATTCCAAAACATGCATCCTGTTTACAACAAGGAACTAAAGTAATTCTGCCAAAAATGTGGCAAAGCAATTAACTTTTTGTCCTGAATACAAAGTGTTATGTTTGGGGCATATCCAATAAAACACATTACTGAGTATCACTCTCCATATTTCAAGCATAGTGGTGGCTGCATCGTGTTATGGGTATGCCTGTAATTGTTAAGGACAGGGGAGTTTTTCAGGATAAAAAAAAGGAATGGAGCTAAGCACAGGCAAAATCTTAGAGGAAAACCTGGTTGTCTGCTTTCCACCAGACACTGGAAGATGAATTCACCTTTCAGCAGAACAATAACCTAAAACACAAGGCCAAATCAAGACTGGACTTTCTTACCAAGAAGACAGTGAATGTTCCTGAGTGGCCGAGTTACAGTTTTGCTTTAATTCTACTTGAAGATCTATGGCAAGACTTGCAAATGGTTGTCTAGCAATGATCGACAACCAATTTGACAGAGCTTGAATAATTTTGAAAATAATAATGGGCAAATATTGTACAATCCAGGGGTGCAAAGCTCTTAGAGACTTACCCAGAAAGACTCACAGCTGTAATCCCTCCCAAAGGTGATTCTAACATGTACTGACTAGGGTGTGAATACTTATGTAAAGTATACATTTGTTAACATTTCTAAAAACATGTTTTCACTTTGTCATTATGGGGTATTGTGTGTAGATTGGTGAGAAAAAAACAACAATTTAATCCATTTTGAATTCAGGCTGTAACACAACAACATGTGGAATAAGTCAAGGGGTATGACTACTTTCTGAAGGCACTGTATATTACATTTTACTGCATTGTTAGGAGCTAGTAACATAAGCATTTCGCTGCACCCGCAAAATAACTGTGTATGCAACCAATAAACTTCGATTTGCTGGATTTGATATAGATACACAGAGATACATCACTGAAGAGCACATATATAATTAGTGGAAGATATCCAATGCAATTGTGGTGATCCTTCACATGACAACGGACCTCATGGGAGCTTCCTGTTTAGCATACAAGGCCAGGGGACAAACAGCTTGGCAGGGCGATGGTCTACCCACACACATCACATCATCCATCCATCTCCACCCCTCTACTCATATACTGCTCCACCTTTCCAACCTTCCATCCCTCCTCCCACCAACCCTCCATCGCTCCATCCACCCCTCCATCTCTCATCTCATCAGCCCATGTCCATCATCTCCCATCTGCCTGATAAGGCTGGCCACATGTGATCATTAAGGGGAGGTAAGGGACAGCTGAGGTGGTTAGGTGTCAGAACAGTGTTGTTGGGTGAGTGACAGGCAGAGAGGGAACTAGGCGTGGCCCTCTAAACCGTTGGTCACTAAGCTGTGGCCGGGGGGCGAAGGTCTCACGGTGGTTATATCAGTAACATTATCTGTGTTAGGAAGAGAGAGAGAGGCAGAACGAGAAAGAGAGAGGGAGAGGGAGGTGAGAGAGTGAGGGAGAAAGATAGAGAGCGAGAAAGAGGGGAGAGAGAGACGTATTAGAGTGTCACGCCCTGGCTCTGGGGACTCTTATATGTTGAGCCAGGGTGTTAGTTTCTATGTTTAGTGTTCTATGTTCATGTTCTAGTTCATGTGTTTCTATGTTGGCCGGGGTGGTTCCCAATCAGAGGCAGCTGTGGCTTGTTGTCTCTGATTGGGAACCATACTTAGGCAGCCTGTTTTGCACTTGTCATTTGTGGGATCTTGTTCCAGAGAGGTTTGTGTTTGTTAACCTTAGGACTTCACGTATCGTTTTGTTGTTTTGTTATTGTTGAAAAGTACTCATTAAAAGATGTACGCATATCACGCTGCTCCTTGGTCCGGTTCTTACGACGATCGTGACAGAAGATCCCACCAATTAAGGACCAAGCAGCGTGTCCAGGAGCAAACGCCGGAGGTAACGCTAGTGGATGTCCTCCTCGGTTGGGGGAGGATCACCGAGGAGGAGGCCGTCCGCTACTGGAGGGCGATGAGGGAGGATGTCCAGGCAGGAGAGGAGAAGCGGCGCCAACCGGGTCGTCGTCGGACAGACGAGAGGCAACCCCAATAATTTTTTTTGGGGGGGCACACGGCATGGACGACGGGGATGCTGGAGGCAGCTACAGGATGTATCGGTAGAATAGGAGAGGAGGCCACCAGGTTACGGGGGCTATTGGTCATGAGGGAGCAGGAGTTAGTTGGTCAGAGGGAGGAGCTACTGGAGGCGATAAGGGAGAAGGAGAGTGTAGAGGCACGGCGAGAGGAACTGGTTAGGCAGCAGAGGGAGCGGAGGTTTATGAGGAAACCCAGTCCCGCTCCTCGCACTAAGCAAGTGGTGTGTGTCACCAGTCCGGTCCGGCCCGTTCCTGATCCCCGCACTAAGTTAGTGGTGCGTGTTCCCAGTACGGCCCGACCCGTTCCTGCTTCCTGCACAAGGCCAGTGGTGTGTGTTCCCAGTACGGTCAGGCCCGTTCCTCCTCCCCGCACTAAGTTAGTGGTGCGTGTTCCCAGTACGGCCCAACCCATTCCTGCTCCCCGCACTAAGTTAGTGGTGCGCGTCGCCAGCCCGGCCCGGCCTGTTCCTGCCCCTCGCACCAAGCCTGTGGTGCGCGTCGCCAGCCCGGCCCGGCCTGTTCCTGCCCCTCGCACCAAGCCTGTGGTGCGCGTCGCCAGCCCGGCCCGGCCTGTTCCTGCCCCTCGCACCAAGCCAGTGGTGCGCGTCGCCAGCCCGGTCCGGCCTGTTCCTGCCCCTCGCACCAAGCCTGTGGTGTGCGTCGCCAGCCTGGCCTGGCCTGTTCCTGCTCCTCGCACCAAGCCTGTAGTGCGCGTCGCCAGCCCGGCCCGGCCTGTTCCTGCCCCTCGCACCAAGCCAGTGGTGCGCGTCGCCAGCCCGGCCCGGCCTGTTCCTGCTCCCCGCACCAAGCCAGTGGTGCGCGTCGCCAGCCCGGTCCGGCCTGTTCCTGCTCCCCGCACCAAGCCAGTGGTGCGCGTCGCCAGCCCGGTCCGGCCTGTTCCTGCTCCCCGCACCAAGCCAATGGTGCGCGTCGTCAGCCCGGTCCGGCCCGTCCCTGCTCCCCGCACCAAGCCAGTGGTGCGCGTCGCCAGCCCGGTCCGGCCGGTTCCTGCTCCCCGCACCAAGCCAGTAGGGCGCGTCGTCAGTCCGGCACAGCCCGTGCCTGTTCCACCGGTGCCTGGTCAGGTACCGGTCAGCTGCTCCACACCGGAGCCTAAGCAATCCGCTCCACCGATGTCCAGTCCAGCTCCAGCCAGCGGGACCAGACCAGGGGCGCTACGGGGGGGTAGCTAGAGAGTGGTGGTCACGCCCGGAGCCGGATCCGCCTCCGAGGCGGAATGCCAACCCGGCCCCTCCCCTGTTGGGTTTAGTTGGCGCGGTCGCAGTCCGCGCCTTTGGGGGGGGGGTACTGTCACGCCCTGGCTCTGGGGACTCTTATATGTTGAGCCAGGGTGTTAGTTTCTATGTTTAGTGTTCTATGTTCATGTTCTAGTTCATGTGTTTCTATGTTGGCCGGGGTGGTTCCCAATCAGAGGCAGCTGTGGCTTGTTGTCTCTAAGTGGGAACCATACTTAGGCAGCCTGTTTTGCACTTGTCATTTGTGGGATCTTGTTCCGGAGAGGTTTGTGTTTTGTTAACCTTAGGACTTCACGTATCGTTTTGTTGTTTTGTTATTGTTGAAAAGTACTCATTAAAAGATGTACGCATATCACGCTGCGCCTTGGTCCGGTTCTTACGACGATCGTGACATAGAGGGAAAGAGAGAATGATTACAGAGGAGTGAAAAGGTGTTTGATAGAGGAAGATGAAGGGAGAGGGAGGTTGATGTTCCTCCCAGCTGGTGAGGACAGTCCATGCCCCCCCCCCCCCCATTCAGCCCCCTCCATCCCTCCATTACTCCATCCTGCCATAACTCACTCACGACCACCTCTCCCCTCTGTTCTGACATGTGAGACAGAGCTGCTGTTAATTATCTTAATAACTCTTTACAGCTTTTCTAGGCTTATCGGCCCTCTCTCTCCTTCAAACAAACACACACAGCGGCCTTAGCAGCCAACAGCTGAGCCGGCTCCCAAATAACAAAGAGAAGTGGAGAACTTCGTTGGGGGGGGGGGGGGGGCTACATGAGGATCTGATCTAAGAAATGTTTCCTCTCCTCCTCCCCTCCTCTCTTCCCTCTCTTCTCCCTAGTACCCATCTTTAGGAAGTGTGTTGAGAGCGGTCTTCAGAGATTACCAGTGTTTTTTATTTATTTCCGGAGGTAGCAACTTCATGTGAAAGCACAGCGAGCGGCCCAGCTTCAATCAGCCCAACCAGCGCTTGGAGACAAGGACCCTGCTTTTCTACTTGGCCATGCTCTTGAAAAATAGAAAGAGGAAAAACACTTTTTAAACGGCTAAATGGATTAGCCGTCACACGTTATTTTCGTAATGGAAACATCAGCAGAGGAAATATAACGTAGTAAGAACTGAGTACATGAAGGGCCGTCCAGTGCAGATACATCCAGGGTGGCAGTATCATCTGAGCATTCTCCCAGTTGGATAAAGGATCTGCCACTAATACCACCAATGTGACGTTTTCCTTAACCATACCCACTTTGAAATCTGAGGACACCAAAACACACTTTTAATCTGGCCGGTCTTAAGCGTCCATGTATTTCAAATGGGAAATGGGCTTTGGTTGGTATGTTATTGTTATTGTGTGTGTGTGTGTGTGTGTGTGTGTGTCTGTGTGTGTGTGTGTGTGTGTGTGTGTGTGTGTGTGTGTGTGTGTGTGTGTGTGTGTGTGTGTGTGTGTGTGTGTGTGTGTGTGTGTGTGTGTGTGTGTGTGTGTGTGTGTGTGTGTGTGTGGACGTGTGTGTGGACGTGTGTGGACGTGTGTGGACGTGTGTGGACATGTTTAACTATACTTGTGGGACAAGAAGCCCCCACAAGAATAGTAAACAAACAAAAATGTGACCACCTGGGGACATTTTGTTGGTCCCCACAAGGTCAAATGTTATTTCTAGGGTTAGGTTTACGGGTTAAGGTTAGGGTTAGGGTACAGGTGAGAGTACAGGTTAGTGTTAGGGTTAGATTTAGGGAAAATTGGATTTTGAAGGGACTGAATTGTGTGTACCCACAAGGTTAGTTGTACATGGCTGTGTGTGTGTGTGGTGAGGAACTTGATTAATCTCTGTTGAGTGGGGCTACAGGTTAATCTGAAAGCTGACGAAACACAGAGCGACTGGAGAAAGGGAGAGGGGGAGAGAGGGATGGAGGGAAAGATGGAGGGAGGGAGTGATTGAGGGAAAGCAGGTCAGTGGGCAGCCAGGACAGTGTGGGGGTAGGGGCAGCTTTGGGGGGGTCGCGGCAGAGTGTAGTGTGTATGTTTTTGTGCATGCATGTGTGTGTGGTTTAGTCTCAGCTCAGGGATTAGGAATGAGGAAGGGGGCAGATGTCCAGGGTCCCACGGCGCGCCCCAGGGGAAACCAAACGAAGGAACACTGCAGCTGCCCTCCACTGTATCACTCTAACATCTTATACTGAGCTAAAAACTTTGGAATGAGAGGAAAGGATATATTTCATAAAATGTCTTACCTCCACTTTGAAGATCATGTTCAACAATGGCTAATTTAACCACAGAGTGTCCAGAGTGTGCAACAGCTTAACCTGTAACCACTGGCACTGCAACAGTGCTCTTCCCATCCACTCTGTACACTCTGTGGAGGCTGTTGGCAGAATGATCCAGAGGGGACTATACTTTGCATACTGTAGACTACCACCATCCATATCACAACGAGGCTATGTGAATCACTGCATAATAAACACTGTAAACTTTTGAAGCAAGCCCACCAAATCAACTTCTCAGACCATCATTTACTACCAAACCTACAAGGTCCTTGACTGTTGACAAAGTCAATGGAGAATACTGTTGCGTGGCTGCCAGTGTTAGTGATCAGAGCGAGGTCGACACAGCCTTAAGGAGTAAACAGCTTTGGCGCTGTTCAGGCCCACTGTTCACCAGGCAGGGCATTAATCTTCTTGTGTTAGCATCATCAGCCTCAGCAACACACACACAGTCTCTACCCAGCATCACACTACACACACACACGCACACAGACAAGCACACACACACACCGTCTCTACCCAGAATCACAGCACTATCTCTCACCGCCACATATTCATCATCCACTCAACTGATGAGGACCACAATACCTGCTCCAACTATAAAACGTATCATCGTAACGCCACCGGGCATAAATCTTGTGCTAAGGAGACAGGCTACAGTGAGGAATGGGGAGCCAATGTGTTTTGGCTGTATGGGGATTAGATTGATGATTTAGATATGCTTATACTTCCCGGCAGCGTGGTTTATAATATAATACAATGTTGTGGAACAGGGAGCAGATACATGGGTTTTGAAGTTCGTTCAAGTGAGAAATAAATTGGATGGAGAGTGTTGGTTTTGCTTAGCTAGGCAAGCATGAAGCGTCACATCTAAGAGAAGTCCAACTCAGTCTACTTTACACATCCCCCACAACTGGGATACTGTCATTACTAGACTCTGGTTTTACTTGATCATCAAAGAACCAAACTTTGAGGTCATTTAGCATCAGACAGAGGTAAGCTAATTGGCCAATTCAGAGTGACAGGACAGGGGGCGAGCAAGGCCCTGAGACAAGTCTCCCAAACCTAACTGCCAATCACAGATTGACACATGGTAATCTCAGAATGTGAGACTGTGAGAGAGTAAATACCCCTCATCCAGACTCTTGCCCCGGGGCCGTCCTGCTTTCCCATAGCTGTCACTAGGCCTCAGAGCTGGGCACACGCACACACGCAGGCAAACACACACACACACACACAGGCACAAGCACGCACACAGACATACACAACACGCATGCACACACACAGAGCAAGATAGTTTCTCTCCCCCATCCCCCAGGCAGTACTGATAATCCTAGCTGGATTAGTGAAATTATTGGGGAGCTGCCTTGGAGGAAGTTTTCTGACCCAGGAGATTCATTTGAGTGTGTGACTAGTCGTTTAACAGCTAAAATGACTCAGACTGACTCCTAATGGCCAGCCACCACCTGCCTGCTTGTCCCAAATTCCCCACTACTTCCTTCTCCTATTTAACTCACTCCCATTTCTTCTCTCTGTCTCTCCCTCTCTCTCAAATCAAAAATCTAATGTTATTGGTCGCGTACACATATTCAGCAGATGTTATCGCAGATGTAGCGATGGCACACATACACAATTCATGTTTCAATTGTCTCAAGACTTAAAAATCCTTCTTTAACCTGTCTCCTCTCCTTCATCTACACTGATTGAAGTGGATTTAACAAGTGTCATCAATAAGGGACCATAGCTTTCACCTGGATTCACCTGGTCAGTCTATGTCATGGAAAGAGCAGGTGTCCTTAATGTTTTGTAAACTCAGTGTAAATATATATGTATATGATGGTGTGTATAGACAATTTGGCCAGTATATGAATAGACAAGGTGTGTACAGCAGTAGTTATATAGGATGGGCTTTGACTAGAATACAGTATATACGTATGTTAAATGACTAAAATGTAAAATGTAAATGTAATACGTATGAAGTGGATAAAACAGTATGTAAACATTATTCAAGTGACCAGTGTTCAATGACTATAGGGCAACAGTCTCTAAGGTGCAGGGTTGAGTACCGGGAGGTAGCCGGTTAGCAACAGTGACTAAAGTTCAGGGTAGGGTACTGGGCGTACGCCGGTTAGTGGTGAGTCTGGTGACTGTTTAACAGTCTGATGGCCAGGACATAGAAGCTGTTTTTCAGTCTCTCGGTCCCAGCTTTGATGGACCTGTACTGTCTCCGCCTTCTAGATGGTAGCGGGGTGAACAGGCCGTGGCTCGGGTAGCGGAGGTCCTTAATGATCTTCTTGGCCTTTCTGTGACACCGGGTGCTGTAGTTGTCCTGGAGGGCAGGCAGTGTGCCCCCAGTGATGCATTGGGCTGACCACACCACCCTCTGGAGAGCCCTGCGGTTGCGGACGTTGCAGTTGTCATACCAGGCGGTGATACAGCCCGACAGGATGCTCTCAATGGTGCATCTGTAGAAGTTTGTGAGGGTCTTAGGGGCCAAGCCGAATTTCTTCAGCCTCCTGAGGTTGAAGAGGCGCTGTTGCACCTTCTTCACAACACTGTCTGTGTGGATGTACCATTTCAGGTTGTCAGTGATATGCACGCCAAGAAAGTTGAAGCTTTTCACGCTCTCCAATGCAGCCCTGTGGATGTGGATGGGGGCGTGCGCCCTCTACTGTCCATGATCAGCTCCTTCGTTTTGTTGACGTTGAGGGAGAGGTTATTTTCCTGGCACCACTCCGCCAGGGCCCTCACCTCCTCCCTGTAGGCTGTCTCGTCGCTGTTGGTAATCAGGCCTACAACTGTTGTGTCATATGCAAACTTAATGATTGAGTTGGAGACATGCGTGGCAGTCATGGGTAAACAGGGAGCACAGGAGGGGGCTGAGCACACACCCTTGTGGGGCCCCCATGTTGAAGGTCAGCGTAGCGGAGGAGTTGTTGCCTACCCTCACCACACGGGGACGGTCTGAAAGGAAGTCCTTGACCCAGTTGCACAGTGTGGGGTTCAGACCCAGGGCCCCGTGTTTAGTGATGAGCTTCGAGGGTACTATGGTATTGAAGGCTGAGCTGTAGTTAATGAACAGCACTCTTACATAGGTATTCCTCTTGTCAAGATGGGATAGGGCAGTGTGCAGTGCGATGGCGATTGTGTCATCCGTGGATCTGTTGGGGCGGTATGCAAATTGTAGTGGGTCTAGGGTGTCGGGTAAGGTGGAGGTGATATGATCCTTAACTAGCCTCTCAAAGCACTTCATGATGACAGAAGTGAGTGCTACGGGGCGATAGTCATTTAGTTCAGTTACCTTCGCGTCCTTGGGTTCCTTTTGCGCGAATGCACGGTTTTTTGGTTTGGATACATTCTAATCGTCACAGTGGGAACAACATCCCCTATGCACTTCCTGATAAACTCAGTCACCGAGTCAGTGTATACGTCAATGTTATTCTCAGAGGCAACCCGGTACATATCCCAGTCCACGTAATCAAAACAATCTTGAAGCATAGATTCCAATTAGTCAGACAATGTTGAACAGTCCTTACCACGGGAACTTCCTGTTTAAGTTTCTGTCTATAGGAAGGGAGGAGCAGAATGGAGGCGTGATCTGATTTGAAAAAGGGAGGGCAGGGGAGGGCCTTGAAGCCCTCCCGGAAGGGGGAGTAGCAATGGTCAAGAGTTCTCAATGAGCGAGTAGCGCAGGCGATGTGTTGATAAAACTTTGGTAGCGTTTTCTTCAGATTTGCTTTATTAAAGTCCCCAGCTACAATAAATGCGGCCTCAGCATATACGGTTTCCAGTTTGCACAAAGTCCAGAGCCTTCGCGGTGTCGGCTTGAGGGGGATTATACACGGCTGGGTGTCACGCCATGACCTTTAATGCCTGTTGTTTCTCGTTGGTTTGGTCAGGGTGTGAATATCGATGTGTATATCTATGTGAACGTTGACATTCTAGTTTATCTAGTTCTATGTTGGCCGGGTGTGGTTCCCAATCAGAGGCAGCTGTCGATCGTTGTCTCTGATTGGGGATCATACTTAGGCAGCCATGTTGCCTACCTATGTGGTGGGATCTTGTTTCTGTGTGTTTGGCTTGTTTGATGTTAGCCTTTAGAACTTCACGTTACATTGCTTTTGTTGTTTTGTTCGGTGTTTATTCAATAAACGAACATGTACGCATACCACGCTGCACCTTGGTCCAATCCTGTACTCAACGAACGTGACAGAAGATCCCACCACCAACGGACCAAGCAGCGTGCCCAGGAGGAGCAAACACCCTGGACACAGTGTGGTCTTGGGAGGAGATATTTGCTCGTAAATGACCCTGGGCGAAGGTAGAAGCCCAGGTAGGAGAGGATCAACGGCGACGCCAACGGTGCCGACCGCTAAGGAAGCTCGAGAGGCAACCCCAATAATTGTTTTTGGGGGGGGCACACAGGGTGGTTGGCTAAGCAGCAGGAGGCTCGGTGAGACCTGCAGATTAGCACTCTGATAGAAGAGGCAAGCACCTTACGGGGGCTGATAGCGAAGATAGAGCAGGAGAGCTCCCTTCAAGAGGAGGCGCTGCAGGAGGCCCGTAGGGAGAAGGAGTCAATGGTTGCATGGAGAGAGGAGCTGGCCAGGCAACAAGAGAAGCTGAGAGAGGAATTAACCCTCCAGCAGCAGAGAGCTCAGTCGTTGGAGCTGAGGTTAGCAGAGCCAGCTACCCGCACTCGCTGTAAGGAGCGTGTGTTCATTGTGGAACCAGGTTATGCGGAGATACGCACTGTGTTGCCAGTGCGCCTTCACAGCCCAGTGCATCCTGTGCCAGCGCCCCGCACGTGCCATGCGAAAGTGGGCATCCAGCCAGGACGGGTTGTGCCAGCTTTACGCTCCAGACCTCCAGTGCGCCTCCACGGTCCAGTAGATCCTGCGCCAGTCCTACGCACTGTGTCGCCAGTGCGCATTCACAGCCCAGTGCGCCCTGTGCCAGCGCCCCGCACGTGCCGTGCGAAAGTGGGCATCCAGCCAGGACGGGTTGTGCCAGCTTTACACTCCAGACCTCCAGTGCGCCTCCACGGTCCAGTATATCCTACTCCGGTTCTACGCACTGTGTCACCAGTGCGCCTCCCCAGCCCGGTACGGCCCGTACCTGCTCCCCGCACCAAACTAGTGGTGCGTGTATCCAGTCCTGTACGGCCCGTGCCTGCTCCTCGCACCAAACCAGTGGTGTGTGTCGCCAGACCGGTACGCCCCGTACCTGCTCCCCGCACCAAACCAGTGGTGCGTGTATCCAGTCCAGTACAGCCCGTACATGTTCCCCGCACCAAACCAGTGGTGCGTGTATCGAGTCCGGTACGGCCCGTACCTGCTCCCCGCACCAAACCAGTGGTGCGTGTATCCAGTCCGGTACGGCCCGTACCTGCTCCCCGCACCAAACCAGTGGTGCGTATATCCAGTCCAGTACGGCCCGTACCTGCTCCCCGCACTAAACCAGTGGTGTATGTCGCCAGCCCGGTACGCCCTGTACCTGCTCCCTGCACCAAACCAGTGGTGCGTGTCGCCAGCCCGGTACGCCCCGTGTCTGCTCCTCGCACCAAACCAGTGGTGCGTGTCTCCAGTCCGGCGCGGCCCGTGCCTGCTCCTCGCACCAGACCAATGGTGCGTGTTCCCAGTCCGGCACGGCCCGTGCCTGTTCCTCGCACCAGACCAGTGGTGCGTGTACCCAGCCCGGTACGGCTGGTGCCAGAGAAGTCCGCTCCACCGGTGCCTAGTCCAGCTCTGGTCAGCTGCTCCACTCCAGTGCCAGAGCAGTCCGCTCCACCGGTGCCCAGTCCAGCTCTGGTCAGCTGCTCCAGTCCAGAGCCAGAGCAGTCCGCTCCACCGGGGTCCAGTTCAGCTCCGGTCAGCGGCTCCACTCCAGTGCCAGAGCAGTCCGCTCTACCAGTGCCCAGTCCAGCTCTGGTCAGCTGCTCCAGTCCAGAGCCTGAGCAGTCCGCTCCACCGGGATCCAGTTCAGCTCCAGTCAGCGGCTCCTCTCCAGTGCCAGAGCAGTCCGCTCTACCAGTGCCTAGTCCATCCCCGGTCAGCAGCTCCAGTCCAGAGTCAGAGCAGTCCGCTCCACCAGGGTCCAGTTCAGCTCCGGTCAGCGGCTCCACTCCAGAACCAGACGTCAACCCCTCTCCAGGGTCGGGGCCTCCCACACCAGGGTCCAGACAGGTCTTGGTGCATCGCGGGGAGATTGCCGGTCCAGGCCCAGACGTCAGCCCCTCTCTAGGGTCGGGGCCTCCCACACCAGGGTCCAGACAGGGCTTGGTGCATCGTGGGAGGACTGAGAGGGGAAGCATCGCGCCGAGGTCCAGACCAGACCAGGGGTGCAACGGGGAGGCAGTAAGGGAGAGGACGTCACGCCCGGAGCCGGAGCCACCACCGAGGCTAGATGCCCACCCGGACCCTCCCCTGTTAAGTTAGGTTTTCCGTCCGGAGTCCGCACCTTTGTGGGGGGGGGGGGGTACTGTCACTCCCTGACCTTTAATGCCTGTTGTTTCTCGTTGGTTTGGTCAGGGTGTGAATATCGATGTGTATATCTATGTGAATGTTGAAATTCTAGTTTATCTAGTTCTATGTTGGCCAGGTGTGGTTCCCAATCAGAGGCAGCTGTCGATCGTTGTCTCTGATTGGGGATCATACTTAGGCAGCCATGTTGCCTTCCTATGTGGTGGGATCTTGTTTCTGTGTGTTTGGCTTGTTTGATGTTAGCCTTTAGTGCTTCACGTTACGTTGCTTTTGTTGTTTTGTTCAGTGTTTATTCAATAAACGAACATGTACGCATACCACGCTGCACCTTGGTCCAATCCTGAACTCAACGAACGTGACACTGTGACGATGACCAAAGAGAATTCTCTCGGGAGGTAATGCGATCGGCCTTTGATAGTGAGGTTTTCCAAATCGGTAGAACAAAAGAACTTGAGTTCCTGTACGTTACCACAATCACACCATGAGTAGTTAATGATGAAGCACACACCTCCGCCTTTCTTTTCCCAGAGATTTCTTTCTTCCTGTCTGTGCAATGTACGGAGAACCCCACTGGCTGTATGGACAGGGACAGTATATCCGGAGAGAGCCATGATTCCGTGAAACAGAGTACAGTGCATTCGGAAAGTATTCAGTCACCTTCCCTTTTTCCATATTTTGTTACGTTTCAGCCTTATTCTAAAATGGATTAAATAAAATATTTTCCTCATCAATCTACACACAATACCCGATAATGACAAAGCGAAAACAGGTTTTTAGAACGTTTTGCAAATGTATTAAAATAAAAAACCCATAATGACAAAAAAACAACAGAAATACCTTATTTACATAAGTATTCGAACCCTTCGCTATGAGACTCAATATTGAGCTCACGTGCATCCTGTTTCCATTTATCATCCTTGAGATGTTTCTACAACTTGATTGGAGTCCACCTGTGGTAAATTCAATTGATTGGACATGATTTGGAAAGGCAAACACCTGTCTATATAAGGTCCCACAGTTGACAGTGCATGTCAGAGCAAAAATCAAGCCATGAGGTCGAAGGAATTGTCCGTAGAGCTCTGAGACAGGAATTGTGTCGAGGCACAGATCTGGGGAAGGGTACCAAAAAATGTCTGCAGCATCGAAGGTCTCCAAGAACACAGTTGCTTCCATCATTCTTAAATGGAAGACGTTTGGAACCACCAAGACTTTCCTAGAGCTGGCCGTCCGGCCAAACTGAGCAATCGGGGGAGAAGGGCCTTGGTCAGGGAGGTGACCAAGAACCCAATGGTCACTATGACAGAGCTCCAGAGTCCCTCCCTCCCTCCCTCCCTCCCTCACAAGGTGCTCCGCTCAAGCCTTAAAAAGATAAAGAAACAAACAAGAGTGCAACGTTGACAAAGAGCCTCTGACACTCACACAGAAAACTACTGGGCAGGAGCAGTGTGAAAGCTGCAGTAGTACAGTTACTGCAGGGCTCTTCTCAATCTCAAATATCCTTGAGAGGCTGAAAAACTAAACGCTACACACAGGGAGCATTTAGCTGGAGAAACCAAACAAGCTGCAGGAGGCTGGACCAGGCAGGGGGCTGTGGAGTGAAGCCTCTTTCTCTGGGTTGATTTGGCCATCCAGAGAGGACAGATAGGCTTTGTCTCAAATGGCATTCTATTCCCTTTATAGTGTTCTACTTTTGACCAGAGCCCCGTAAGAACCTGATCAAAAATAGTGCACTATATAGGAAATAGGGTGCCATTTGGGATATAACCATAGATCAGTGGTGTCCTCCTATCAGGGTCAGTGTTACTAGGGCTGGGTCTCTTTCCCTTGATGGATGGTCTTTTGTGGAGAGCTAACCTTTAATTGGCTAGTGAAGTGGTGAGGCGAATAGGAGGGTCTGTCTGTCTGTCTGTTGGTCGGTCTGTCGGTCTGTCGGTCTGTCTGTCTGTCGGTCTTTGTGAAGCTAATGACTCTTTGGTCTCAGCCACACACTCCCCTTGAATAGGGAGTGGAGCCCCACTCCCCTGAGAACACGGCTATCTGTTTCTTCATTTAACGCTTCATTTGTGATTGCTGTCACAGTAATGGTGTGTGTGTGCGTGTGCGTGTGCGTGTGCGTGTGTGTGTGTGTGTGTGTGTGTGTGTGTGTGTGTGTGTGTGTGTGTGTGTGTGTGTGCATGCACGCACATGACAGCATATGTGCTTGTTTGTCAGTGAATGGGTAAGAAAGAATGAAAAAGGAGTGAAACTGAGACACTGAAGGATTTATGTGTGTGTGTGTATGTGCATGCTCCTGCCTGTGACTGTGCCTGTGTGCATTGGGGAGGGGTGTTAGGCAGGGGATGGTGTTAATATCCTCAGTGTGTGTTGTCTACCCAGACACAAAAGGTGTCCCCATGTGGCAGCAGCAGGAGCAGCCCTCACCAGCCCTCCTCAGCCCACTATAGGGTCCCACAGGGCACCTAATGGGAATATCATTAACCACACAGACAGCTAGAGCTGAATGGGAATGAGGGGAGAACAGGCCATGGATTAGATTAGAAAGTCATTTATGTCACTCTCTTATTTCAACAGTGAATGACACTAGTGTTACATGTCAACACATGTCAAACACATGAAATGTAACAATTTTATGATGATTACAAAACGATAGGGATCTTGCAAAGGCAATCACCATGTACCTCACCAAGGTACAGTGCAAATAAAAAATATAAAAAAGACAAGTACAAAAAAAAACAGTTTTCGAGCAACAGAATGTAGAGCAACATAAATTAGCTCTTTACCTGTTGACATGAAAGACATCAAAACATCACAACATTCAAGACCTTAAGTTCTGCTAAAAGTATGAATAACAAAACATTAGCATAATGTATAAATAGATTCTTCACATGATAGTTCAGCTCTTTCTCTCTGTATCTGAGGAACCACATGGCATGTCATACCTTTTGTCCCATGCCAACCATATTCCTCTGTATCTGGCACCTAAAACAAAGTTATTGGATCTTTAACGCTTTTCCTACAACAAACAATGACACATGCATTCTATCCTGCAGAGCTAAGCATGCCTCTGTGTCTATGAATAAATTAATCGGTGCTTTCTAAAGAAGACTGGCAGGCTTACCACAATGGTTCTTTAACATGTCTAAGATTACGCTGCCATCCTATTGGCTCACACAGAATCTTTACCCCCGCAGGAGGACGATAAGTAACCAATCAGATTCCTGATAGGTTCCATGGCTATGTCTCAAATGGCACCCTGTTCCCTATATAGTGCACTATTTTTGAGCAGAGTCATATGGGCCATTTGGGATACAGACTGTGTTGACAATCTAGCTCGGGGCTTCTGTGATTCTGAAGGTTCTCCATGCAGTTTAGCACCACAATAGCAGGCATGATGAGGTATCTCCAGTTTGATTCTGAATGGGTACATTGTCTAGTTCTAGCTATTTGTAGTTGTAAAGATGACAATTGCATCAACCTTGTTTTCTACAGTATTGTCACATCATTGTCATATTATGATGCTGGTTTCATAAGGTTGGACATGGAGAATATTTGACAGGGAGGAGTTTATGAATAGCCTGACAGGTTGAAATGCTCTGCAGTATTTCTTTGCCTGTGTCATCAGCAGTTGCAAAACAGGCAAATTATAAATGTTCTAACAAACTGTTCAATTAATGTTACTGTTAAGCTGTGACTGTAGTGAACTGACAAGGAAGGCATAATTATTAAAAAAAAAAAAAAAAAAAACTTCACTGAAAACAACTTTCACTCCGTGAAAATATTAGAAAATGTGAAGGACATCAATTTACCTCACTATTTACAAGACTATATTCTGAGAATCACAGTTGACATCTGTGAAAGCTTGGAATTATTAAGGTTCTATCTGCATTTCTGTCCAAATTCAGTTATTGACATAGGCTTGTTCTGTAAAATGTTCTCTACCAACATAGTACTCTAAATACCCCAATTCATGTTGTTAAGTTAAAAAGAATACAAGATGTTAAAAAATTGCTCACACCATTCAAGCCAATGAGGAGGTTTTGTACTTTAAAGCCAATTATCTTAGAATCATCTTTTTGCAGATAGAACCTTATAATTCTAAGGCCATGCGACTTATCTATCATTGCTGTGGAAATAAGACATCCTAAGGTGATATACAGTATCTCTCCACAATGTGGCCATGTGTCTGGGGTGAATTTCAAGGCAACAGGAAATACATAATACTATGAGGCTCAGAGCTCCCTCCAGTGGTCCATTTGAACACATAAGCTACTTATACACTACTTTATAATTTTTCCTCAATTTTGGCAAAAAAAGCCTAGATTGACTATAAACTTAAAATTGAATGTGTATCATCAACTCACCACAACCCTGTTTCAAGTTTTCCCCTTCCTTTTTCAAACAAAACAGAACAGAAACTAAGAGAAAACTAAGAGAAAACAGGACAGAAACTAAGAGAAAATAGGATAGATACTAAGAGACAACAGGACAGAAACTAGGAGACAATAGGACAGAAACTAAGAGACAATAGGACAGAAACTAAGAGACAACAGGACAGAAACTAAGAGACAATAGGACAGAAACTAAGAGACAACAGGACAGAAACTAAGAGACAACAGGACAGAAACTAAGAGAAAACAGGACAGAAACTAAGAGAAAACAGGACAGATACTAAGAGACAACAGGACAGAAACTAAGAGACAATAGGACAGAAACTAAGAGACAATGGGACAGAAACTAAGAGACAACAGGACAGAAACTAAGAGACAACAGGACAGAAACTAAGAGACAATAGGACAGAAACTAAGAGACAACAGGACAGAAACTAAGAGACAATAGGACAGAAACTAAGAGACAATAGGACAGAAACTAAGAGACAATAGGACAGAAACTAAGAGACAACAGGACAGAAACTAAGAGACAACAGGACAGAAACTAAGAGACAATAGGACAGAAACTAAGAGACAACAGGACAGAAACTAAGAGACAATAGGATAGAAACTAAGAGACAACAGGACAGAAACTAAGAGACAAGAGAAAAGAAACTAAGAGATAGTCTAACCATAATAAGGTTTGATTGTTGTAGTTTATGATGCAGGGATATATCTCTTTAGGCCGTTGGTATATATATGGTGGTGCTTTTTATTAACTCAACAATTGTTTTTTATTTGACACAACAATACAGATGTGCTTTTAAACCTATAATCTTATCTGTAGCTCTGGCGTGCATAGAGGTGATTCAAATATTTATCACAAGGCCAGTAATTATCTGTCTTATACCCTCAACTCCCTTGGACCTATGGTCACACATGCGTTTACTGTTATGTATGTGGGTCCACGCCCCTGCTCCAACTGCTTGTCATACTGTATGGATCCTCAACTCCATGTGTGCATCCCAAATAGCACCCTATTCCCTATATAGTGCACTACTTTTGACCCAGACTCTGGTTAAAAGTATTGCACGATGTAAGGAATAGGGTGCTATTTGGGATCCACACCAATTCTTTGATTTATGGCCACTCCACTCCTCTGCTCTGACTGTTTCTATGGCCATTTTATCAAATGCAATTCAAGTAGTCTCTGCTGATTTACTTTATTGTACTATAATGTGCCTGTATACCATAAATACAAGAATATGCTCAGTTTGATAAAAAAACATAATATTTCGTAAAGTGCATGATACTTGCTATGGTAACCAGAACCCCTCTTTATAACCCCCCTCTTGGAAAGGTCTGTGCTAGCCGGGTTCCTTGGGACGTCTCTACCCCATTGAAGTTGAAATGTAAAATGGTTAAGGTTAGGGTTAGGTAAGGGTTTTGGTTATGGCTAGGGTAAGGGTAGGGGTTAATCAGATAAACTACATCAACATGCCGACTGGAGATCTACTTGCATGACTTCCTCAGGCTATGGATCGATCCATGGTTTTAAGTTGTGGTCTTTGGAGTGTGGACTCTGAACAGTGACACTGTTGATGTCACTAATCATGACAGATAACCAAGTAGCTAGAGGAGGCTACTCCTGTATCCATTCACAGGGTGGTATACTAGACAGAATGAAGAAATACTGCAGCCGAAAAGAAATGCAAAGTATTATAAGGGAGTGATAAGAAGATACAGAAACAACATGTATCAAAATGTACAATTATTATTTTCTTACCCTGAAGTTCTTTGGTTTGTGGGATTGGTGGAACGTTGGTAAAAATACACATATCAACAAGGTTTAAGAAGACAAAATCTTAACATGTCACATTCTCACATTCATACACACTGTGTGCACTTGCATCGACTTCACACTTCATAAGATCACATATTCGAATAGCATCTACCTACTTTATTATACAGTGCACACTGCCAACTACAGTGCCGTCAGAAAGTATTCATACACTTTGACTTATTCCACGTGTTGTTGTGTTACAGCCTGAATTCGAAATGGATTGCATTTATTTGTCTCACCCATCTACACACAATACCCCATAACAACAAAGTGAAAACATGTTTTTAGAAATGTTTGTACATTTTTTGAAAATTAAATACAGAAATATCTCATTTATATAAGTGTTCACACCCCTGAGTCAATACATGTTAGAATCACCTTTAGCCGCGATTACAGCTGTGAGTCTTTCTGGGTAAGTCTCTAGGAGCTTTACACACCTGGATTGTACAATATTTGCACATTCTTCTTTTTTAAATTCTTCCAGCTCTGTCAAGTTGGTTGTTGATCATTGCTAGACAACCATTTTCAAGCCGATTTAAGTCAAAACTGTAACTAGGCCACTCAGGAACATTTAATGTGATCTTGGTAAGCAACTCCAGTGTATATTTGGCCTTGTGTTTTAGGTTATTGTCTGGCTGAAAGGTGAATTTGTCTCCCAGTGTCTGTTGGAAAGCAGACTGAACCAGGTTTTCTTCTGGGATTTTGCCTGTGCATAGATCTATTCAGTTTATTTTTATCCTAAAAAAAAACTCCCTTGTCCTTGCCGATGACAAGCATACCTATAGCATGATGCAGCCACCACCATGCTTCAAAATATGAAGAGTGGTACTCAGTGATTTGTTTTGTTGGATTTGCCCCAAACATAACGCTTTGTATTCAGGACATAAAGTTCATTTCTTTGCCACATTTTTTGCAGTTTTACTTTAGTGCCTTATTGCAAACAGGATGCATGTTTTGGAATATTTGTTTTCTGTACAGGCTTCCTTATTTTCAGTCTCTCGTTTAGGATAGTATTGTAGAGTAACTACAAAGTTGTTGATCCATCAGTCTCCTATCACAGCCATTAAACTGTAACTGTTTTAAAAGTCACCATTGGCCTCATGGTGAAATCCCTGAGCGGTTTCCTTCCTCTCCGGCAACTGAGTTAGGAAGGACACCTGTATCTTTGTAGTGACTAGGTGTATTGACACACCATCCAAAGTGTAATTAATAACTTCACCATGCTCAAAGGGATAGTCAACGTCTGCTTTTTTTTTACCCATCTACCAATAGGTGCCCTTCTTTGCGAGGCATTGGAAAACCTCCCTGGTCTTTGTGGTTGAATCTGTGTTTGAAATTCACTGCTCGACTGAGGGACCTTACAGATAATTGTATGTGTGGGGTACAGAGATGAGGTAGTCATTCAAAAATCATGTTAAACACTATTGTTGCACACAGAGTGAGTCCATGCAACTAATTATGTGACTTGTTAAGAACATTTTTACTCCTAAACTTATTTAGGCTTGCCATAACAAAGGGGTTCAATACTTATTGACTCAAGACATTTCAGCTTTTCATTTTTTATTAATTTGTAAACATTTTTAAAAACCTAATTTCACTTTGACATGATGGGGTATTGTGTGTAGGCCAGTGACACAAAATCTCAATTTAATACATTTTAAATGCAGGCTGTAACTCAACAAAATGTGGAAAAAGTCAGGGGGTGTGAATACCTTCTGAAGGCACTGTATATGTGGTTAATACAAAAGGTGTGGCAATTAGAGAGGAAGTAGCCTGAGGACCTGTGAGTCCCATTATAAATATAGGTCATATAAATTACAGTTTGAACTAATCACATACAGATGATATCCCTTCAAATAGTAACATTAGCACCAATGGCAGGATGTGTCCATACAGAACACCAACAGATTACACTTCTATGTGTTAAATGCATAAGACACACCAGAACTAGCCTATATACTCATATTTAACATATAGGAAAGTAATTTTAGGAAACGTTGTATCATATAGAAATACCAAGCGTGTTACAGATAAAGTAAATATCTCAAAACAGGTCAATTATAGCATAGGCTGCATGGTGTCGTTTGTAACTGTATTGTACTGTACAGTGTTAGGACTAGGAGGCTCTAGAAGACAATTTTATCCTCATACAGGGAGAGGAGCAGCAGGATGCCCCAGCCAGACAGCAGTCCTACGTTCTGCAGCAGGAACATGAGCCAGGGCCTACGGTTGTCTGCATGGACCATGGTGGGGAGCTGGGGGAGGAGGAACAAGACAATCAAATGCATTTAACTCATTGTCCAAATATATCATATTTATAGAGGAAGTTAGGCATTGATGAAAGGAATAGGAGCAACCGTGTTATAACTAGTGGTCAGAGTTCTTCCTGGTCAGGTCACATGGCCAGGAGACCCTCAAGGCCCAAGTCAAAGCAATTTAAGTATTTGTGCGACATACTCTCATTTGAAATGAATCCCCAAGAAGCTATTCCTCACAGCCTGTTTGAGAATGGTAAAACTAGTATACTAACCATATCAGCCAGACCCACGTACAGGAAGAGACCGGAGGTGATGGCAGCGATCCACTGCTTGGTAGCCAGGTCAGTAGAGATGGTGAGGGCGATGTAGAGTCCGATGAAGGATGTGAGGGCACTGCCCACGTTCAGCATCAAGGCCTTCTTCACTGACACCCCGCTGTGCAGCAGGATAGCGAAGTCACCTGGGAGATGGAGAGAGGAGAGGTTTAAAGGGATGATGCCGGTGATCAAATGTGGGTCTTAGGTTGATGCCATTGGAAGGATTGTGTGAATAAGAAATCTGGAAACAGAGCGAAGTGGCTAAACTGTATATCTGCTATTAATCTACCTTTCATCTACCATTGCTATTAATCTATTCTAATACTTTATTGTTTGAAATGAAAAATATTATTCTGAAATCAAACAAATCTAACAGCATATATATATATATATATATACATACACACACAGTGCCTTCTGAAAGTATTTAGACATCTTGACTTTTTCCACATTTAGTTACGTTACAGCCTTATTCTAAAATTGATTAAATTGTTTTTTTCCCCCTCATCAATCTACACACAATAACCCATAATGACAAAGCAAAAACAGGTTTTATAAATGTTTGCTAATTTATAAAAAATGTAAAACATAACATTTACATAACCCTTTACTCAGTACTTTGTTGAAGCACCTTTGGCAGCATCGAGTCTACTTGGATGTGACGCTACAAGTTTGGCACACCTGTATTTGGGAAGTTTCTCCCATTCTTCTCTGCAGATCCTCTCAAGCTCTCTCAGGTTGGATGGGGAGCGTTGCTGCACAGCTATTTTCAGGTCTCTCCAGAGATTCAAGTCCGGGCTCTGGCAGGGCCACTCAAGGACATTCAGAGACTTGTCCCGAAGACACTCCAGCGTTGTCTTGGCTGTGTGCTTAGGGTCAGTGTCCTGTTGGAAGGTGAACCTTCACCCCAGTCTGAGGTCCTGAGCGCTCTGGAGCAGCTTTTGCAATCTTGGTTTAATCAGATCAAAGAATCTTGTTTCTCATGGTCTGAGAGTCTTTAGGTGCCTTTTGGCAAACTCCAAGCGGGCTGTCATGTGCCTTTTACTGAGTAGTGGCTTCTGTCTGGCCACTCTACCATAAAGGTCTGATTGGTGGAGTGCTGCAGAGATGGTTGTCCTTCTGGAAGTTTCTATCATCTCCACAGAGGAACTCTAGAGCTCTCTCAGAGTGACCATTGGGTTCTTGGTCACCTCTCTGACCAAGAACCTTCTCCCCCGATTGCTCAATTTGGCCGGGCGGCAAGCTCTAGGAAGAGTCTTGGTGGTTCCAAAGTTCTTCCATTTAAGAATGATGGAGGCCACTGTGTTCATGGGGCCCTTCAATGCTGCAGACATTTTTTGGTACCCTTCCTCAGACCTGTGCCTCGACACAATCCTGCCCCGGAGCTCTACAGACAATTCCTTCGACCCTCATGGCTTGGTTTTTGCTCTGACATGCACTGTCAACTGTGGGACCTTATATAGACAGGTGTGTGCCTTTCCAAATCATGTCCAATCAATTGAATTTACCACAGGTGGACTCCAATCAAGTTGTAGAAACATCTCAAGGATGATCAATGGAAACAAGATGCACCTGAGCTCAATTTCGAGTCTCATAGCAAAGGGTCTGAATATGTAAATAAGGTATTTCTGTTTTTTATTTTTAATACATTTGCAAAACTTTCTAAAAACCTGTTTTCGCTTTGTCATTATGGGGTATTGTGTGTAGATTGCTGAAAAAAACAAACATTTAATCCATTTTAGAATAAGGCTGTAACGTAACAAAATGTGGAACAAGTCAAGGGGTCTGAATACTTTCCGAAGGCACTGTATATACACTACCGTTCAAAAGTTTGGGGTCACTTAGAAATGTCCTTGTTTTCGAAAGAAAAGCAATTTGTTTGTCCATTAAAATAACATCAAATTGATCAGAAATACAGTGTAGACATTTTTAAGGTTGTAAAGGGCTATTGTAGCTGGAAACAGCTGATTTTTAATGGAATATCTACAGCGTACAGAGGACCATTATCAGCAAGTTTGCTAATCCAAGTTTAGCATTTAAAAGGCTAATTGATCATTAGAAAACCCTATTGCAATTATGTTAGCACAACTGAAAACTGTTGTGCTTATTAAAGAAGCAATAAAACTGGCCTTCTTGAGCCTAGTTGAGTATCTGGAGCATCAGCAATTGTGGGTTCGATTACAGGCCCAAAATGGCCAGAAACAAATAACTTTCTTCTGAAACTCGTCAGTCTATTCTTGTTCTGAGTAATGAAGGCTATTCTATGCGAGAAATTTCCAAGAAAATGAAGATCTCATACAACGCTGTGTACTACTCCCTTCACAGAACAGCGCAAACTGGCTCTAACCAGAATAGAAAGAGGAGTGGGAGGCCCCGGTGCATTTACATTTTAGTCATTTAGCAGACGCTCTTATCCAGAGCGACTTACAGTTAGTGCATACATTATTTTTTTTATTTTTTTTTCATACCCCCTGTGGGAAGCGAACCCACAACCCTGGCATTGCAAACACCATGCTCTATCAACTGAGCTACATCCCTGCCGGACAACGCTGGGCCAATTGCGCGCCGCCCCATGGGTCTCCCGGTCGCGGCCGGCTACGACAGAGCCTGGATTCGAACCAGGATCTCTAGTGGCACAGCTAGCACTGCGATGCAGTGCCTTAGACCACTGCACCACTCGGTGCACAACTGAGCAAGAGGACAAATACATATAGAGTGTCTAGTTTGAGAAACAGGCACCTCACAGGTCCTCAACTGGCAGCTTCTGACCCACTGGAATTGTGATACAGTGAATTATAAGTGAAATAATCTGTCTGTAAACAATTGTTGGAAAAATTACTTGTGTCATGCACAAAGTAGATGTCATAACCGACTTGCCAAAACTATAGTTTGTTAAAAAGAAATGTGTGGAGTGGTTGAAAAACGAGTTTTAATGACTCCAACCTAAGTGTATGTAAACTTCCGACTTCAACTGTATATATATATATATATATATACATGAATTCATATGCAACAACATCTGAAGTGCCAATGTGGCTGGACCTCATTCTTAAGAGCCTCTTTTAACATGGCCAACTAGAGGCATCAGTCGGTGCTCCACTCACCCAGTTCGTGAGGCAGCTCGTGACAGAGCACAGCCAGAGACGTGGCAAGGCCTGACTTCCAGGACTCAGAAAAGGCTGCTCCAATAGCCAGGCCGTCGGCAAAGTTATGTATCCCGTCCCCTATGGTAACCATGTAAGGTAGCAGACGCTGTTCTAGTGGAGGGGAGAGACAGAAGGGAAACTTAGAGAGGGGCTCAGTCGTCTAAAGAAGTCAATTCAAATGCAGCTATTGTTAATAATTGTATATATATTTGTATATACAGTGTATATACATACACTACATGACCAAAAGTATGTGGACACCTGCTCGTCGAACATCTCATTCTAAAATCATGGGCATTACTATGGAGTTGGCCCCTCCTTTGCTGCTATAACAGCCTCCACTCTTCTGGGAAGGCTTTCCACTAGATGTTGGAACATCGCTGTGGGGACTTGCTTCCATTCAGCCACAAGAGCATTAGTGAGGTCGGGCACTGATGTAGGGTGATTAGGCCTGGCTTGCAGTTGGCGTTCCAATTCATCCCAAAGGTGTTCGATGGGGTTGAGGTCAGGGCTATGTGCAGGCCAGTCAAGTTCTTCCACACCGATTTCGACAAACCATTTCTGTATGGACCTCGCTTTGTGCATTGTCATGCTGAAACAGGAAAGGGCATTCCCCAAACTGTTACCACAAAGTTGAAAGCACAGAATCGTCTAGAATGTCATTGTATGCTGTAGCGTTAAGCTTTCCCTTCACTGGAACTAATTGGCCTAGCCTGAACCATGAAAAACTGCCCCAGACCATTATTCTTCCTCCACCAAACTTTACAGTTGGCACCATGCATTGGGGCAGATAGCGTTCTCCTGGCATCCTCCAAACCCAGATTCGTCTATCGGACTGCCAGATGGTGAAGCGAGATTCAACACTCCAGAGAATGCGTTTCCACTGCTCCAGAGTCCAATGGCGGCAAGCTTTACACCACTCCAGCCGACACTTGGCATTGCCCATGATGATCTTAGGCTTGTGTGCAGTTGCTCGGCCATGGAAACCCATTTCATGAAGCTCCCGACGAACAGTTATTGTGCTGACGTTGCTTCCAGAGGCAGTTTGGAACTCGGTAGTGAGTGTTTGAACCGAGGACTGACGATTTTTACGCGCTACGTACTTCAGCACTCGGCAGTCCGTTCTGTGAGCTTGTGTGGCCTACCACTTCGCGGCTGAGCCGTTGTTGCTCCTAGACGTTTCCACTTTGTTGGAAAGGTGGCATCCTTTGACAGTGCCATGTTGCAAGTCACTGAGCTCTTCAGTAAGGCCATTCTACTGCCAATGTTTGTCTATGGAGATTGCATGGCTGTGCGCTTGATTTTATACACTTGTCAGCAACGGGTGTGGCTGAAATAGCAGAATCCACTCATTTGAAGGGGTGTCCACATACTTTTGTATATATTGTGTGTATATCGAGTATATATATATATATATATATATAAATAATGGTGTGTATAGACAGTATGGACAGTATATGAATAGAAAATATGTGTACAGCAGTAGTTATATAGGATGAGCCTTGACTAGAATACAGTATATACATATGGAGTGGGTAAAACAGTACAGTATGTAAACATTATTAAAGTGACCAGTGTTCAATGACTACGTACTGTAGGGCAGCAGTCTCTAAGGTATCACTGTAAATTATATTATCATTTACAATGATGACAGGGAGATTTGGGTTGCACCTGCAGCTGAAATGTTTTATCCTTGTAGTAATTATAATTGTTTTACTGTTCCTCATGTAACTGTTCATCAGAAAAGAACACAGATATTTTGTGCACGTTAATCTTCGTCACGCTGAATGTGTGTAATCATTGATTCGACTTGAGACGACTCGCACAGTAAGTTTACAGTTTGACAGCTTGAGAGTGTAGCTACTTCCTGACAGTCAAACCCTGACCTATATTCATATTATTATTATCTTCGCTGCTCAGTCATGTCACTACTTACTTTAACACAGTTCTTAGTCTATACTGTATATCTTATTGTGTATATATTTCCAAACATTACAATTTGTCTTCTGTTTTTATTACTTATTGTCACGACTTCCGCCGAGGCTGCTGCCCCTCCTTGTTCGGGCAGGCTTCGGCGCTCGTCGTCACCAGCCTTCTAGCCACTGCCGCTCCTATATTCATCATTCCATTTGTCTTGTCTTGTCATTACACACACCTGGTTCTTATCCCCTCATTAGTCCGTGTATAAGTGTTCCCTCTGCCCCCTTGTCCTTGTGGGTGATTGTTTGAATGTGAGAGTAGTGGAGCTACTCGTACCATTTTGTTGCCAGGGTAGATATTTCCCCTGTGCCTATGTATTGTATGGAGATACCGTTACAGTGTATTGCCAGGGAGGATAGTTTCCCCTGTGCCTGTTTTGTTTGTCGCTATTCCAGCGCATTTGTGTGTAAAGACGGAATAAACTCTGTATTCGGTGATTACCCTCCTGCACCTGACTCCTTCCATCACACTCATCACACTTATTGTGTATTTTTTTGATAAATGTGTAATGCACTGTTGAGCAGAGCTTGCGAGTAAGCATGACACTGTGCCATTTACACCCTGTATCCTGTGCACGTGACCAATCAACTTTGATTTGATTTTATGTCTTATGAAAAGGTTGTACGTAGACCCAGATTGTCTTTCTTACCTCTTGAGCGTTCGTTTCGTTCTGGAAATGCTTTCTCTGTGTTATCGCTATCAACCTAGCAGGATCAGAACATTGCAGAAGAATAACATCTGAATTACAGCAGTGAAAGGGTTAGTGGGGGACAACGTGTTCAGAAACACAGGTAGTAAAGACTACATGCTGTGTCAGGTAAACACACAGGCTTACTATGAAACTGGCTGTTCGGTCATGGACCTATGTCTGACTCAGTTCTCCAAGAGAGAGGTTAGAGGGTTTATAACCTACCAGGTCTGTCTGTGATTAACTGGTACAGAACCTACCAGGTCTGTCTGTGAATAACTGGTACATAACCTACCAGGTCTGTCTGTGAATAACAGGTGCAGAACCTACCAGGTCTGTCTGTGAATAACAGGTGCAGAACCTACCAGGTCTGTCTGTGAATAACAGGTGCAGAACCTACCAGGTCTGTCTGTGAATAACAGGTGCAGAACCTACCAGGTCTGTCTGTGAATAACAGGTGCAGAACCTACCAGGTCTGTCTGTGAATAACAGGTGCAGAACCTACCAGGTCTGTCTGCGATACAGACTGCTTGTTCTTTTTGTTCTGCACATACATCTCCAGGACTTTACCATGGTCACAGTGATGGGGCTCAGACTCCACCTGAAAACACAATGACACAATGTATCTGTCTGTGCCCAGAATATCAATTACTTTAGATTGTAGACAACATAGAACATTTATCTACTGTTAATACCTAACAATTCTCACATTTTGGAACCAGTAAGACTTGACGAATTTCTGTGTCTGAAGTGTTGCACTTTATTAAAGGTTTATTGCAAGTATACGTGTGTGGGAGTTTTTTCACAATGGATCCACCGAACCAGTAAGCGGACAGAACAGTGGGGTTCAGTAAAAAGATAACGTTTCAAAACAGAGTGAAATGGGGAGGTACTACCTGAACTTGTCCAATAAAGGTCACAGATTTTTGTTTCCTGTTGCAAAACATTTTGCTACGTTGGGCCCTACTGAACACAGCCCAGGTGATAGACACTACTAACCCCATGGTGATGGCTGTCCTTGTGAGTGGTGACGATGGAGAAGATAGTCTCCATGAGATAGAAGTAGTAGATGCCAGCCATCAGCACCAGTATCTTATAGATGTAGTCTGGAACCTCCTCTGAGTGGTTGTGATCTGTTCCTTCACTGTGAACGTGGAGGCCTAGGAACTGAACCAACAGAGGAAACACGGTCACAACACGGTCAGACACAGTCAGCCCAATGACATCTATTATGTCATTATAATGATAGTGTTATGACAAAGTTATGTAACCTTTATGACGGCGGGTTTCAAGTGAAGTGTAACCCCCAATACACAGGGTAGGATAAGACCAAATACTGGCGATGCAATCAACCTGCGGGTCCATTACTCTGAAATGGCCTCCTTCACATGCTACTGTACTGACAGATGAAAGTTTAGAGTGGAGACTGGTACCTATCCACCATATTGCTTTCACCAATCATGTCCTCTCAATAGGGGGTTGTGAAGGAGAGTAGTGGGGGATAAGAAACAATTTCGGACCATTGGGACACAGTGTTATGTTGCTCTCATCATTGGCTTTGTAATGACCGAAGATTCCCTGAAGCAACATTGGCCCATTTCTCTGTTTGTCCAATGAGAAGGTGTCGTTTCAGTTCCTTAATCACATTATTTTACACTGTAGGTGAGGATAGGGTGTGACAGCCTGCTAATACGTCGTCCTGTGATGTGGCATGGATCTAAAAGGATTGAGCTGCAGGAGCAGGAAGTACTGTATCTCCTTCATAAGAGTATGTCTGCCCTGGGGGAAATTCGCCAACTAAGCTCAACGCCACGATTTACGATGGAGTTGAGAGGCGACAATGTCTTGTGTAAATGCAGGCTATTCTTTGGGTGCTGGAATCAGTCGTTTTTGATAAAAACGTTTATGTGATGTCGTAGCTCCAGTCCGTGGTCCTCTGTAGCTCAGCTGGTAGAGCACGGCGCTTGTAACGCCAAGGTAGTGGGTTCGATCCCCGGGACCACCCATACACAAAAATGTATGCACGCACGACTGTAAGTCGCTTTGGATAAAAGCGTCTGCTAAATGGCATATTATTATTATTATTAGTTGCAGCTCAACTCTTGCTTGAGAAATTGCTCTTTGTTAACAAGCTATTTCTGTATATATTTTTTTACATTTTAATTGAAAACAATCACAGTCAGGTACTTCATTGTTACCCAGAAATGATTTGATATAGAGATAAAAATTGCTGCATTGGACCTTTAATCATAACACTTCAAGGAAGTGTTGAGGAGGAAGAGGCCTGGCTGGCTAGATTGCGATGTTGCGTGTGATGCGCTGCTGGTACAATCTAAAAGGTAATGCTGTTGAAAAATAACCAGATGATACCTGACGATATACCTGTTATGCTATAAAGTGAGTATAAAGTCTAAATCAAAGTCTAAATTCACACTGTCCATTCCAGGCACGGTTCCAGTAACCATGATGGGTGCATAACCAGGCCAGCACAGCACAGCTCAGCTTGAATCAGCTGGGCTCAGTAATGTGAATAGGGTATTGTGATGCTCACCATAGGCATGAGGTGCAACAGGGCGTCCCCAGTGAGGGAGCCCACAGCCAGGCTGGCACAGAACTGGATGACGAGCTGGAAGACACTACTGCAGGAGGTACACAGCAGCACCACAACGCCAACCACAGCGGCCAGACAGATCAGCAGATTGGCGATGGTGGCATACACATACTCTGTGGAGAGAGAGAATTAACATTACAGGGTTCAATGTATACAGTAATAACAGGACTAAAGCAAATCAGTCAGTCAAGCCATGAAAGGTCTGTTAGATGATAATGTATTCCACATACATGCTTGAAATAGGCTCGTTACCTAATGATAACATCGATCTATACTGAACAAAAATATAAACGCAACATGCAACAATTTCAAAGATTTTACTGAGTTACAGTTCATATAAGGAAATCAGTCAATTGAAATGAATTCATTAGGCCCTAATCTATGGATGTCACATGACTGGGCAGGGGCGCAGCCATGGGTGGGCCTGGGACGGAATAGGCCCACCCACTTGGGAGCTAGGCCATCCCACAGGGGAGCCAGGCCCAGCCAATTAGAATGAGTTTTTCCCCACAAAAGGGCTTTATTACAGACAGAAAAACTCCTCAGTTTCATCAGCTGACCGGGTGGCTCAGACGATCCCGCAGGTGAAGAAGCCGGATGTGGAGGTCCTGGGCTGACGTGGTTACACGTGGTCTGCGGTTGTGAGGCCGGTTAAACGTACTGCCAAATTCTCTAAAACGACGTTGTAGGCGGCTTATGGTAGAGAAATGAACATTAAATGATCTGGCAACAGCTCTGGTGGACATTCCTGCAGTCAGCATGCCAATTGCGCGCCCCCTCAAAACTTGAGACATCTGTGGCATTGTGTTGTGTGACAAAACTGCACATGCCTTTTATTGTCTCCAGCACAAGGTGCACCTGTGTAATGATCGTGCTGTTTAATCAGCTTCTTGATATGCCACACCTGTCAAGTGGATGGATTATCTTGGCAAAAGAGAAATGCTCACTAACAGGGATGTAAACAAATTTGTGCACAACACTTGAGAGAAATAAGCTATGGAAAATTTCTGGGATCTTTTATTTCAGCTCATGAAACATGGAACCCACATGTTACATGTTGGGTTTATATTTTTGTTCAGTATAGTTTGAATTTTGGAGCGTTTATATTTATGAACATAGTAAATGTATTGCTGCATAGTCTCACTATCATTCCTTTTTCATTAAAAGGTAAATAGTGAAGAATGGGCCTTTCTGTATCAAAAGGAGAGGAGTGAGTGTTGAATAAAGTGTGTACTGTAGCAGTCAATCAATCACATATATTTTATAAAGCCCTTTTTACATCAGCAGTTTACATATACCCAGCCTAAAATGTCAAAGAGCAAGCAATGCAGAGGCAGAAGCACAGTGGCTAGGACTGTAGTACTCCACTCACTCTCTGTGGTGCTGAGCTGGTCTGATGGTCCAGTGTGGGGAGAGGTGCTGTTGCAGGCCCCACTGAGGATCTGCTGGACCAGGGCTGGGCTAAGCCGGGCCACGTCAGACCTGGACAGGCTAGATCCATTTAGCCCATGGATCTTTACCAATTCCTCTGGGCTGAAGCATGTCTACATGGAGAAAACAGGGCTGAAACACTACTTAGGCAGGAAATGCCAACAACGAACAGTGAGACATCATACTTATGCATTAAAAAACAAATAATAAAAGAAAAGCATTGTAAGTTTTAATTTTGTAAAGTTAGTGTGGGAGAGGTGGAAAAATTATTGTTATCGATCAATAATAGTCTAATAAAAAGAAAAAGGCACAGTGATGCCGAAACTTTGGTGGCTTACCCAATAAATTACTGGGAGTTTATACATATGGAGTGTGTGACTCTCTTTGTTTTTAAATCGATCAATAATGACAAACCTTCTGGCATTGACAACTTAGATGGAAAGCTACTGAGGTTGGTAGCTGACTCTATGGCCACTCCTATCTGTCATATCTTGTGGTCCTCTGTAGCTCAGCTGGTAGAGCACGGCGCTTGTAACTCCAAGGTAGTGGGTTCGATCCCCGGGACCACCCATACACAAAAATGTATGGACGCATGACTGTAAGTCGCTTTGGATAAAAGCGTCTGCTAAATGGCATATTATTATTATTATTTATATCTTTAATCTAAGCCTACAGGAAAGTGTGTGCACTCAGGCCTGGAGGGAAGCCAAAGTCATTCAGCTACCCAATTAGAGCTATCAGCTTGTTGCCAGCTCCTTAACAAACTGTTGTAAAAAAACAAATACAATGCTATTTCTCTGTAAACAAATTGACTTTCAGCATGCTTATAGAAAAGGGCATTCAACATGTACTGCACTGACACAAATGACGGATGATTGGTTGAAAGAAAATGATAATTAGAAGATTGTGCGAGCTGTACTGTTAGATTTCAGTGCAGCCTTTGATATTATTGCCAATAACCTGTTGTTGAGAAAACGTATGTTTTATGGCTTTTCAACCTCTGCCATATCTTGGATTCAGAGCTATCTATCTAATAGAACTCAGAGGTTTTTTTAATGGAAGACTCTCTAATGTCAAACATGTAGGATGTGGAATACGGCAGGGCAGCTCTCTAGGCCCGCTACTCTTTTCTATTTTTACCAATGACCTGTCACTGGCATTAAACATAGCCTGTGGGTCCATGTATGCTAATTATTCAACCATATACGTGTCAGCAACCACCGCTAATGAAGTCACTGAAACCCTTAACAAGGAGTTGCAGTCAGTTTTGGAATGGGTGGCCAGTAATAAACGGGTCCTGAACATCTCTTAAACTAAGAGCATTTATGTATTTGATACAAATCAGTCCCTAAGCTCTAGACCTCAGCTGAATCTGGTAATGAACGGTTTGGCTGTTGAACAAGTTGAGGAGACTAAGTGACTTGATGTTACCTTAGATTGTAAACTGTCATGGTCAAAACATATAGATTCAATGGTTGTAAAGATGGGGAGAGGTCTGTCCATAATAAAGAGATGCTCTGCTTTTTTGACCACTCCAAAAAGCAAGTCCTGCAGGCTCTAGTTCTATCTTATCTTGATTATTGTCCAGCCATATGGTCCAGTGCTGCAAAGAAATACCTAGTTAAGCTGCAGCTGGCCCAGAACAGAGCGGCACGTCTTGCTCTTCACTGTATTCAGAGGGCCAATATAAATACTATGCATGCCAGTCTCTCTTGGCAAAAAATTGAGGAGAGCAGTTTTCTGCATCACTTCTTATTATTATAAGAAACATTCATGTGTTGAAAATTCAAAATTGTTTGCATAATCAACTTACAACTCTGACACACATACTTACCCCACCAGACATGCCACCAGGGGTCTTTTCACAGTCCCCAAATCCAGAACAAATTCAAGAAAGCGTACAGTATTATATAGAGTCATTATTGCATGGAACTCCGTTCCATCTCATAGATGATGCAATCTCTATTGCACTCCACACTGCCCTTTCCCACCTGGACAAGAGGAACACCAACGTGAGAATGCTATTCATTGACTACAGCTCAGCGTTCAACACCATAGTGCCCTCAAAGCTCATCACTAAGCTAAGGATCCTGGGACTAAACACCTCCCTCTGCAACTGGATCCTGGACTTCCTGACGGGACGCCCCCAGGTGGTAAGGGTAGGTAACAACACATCTGCCATGCTGATCCTCAACACGGGGGCCCCTCAGGGGTGCGTGCTCAGTCCCCTCCTGTACTCCCTGTTCACCCATGACTGCATGGCCAGGCACGACTCCAACACCATCATTAAGTTTGCCGACGACACAACAGTGGTAGGCCTGATCACCGACAACGATGAGACAGCCTATGGGGAGGAGGTCAGAAACCTGGCCGTGTGGTGCCAGGACAACAACCTCTCCCTCAACGTAACCAAGACAAAGGAGATGATTGTGGACTACAGGAAAAAAAAGAGGACTGAGCACGCCCTCATTCTCATCGACGGGGCTGTAGTGGAACAGGTTGAGAGCTTCAAGTTCCTTGGTGTCCACATCACCAACGAACTATCATGGTCCAAACACACCAAGACAGTCGTGTTAGAGGGCACGACAAAGCCTATTCCCCCTCAGGTGACTGAAAAGATTTGGCATGGGTCCTCAGATCCTCAAAAAGTTATAGAGCTGCACCATCGAGAGCATCCTGACTGGTTGCATCACCGCCTGGTATGGCAACTGCTCGGCCTCCGACCGCAAGGCACTACAGAGGGTAGTGCGTACGGCCCAGTACATCACTGGGGCCAAGCTTCCTGCCATCCACGACCTCTATACCAGGCGGTGTCAGAGGAAGGCCCTCAAAATTGTCAAAGACTCCAGCCACCCTAGTCATAGACTGTTCTCTCTGCTACCGCACGGCAAGCGGTACCGGAGCGCCAAGTCTAGGTCCAAAAGGCTTCTCAACAGCTTCTACCCCCAAGCCATAAGACTCCTGAACAGCTAATCATGGCTACCCGGACTACTTGCACTGCCCCCCCACCCCCACCCCATCTTTTTATGCTGCTGCTACTCTGTTAATTATTTATGCATAGTCACTTTAACTCTACCCACATGTACATATTACCTCAACTATCTCAACTAGCCGGTGCCACCGCATATTGACTCTGCACCGGTACCCCCCTGTATATAGCCTCCCTACTGTTATTTTATTTTACTTCTGCTCTTTTTTTCTCAACACTTTTTTGTTGTTGTTGTTTTATTTTACTTTTAATAAATGCATTGTTGGTTAAGGGCTGTAAGTAAGCATTTCACGGTAATGTCTACACTTGTTGTATTCGGCACATGTGGCAATTTTTTTTGGATTTGATTTGATTTATGGCTCAAGTGAGCAGCAAACCTGGTTTCAAAAAACAGATAAAGCAACACCTCACGGCACAACGCCTCTCCCCTATTTGACCTAGATATGGCCATTTGGTGTGCGTGTATTGATATGTAGGCTATGTGTACTGTTTTTAAATGTATGTAGTTCTGTCCTTGAGCTGTTCTTGTCTATTAATGTTCTGTATTATGTAATGTTTCATGTTTTGTGTGGATATAGTGGGGACAAATATTAAAAGAGACATGTCATTATGCCTCTGTAGTGTTTTCATTCAGATTTCTGATATTACCATGGAGGGAATCCTATAGCTGCCAATAGCTCAGGCAATCTAAGGCACATCTAAGGTTCATTACAATGCACTGTAGGAGCAGCGGACACCAGGGGTTTAGCAGTCTGATAATGAATCAGAGTGAAGGAGTGTGTGTGTGTGTGTGTGTGTGTGTGTGTGTGTGTGTGTGTGTGTGTGTGTGTGTGTGTGTGTGTGTGTGTGCTGTGCCTTTAAGCCCCTGAAGAGAGAGTGAAGCGAAGGCCTTGACCTAATTACCCACCAAGCACTGTGGTGGTTCAGTTTAATAATTACCCACCAAGCACTGTGGTGGTTCAGTTTAATAATTACCCACCAAGCACTGTGGTGGTTCAGTTTAATAATTACCCACCAAGCACTGTGGTGGTTCAGTTTAATAATTACCCACCAAGCACTGTGGTGGTTCAGTTTAATAATTACCCACCAAGCACTGTGGTGGTTCAGTATAATAATTACCCACCAATCACTGTGGTGGTTCAGTATAATAATTACCCACCAAGCACTGTGGTGGTTCAGTATAATAATTACCCACCAAGCACTGTGGTGGTTCAGTATAATAATTACCCACCAAGCACTGTGGTGGTTCAGTATAATAATTACCCACCAAGCACTGTGGTGGTTCAGTATAATAATTACCCACCAAGCACTGTGGTGGTTCAGTATAATAATTACCCACCAAGCACTGTGGTGGTTCAGTAAAATAATTACCAGGTCCCAGCTGCTGATGTTCCTCTGGTGGTACCCCTCCTCGTGACTCTGCCTGAAGGCTTCACTTCCACCTCGACCCCTCCGACCACTCTGACCACCCCGACCACCCCGACCACCCCGACCCCCACTAGCGGTACTGTGGTCACTATGGTCATGGTCAATGTGGTCATCGTGACCATGACCATTGCTGTGTCCATCTTGGTCTCCATGTTCATGATCGTGGTCCTCTTCGTGGATTCCACCCAGTTGCAGGCTCTTCATAAGACCTTCCAGCTCTACAGAGATTAATCAGAATGATATGGTTGGTGGTGACGTACATAGCAGGCCATTGGGGAACAGTAATATAAACTCTCATTATCAGTGGTTTTTATGGGATAACGTTAATAGCATAGCCCCTCAAGGGCATCATGCTAAATCAATGATGATCTATGTATGACACAACATGGATGAATGAGTAGGTTGAAGTACAGGCAGGAGGATGACATCACATGACTGTGTAATAAAACTAAAACAAAATGATTCATACTAATAGGAATAGTCATTTGTTAATGGTAATATTACAGTACAGACATTTCATACACATATTAATAACAGTTTGTAATAAGGTAATATTACAGTACGGACATTTCATACACATAGGAATAGTCGCTTGTTATGAGGTAATATGACAGTAATAATAACATTAAAGGGTTATCTTATGGTACCGTGAATAGTGATGTTGTCGGAGCCGAAGCGGTTGAATATGAAATCCAGAAAATAGTCTTCTTCAGGTAGTGCTCTGGCCGTCATGCAGTCACCTCGTAAAGCATGGTAAACTATGTATCCAAACACCACATCCATGTTGTGTGGGTCACCATTACTCGTTGACGCGCTGCTCTCCTCTAAGATGTCTTGACCAGTGAGACAGTGCTAAATGACCATGATAACAAGACAGGACAGACTTACGCAGTTGAACATAATATAAATACTTTGTGGAGGTAAAATAACTGGTTAGAAAACAGGTCTGTATATACAGTATTTTGCTATTCTTCATTATAAACCGGGTAGTTCGAGCCCTGGATGCTGATTGGCTAAAAGCCGTGGTATATGAGACAATATACCACAAGTATGACGCAAAACTACTGGTTTACTGTTGTAATTACATTGGTATCCTGTTTATAACAGCAATAAGGCACCTCGGGGGTTTGCGGTATATGGCCAATATACCACGGCTAAGGGCTGTAGCGTAATGTAATGCCTAAGAACAGCACTTAGCCGTGGTATATTGGCCATATACCACACCCCCTCTGGCCTTATTGCTTAATTATAGCACAGCAGCTCCAACCTGGTCGTACTGCTGATCAGGCTTGTAGTACTTCTCCATGTTTCGGAGCAGTGTCTCTATCCCACGGCTCTCCATGTCTCCGTGTCCATCCCTGTGCCTGTGTCCGTGGTGGTCATGGCCTGTGATCTCCTGGATGAGGTGGTCTGTCTCATCCCCCCACCTCCCTGCCCTCACGGCAGAGCAGGCCTCGGTGGGAGAGCTGAGGTAGAGGCAGCATCCTGCTGCTACTCTGAAGAAGCCCTCCTTGTTAAGGAGACCACCAGCACTGGTGAAGTTACCAACCAGCTGGTCCACTGACTGCACAGAGAGGCACTACAAACAAGAAGGCTGGCTTCAGTGTTACATGTAGATGATTTATGTACTAAGGACAAATATAGGTATAATTCATGAGAGAAAACAAATGTAAGGTCTTATTGTATTGTCATTATGACCACAAAGCTAAAGGAAAGGAGTTTGGGTTGGTTTGACTTGGGTGATATCTTTAAGAGCAGACTACGCTCTGGGTTCTTGAGTCAGGACATACAGTGACTTTGCACAGTATCATAATGTAGATAATAGTCTGAATCTACCGCACATCCAAAACCGATTAGTGAATGTGCTGGAGAAACAGGAAAAAATCTCCACACATTTCCAGTCAGATGTAAATGTATTTTAAAAGAGGCTGAGCTTGATGCAGGTCGGACTGACCGAAAGTTCAGGCTCTATTAAAATATATTTGCATCTGACTGGAAGTGTGCAGAGACTTTATCCTGTTTCTACAGTATCATCTTACAAACACATACTTTAAGTAAGATCTCAAGCCATTGTTGCATTACCAGCACACGCTGTCTAAATACTGATCATTAGTTTAAGTATCGAACATGTCTGGCCAATCTATGGCATCTCTCACATAACTTGTGACGGAAAACTGCCTCTAGATGGTCATAAGTGCAGATTACACCAAGGTAAAGTCCAAGGCCTCCATGTCTGAACAACATGGATTCAAAATGGAGTATAGAGCCATGCCTACATTTTTTTCTACAGTAATCAAAGGAAACCAAAATTAACATTTATTGGGCTATTTGTGGTGCATTGCATGGACAGAATTAAATAAATAATTGTAAGGAAAACAGAATGCCCAATCATTAAGACACAATTTAAACAACCTGCACAGTGAAGGGTGATGCAACCAAGACATTAAAATTAATTGGAGATGTAAAAGAAAATCATTAATATAAAATATTTATTGGGGTTATGATCATTGTAATAGACATACAGAAGGTTATGCTAATACTTTTAACCCAGCCATAAGCCATTTAAGTCTAAGACATTGTTCTATAATATCTACTACCCTAACAAATGGAATTGTTTTAATGTTGATCAGTTGGATTTATGTCATTGCAATAGTTAAGAACATAAAGGTTGGAATAAATGCAGTTACAAAAATCTGGTACAAAACAATCTGCAATGCTGACGTCGTGTAATATCTCTATAGTACCAATGCAATAATAACACGAATCATTATTGTTTTTAGTCTATAATACAATAATTATTATTATTATTATTATTATGGAGCGAGCTTTAATTTTAAAATTGCTCAGTGCTCAAAATATATGTATCAATAAATATAAAATAGACTCGGTCAGAGACAGATCAATAAATAAATACGGATGTATTTTAGGTATTGGTCTAAAAAAGAACTGCGACAAAGCGTAGTCTCCAGTAGTGTAGCGCACGGCACAGCATAGTAACAGGTGCAGAATGGACCTCGACCTTTCCTAAAACCCAAGTTGTAGCGAGTGTAAGAAAAAAAGTTACCTTTTCACACGACACACCAGGGCACTGCACACGCTTCTCTAACAGTTTGAAAAAGGAGCGAACTGACATTTCATTCAGGTATTCCTCTCCTGGCGACACTAGCTCGACCACTTTGTCATATACATCCACAGGTGAATACAACGCATAGGTGAATAGGTTAAAACTCAGACATAGGAGAATAAAGTGGAAATACTTATATGTAGTTTCCATTGTTCTATCTATAAAATATAAAAACCTCTATAAAAAAGAATACAAAATAAAGTGCAAAAAACAGTGAGTTTAGTGGAAGAGTTGATTCCGAGTGGCGCAGATCAGTCCACACACGGTTTTAAGTTCACCATACAGGTGTCTATAATTACTAAGTTAGAGATTTCATCGACCTGTTAGCTCGCATTTGATTGGTCCAGAGGCGAGGTGCGCTTCTCTACCGGTCCATAAATAAGCCACCATTACAGTTCAGCTGAATGAGGGGTACATGTCCAATTTACCTGTCTTCATTGTAGACTCGGCTTAAGCTGACCTAAACTGAAATAATGGCAAGAGTTTTTTTTTTTATGTCAATATAATATGTTGCTAAGAATACAGGCAAAATATGTGTGCCAAGTGCCACACTTACACCCTCAATGGCCACAACTGCCCTGATGATGACCATCACTAGCCGTTTTTATCTAAATATCAAAAAATGGTACAATTAATTATCTTACTGTGATTGTTTTAAATTAAAATGGTCAAAAAGGGCAATTTCTCAAGCAAGAATGTAGCTAGAACTGTCTGAGTGGTCTGAGTGGGGAGGGGAAAACGTTGCTGTTATTTTCAGAGAGGTTTGGAACTCTCTTTCTTATTGGTCTATTAACTAATTTACAGCCTGGTGATGTCATCATGGAAGGCCAAAACTCCATCCCTCCAAAACAGGCTGAAATTTCAGGCGGTCTTTTCAAACAGCTCTTACACTAAAAGGGCATAATCATCATTTTGACAATTTCACAGTATTATTCCAACCCCATATATATAAAACACAAGAAAATCTAGTTTTTTACTGCACTGGGCCTTTAACATTTCCCTTTACTGACAACAGATTGTGTATTAGGAAAATTGACAACATGATGTAACGAGACAATGTATTACTGACAGCGTGGAAGGTGGCTGGTGGAACTGTTGTCAAAACAAATAATACACACACTGTAAAAAAAATTAATAAGAGACTCCATTCTTCACGTATAACCGTTTTGTGGAGTAAAAGTACTTACCATGGACAACATTCAACATTTGCATTGACCGTGTGACTGGATGATTTGAGTCCCATATTTAGGGACAGTAGTTTTTCCTGGCCATGACTAAGAGAAACATTCTCACGGCGAACGAAGAAGATAAGATGTACCTTCAGTATACACAACCTTCAGTAGAATCTAAAAGCCATATGTTGCCATGTGAATTAATTCACAAAGTGTTTATGTAAATGACCAATGAGAATGAGACCAATGTACATGTTGTGTAAGTTGTAAAACGTATGTTTGGCAAGGTGTTGTCTGAGCACGATCCTTCCATCGCAATGTAAATTAAAGACTTGAATTAGATTCAAGCGTTTGTCATTTGTTCTCAATCTCTTCATCACCATTCACAACTCAAAACCCTATACCAATTTTGTGGAGTAAAAGTACTTTCCATGGACATCATCCAACATTGGCATTGACAGTGTGGCTGGGTGATTGGGTCCCATATCTAGGGACAATAGTTTTTCCTTACCATGACTAAGATAAACTCTTGGCCCCCACAATGGTTAGTGGACTGGCATTACTGTAACACTTGCTACACACCTGTTGTCACAAGTGCATCTCAAGCTATGGGGTGAACATTCCCCTAGGTACAGATCTATGATCAGCTTTCCCTCCCCCTATCCTGATCCAAGATCAGTGTCTAGGGGTGACCACCCTACACCACATCATCACAACAGATACTGGGCCAGATGAGACTGGTCTGGCAGGTGTTGGGGGAACTACCTAACACATCCTTGTGTCATTGTCAGCAGGATATGAGGAGGAGATCCCCTATCTCCAAGTCAAAAATGAAGCTGTTTGAAGGGTCTTTGGATGTAAGTGTGAGTATGAACATCCAATGAGGTACCCAAAGTAGGCCTTCAGTAGTTTGCCACCTGTGTCACTTTGAACATATTTAAATGAAAGAAAGTCATGTGCAGAGTAGAAGAGCAGTGAGCGTGAAACTACTGCCTCGCGGGAGATTTTGTTCCGGAGGGCGTAGTGGGATTTCTGGATCTGTATAATGGGTCTTTGACATGTCGTAGCCTTGAACGAAAGTGTGACATCACGTTATCAAAGGAACAGTCATCATGTGGTAATGTTCTTATAAAAACAACATTATTATGGTCAATATTAACATTATCATGGTCAATATTAACATTATTATGGTCAATATTGACGTTATTACGGTTCATATTAAACACATGATATTTTATTCATATTTTGCCACAACAATTCCCCATAGGCCAACATTCAAAATAATAATTTAATATATTTGATGTTTGGTTTCATAGACCACCCTCTCCATACAACAAGGTTGCCAGGGATAGCAAATTAGTTTAGCTTCCCATTCAGTGAATGCATGCTACCTGACAAAGTTCACAGTCGACAGAGACAATAAACCTTATCTTGAGTTATAATAAATACAGCCTCACAACTTGAATCTCAAAAGGTCATCACTGATAGACTAGTGCCTTCAGAAAGTATTCATAGGACCCCTTGACTTATTGCACATTTTGTTGTGTTACAGCCTGAATTCGAAATGGAATTATTAGATTTTTTTCCTCATCCACCTACACACAATACCCCATAATGACAAAGTGAAAACATGTTTTTAGAAATGTTTTCAAATGTATTGAAATTAAATTGGGAAATATCTCATTTACATAAGTATTCCCACCTCTGAGTCAATACTTTGTAGAAGTATAATGTATAATGGGTCTGTGATGTGT
This sequence comes from Coregonus lavaretus, assembly GCF_964263955.1. Classification (NCBI taxonomy): domain Eukaryota; kingdom Metazoa; phylum Chordata; class Actinopteri; order Salmoniformes; family Salmonidae; genus Coregonus; species Coregonus lavaretus. The sequence goes on along the minus strand of NC_139994.1, from coordinate 11,955,719 downwards.
CGTAGCCTTGAACGAAAGTGTGACATCACGTTATCAAAGGAACAGTCATCATGTGGTAATGATCTTATAAAAATAACATTATTATGGTCAATATGAACATTATTATGGTCAATATGAACATTATTATGGTCAATGTTGATGTTATTATGGTCAATATTAACGTTATTATGGTTCATATTAAATACATGATATTTGATTCATATTTTGCCACAACAATTCCCCATAGGCCTACATTCAAAATAATAATTTAATATATTTGATGTTTGGTTTCATAGACCACCCTCTCCATACAACAAGGTTGCCAGGGATAGCAAATTAGTTTAGCTTCCCATTCAGTGAATGCATGCTACCTGACAAAGTTCACAGTCGACAGAGACAATAAACCTTATCTTGAGTTATAATAAATACAGCCTCACAACTTGAATCTCAAAAGGTCATCACTGATAGACTAGTGCCTTCAGAAAGTATTCATAGGACCCCTTGACTTATTGCACATTTTGTTGTGTTACAGCCTGAATACCCCATAATGACAAAGTGAAAATATGTTTTTAGAAATGTTTGCAAATGTATTGAAAATTAAATTCTGAAATATCTCATTTACATAAGTCAATACTTTGTAGAAGCACCTTTGGCAGTGATTACAGCGGATTACAGACTCTGTAACTGTTTTAAAGTCACCATTGGCCTCATGGTGAAATCCCTGAGCGGTTTCCTTCCTCTCCGGCAACTGAGTTAGGAAGGATGCCTGTATCTTTGTAGTGACTAGGTGTATTGACACACCATCCAAAATGTAATTAATACCTTCACCATGCTCAAAGGGATATGCAATGTGTGCTTTTTTTTTTACCCATTTACCAATAGGTGCCCTTCTTTGCGAGGCATTGGAAAAACTCTCAGTTTTTTTGTGGTTGAATCTGTGTTTGAAATTCACTGCTCGACTGAGGGACCTTACAGATAATTGTATGTGTGGGGTACAGAGATGAGGTAGTCATTCAAAAATCATGTTAAACACTATTATTGCACACAGAGTGAGTCCATGCAACTTATTATGTGACTTGTTAAGCACATTTCTACTCCTGAACTAATTTAGATTTGCCATAACAAAGGGGTTGAATACTTATTGACTCAAGACATTTCAGCTTTTCATTCGTAATTAATTTGTAAAACTGTAAAACATAATTTCACTTTTCACATTATGGGGTATTGTGTGTAGGCCAGTGACAATTAAAAAAATAAATATTTAATCCATTATAAATTCAGGCTGTAACACAACAAAATGTGGAAAACGTCAAGGGGTGTGAATACTTTCCGAAGGCACTGTATTTTCCCAAATAATCAGATAATAAAGACAGAAAGATAAAAACATTTTAATCTCTATATACAGCGTCTGATAAACAGCTGTAGTCTATTGATTGTGTTATGTTCTCATTATCTGTCCAGAAGTCTTACTTCAAGACTGTTACAGACACGTTGGCAGAAACCTAAGTCAGCAGTAGCTATATTACAGTAATGTAGAGCTGAGGTTGATCTGAACTGATAGTTAGACTGCAGTGCAGTCATTTCATCCAGCAGACGTTACTCAGAATGTCCTCACTTTGTGGTCACCACCACCACTTACCACTAACAGACACAGAAGTCATACTATCTGCTACTTAAAGTGACACTGCTCTTGTAGGGTCAGCATCGTAAAGTAAAGTGACACTGCTCTTGTAGAGTCAGCATCTTAAAGTAAAGTGACACTGCTCTTGTAGGGTCAGCATCTTAAAGTAAAGTGACACTGCTCTTGTAGAGTCAGCATCTTAAAGTAAAGTGACACTGCTCTCTCTGTGAAGTCAGTCAGAATTCTCTCTCTGACCCTGAGAAGACAGACATGACCAACACACAGCCTCCATAACACCAGCAACAGCAGGTAGCTTCAAGGTACTGTAAAGGCCAAAATACATTTTCACAACTCTCTAAGTTGAAGAGTTTACAGTGTGACAGGGTTTAGGTCCACCGTGACATTATTCCATCTCATAAAAGTCTTACACTTAAACTGTACCATTCTGGAGCAACAAAGGTGCAATATGGGAAATACTGTGCGACACAGGCCCTGAGTTAATCAACAGTTGAGTTTAGGTCTATATCTGAGAACTTTGTTTGACCTTCTTGTTCCTTACAAATGTGTTTATATTTCAGTTAAAATATAAATGAAACATGGGTCCAGAGTAGGTTATCAAAATTGACCGGCTTAGTCAAAGAAATTCCTGGCACAGACTTTTCAAAATCAAACAAAAGAGTAATCTTGAATACATATAAACTAAAGGGGTAATCTTGAATATATATAAACCAGCATTTATACAGCGGGAGAGTCACATTTGTATGTTTGTATTTTAACTTCCTCATTCCAGCCATCCATTTCCTTAGCCCTGTGAGACCCAAGCATAGATCCAAATGAGGAATTCATGTTATTACCCTTCAGAAATACTTGTAGTAGGCCTCTGATTATGACAATAATCTGTTTTTTTTTATTTCAAATGTATAGACAATTTTCTGGAAACGTTGCAAAAATGCAACATTGGGCTTCAATGGTAGGAAACATTTGTGGTAGGAAAACTGTAAAATGTTATTGAAATCACATCAAAGTGGATCAAAAGCATTTATATGTGATGGAACACATGTTCTAATGGTATATACATTTGAAATGAAGTCATATTTTGTCTGAAATAGTCAAATTAATAAACTTCACCAATCTACATTTTATTATTTTGATATCAACATTTTTTTTCAACAGATAAACTATTTTGTGTGTTTTCTATGTATGGAGAACATCTAACTTACTTTAAGTAACATTTGGTTGTCCTTTCAGGCTTCATTTGGAGAGATAACCCCCCATCTTACTTATTTACCATAAAATGAATGGTCGTCAATGGCAGTATGCTGACCTCATAAACCACACTTATATATATATATATATATATACACACATTTTTGTTATTTTGATGTGTTACTCTTGAAGTATTTGGTTGTCCATATTTGCAGAATTTGGAAGGAAAACAATCTCTTTAACTTGTCTATCAATATACGTGTAAGAATATGGCCTTGTCTGAGTTTGACAACACTTACAAACACTTACCTCTAGCTCAGAATGTTTGTTGCTCGATTTCTTTTTTTTCTCAACATAAATCACTACATCTTCGAAAAGACAGGAACAAATATGCTTGTGTAGGGAACCAGTGTGGTGTCAGACGAGTGTACAGGTTGTTTCAGAGGCTACAGATGCCACAGTAATCTTACTGACACACAACACTAAGAGATACATGTGTGTCTAAGGAGATGCACAATGTAGTGTTTCACATATTTTAGTTTAGGAACTGTACAGGATGCTATTTAGGAAACGTTGCATTTGTGCAACGTTGGGTCTCACAGGGTTAAATGTGTTTTTCTCCCCAGGGCATGGGCCAATGAGTTTGCATCCATATCAGGAAACAACAAAGGAACTACCCTGACACACCTGGAGTTCATGTATTACATACTACAATTATGCAACGCACAACCATTGAATGAAATCCTTTTGTACCTTGATCAAGGAGCATACGCAAGTTTCAATAACATCAAGCACTCACCCTTCCTTGAAATACAAAAATATTTGTATTCAATGGGTATAGAAACAACATTACATGAAATGTACAGTACACTAAGCACCCATACCATAAAATAACCATTCATATCATAAACACATAAAACATTATTTACAATTAATACATTATTGCATGTTAATGGATGCAGCTGAGGTAAGAAAATTATCTAACAACTTTTTACATGTTTTATTTCATTTTTTACATAGAGTAAATATTTGTATTATTTGATCACTTGAATCGAACGATCTCCTGAATAGCAAAGCGGATTATTTCATTGAAATCAAACTGGATGTATTTTCTCCAGTATCGCCGGTCCCTGCCGAAGGTCTGAGCTGGGTAACATGGACTTCCTGGAAACAAAAATGTAGAGGGTGTTCCAGTTAAATTACTAAAACAGACGAGAGCAGACCAATGTCCACGATTGCAGTCGAGTGGAGGTGCATCTGCGACAACCAAACGTTGGACACTGTAGTGGTCTTCCAAAAGCAAGGCTTATTTTAACTTGGCAGTGTCAACATAGCTGCAATTGTTCATACATTTTTCTAAAACTTCTCTCTACCTCCGTATCACACAGTCAAACTGAAAACATATTTGTGTACTATTAATTGGTTAGAGAGAGATCTCACAGATCACATTATATACTCTTAAGCTTATACTATTGTAACTATGAATCTCCGCCAAAAAGTTGGTTTCTGTTTCAGTCATGTTTTGGTCAAGTTTGTGTGGGTCAAGCAAAAACATGAATGACTGGTTGACAATAGTGCCTCCCACAATGCATACAATGGTTGCAGGGTGCAATTGGTGCATAGACTTGCAGTCAACTGCATCAAAAACCGCATGACCTTAGATCATGTAGCCGCAAGCCAGACAATTTTTTGCCCCATAATGTAACACATTGAAAGTCGATTATCAGCGGTGATCAACGATAATCACCGACTCCATAAAACTGATCAGCACTACTGCATCCATACAGTTCAAACACATGGCACTAAATAAGCCACACCCCTAGTGACAAGGAGCCAAAATCCTACAATACCCAGAAGTAGTTCTAGGAGTTTTCAAAGTGGGAAACCTTCCACGGGAATGAATGTATGGGAACTTAGCATTTTCCCCCCTTTGTGACCCTAGTCATATTGAGAATAATAAAATTGGGAAAACTCACCAATTCCATGGAATATTCTAGCGACAGCTCTGCCAGAGAACTTCTCGTCACTGTGGTTGCCCAGGAAACTCTGAATATCCGTTCTGATCTGACCCTCCCAGTCCTTCATCTGAAAATAAACAAAACCCATCACAACACTTTCCTGGTGAAATGAATTGGACAAAAATAAACAGAATATACAGACTGAATTTAGACCAAATAATTGATGCAATCTACATACAGTATAGATCACAGGAGGTTGGTGGCACCTTAATTGGGGAGGACAGGCTCGTGGTAATGGCTGGAGCGGAATGAGTGGAATGGTATCAAATACAGTGCATTCGGAAAGTATTCAGACCCCTTTACCTTTTCCTTTACCTTTTCCACATTTTGTAACGTTACAGCCTTATTCTAAAATTGATTAAATTGTTTTTTTCCCCCTCATCAATCTACACACAATACCCCATAATGACAAAGCAAAAACAGGTTTTTAGAAATGTATTACAAATATAAAAACTTAAACAGTATTCAGACTCTTTACTCAGTAATTTGTTGAAACACCTTTGGCAGCGATTACAGCCTTGAGTCTTCTTGGGTATGACACTACAAGCTTGGCACACCTGTAGCTCAGTTGGTAGAGCATGGCGTTTGCAACGCCAGGGTTGTGGGTTCGATTCCCACGGGGGGCCAGTATGAAAATGTATGCACTCACTAACTGTAAGTCGCTCTGGATAAGAGCGTCTGCTAAATGACTAAAATGTAAATGTAAATGTATTTGGGGAGTTTATCCCATTCTTCTCTGCAGATCCCCTCCACCTCTGTCAGGTTGGATGGGGAGCGTCGCTGCACAGCTATTTTCAGGTCTCTCCAGAGATGTTAGATCGGGTTCAAGTCCGGGCTCTGGCTGGCCACTCAAGGACATTCAGAGACTTGTCCCGAAGCCACTCCTGCGTTGTCTTGGCTGTGTGCTTAGGGTTGTTGTCCTGTTGGAAGGTGAACCATCGCCCCAGTCTGAGGTCCTGAGCGCTCTGGAGCAGCTTTTCATCAAGGATCTCTCTGTACTTTGCTCCATTAATCTTTCCCTCAATCCTGACTAGTCTAACAGTCCCTGCCGCTGAAAAACATCCCCACAGCATGATGCTGCCACCACCATGCTTCACCACAGGGATGGTGCCAGGTTTCCTCCAGACGTGATGCTTGGCATTCAGGCCAAATAGTTCAATCTTGGTTTCATCAGACCAGGGAATCTTGACCAAGGACCTTCTCCCCCGATTGCTCAGTTTGGCCGGCCGGCCAGCTCTAGGAAGAGTCTTGGTGGTTCCAAATTTCATCCATTTAAGAATGATGGAGGCCACTGTGTTCTTGGGGACCTTCAATGCTGCAGACATGTTTTGGTACCCTTCCCCAGATCTGTGCCTCGACACAATTCTGCCTTGGAGCTCTACGGACAATTCCTTCGATCTCAAGGCTTGGTTTTTGCTCTGACATGCACTGTCAACTGTGGGACCTTATGTAGACAGGTGTGTGCCTTTCCAAATCCTGTCAAATCAATTGAATTTACCACAGGTGGACTCCAATCAAGTTGTAGAAACATCTCAAGGATGATCAATGGAAACAGGATGCACCTGAGCTCAATTTTGAGTCTCAAAGCAAAAGGTCTGAATACTTATGTAAATAAGGTATTTATGTTTTAGTTTTTTATACATTTGCCCAAATTTCAAAGAACCTGTTTTCACTTTGTCATTATGGGGTATTGTGTGTAGATTGAGGAGGATATTTCTTTTTTCATCCATTTTAGAATAAGTCTGTAATGTAACAAAATGTTGAAAAAGTCAAGGGGTCTGAATACTTTCCAAATGCACTGTAAATCAAAACACATGGTTTCCATGTTTTTGATGCCATTACATTCGCTCCGTTCCAGCCATTATTTTGAGCTGTCCTCCCCTCAGCAGCCTCCTGTGGTATAGATACAGTAAAAACAGAACAATTATACATAATAAAATAGTAGATAATAAACACATTTAAAGTAGAGGATATACAATATAAAGTGTTGAAATATTATAAACTCACTTCGTTACTCTAAAATGGGAAGGTCCTGTTCTTACCAGATTTAGCTCTATTAGGTCATTATAAGGGTTATTTTATGTATTTATTAACCCATCTTGCACCACCCCTCTTCGGAGGACACATATCTTTTTAGTTTTTTACAGCTTTTCTGCTGCATATACATACATTTTACATACACATTTTGCATACATGGTACTTTTATATACAGCAATCACATAACAATAATACATTACTGAACATAAGCTCTTTAATCCCACCCCTCAGCCACTCTCAGCCCATCCCACCTATCTCCATAGACCACCCTCGTTTGGTTTTCATGTGCCATACATTTTTCAATTGTAAGGGTACTTTGTTAAGTTTAGTATTAGATCAAGGCATTAGTGTGACTTACACCCAGTAAAAACCATCACAGAATCTTAGGAGACACGAACCTTGCATTTAATCAACACCTCGTCCTCTCCATCCTTCTCCTCCTGGAACTTCCTGCTCAGGTCCAGGTCTCTCCTCTTGTCAAAGTAATCTCCCAGAAGCCCTTTCAGCTTCAGGCTTCGCCTCTCGTCCAGCTGGTCCGTGCAGGATCTGCAGCTCGTGTATGCGACGCTGCAGAGACATATAGTGTGGCTTTATCAAAACAGAACAACGCAGAAAGAGTAATAATAAAAACAGGTCACCTGAAAGATGCACAGTAGCATGAACTGATCTAGAAATGTCTTAGAAATATCAATAATGTCTTTAAACATACTCCAAGCACCATTGGGTTAACAGCTCCAATAACAGGCCTATCAGGCCATGAAACTCTGGTAACCAGGACCCACTTCAATACGTTTTCGATTTTCCTCTATGGTCCAATTTGGTGCTATATTTGTGTAGCCTAGTGCTGGTTAGAGTTCTGAATACTGGTGTAGTGTAATGTAGGTTAGCGCTGACCTGCGGAAGGCCTTGAAGCAGGCTTTGAGCTGGTACAGCTTGGTCCTCTCCTGGGCCACCACCCTGTCATGGAGGAACTCACACACCCGGTCCATCTCGTCCGGGGTCAAGTCACCGTAGGAACGGAAATAGAATGACAGGTTGGAGAACTCCACCAAGACTCCTGGAGAAGAGATGGAGATATATGAAGGACAGGTTGGACAACTCTACCAAGACAGGATATATATGGAGATAGTAGATGTATAATTACTTCTCTTGAATGGATTTTTATCTAAATGTAACACTCACTCAGACAGACACACACACTTCATCTGTTTTGTGACTCACTATGGTTTATTAACACACGTTTTAATAACCAGTGCACACACACAAGTAAGTGTGACACACATTCTTTACTATGCTCCACTGTAGTTAGCATTTTTTCAACTATAAAAACACTCATACACACACACACACACACACCTCTGTTTGTGGCCCACTGTAGTTGTCTGAGGCCTCTCTTCACCAGACCCAGCTGCCAGCCCATAGTGTCTGCCACCTCCACCACGTCAAAGTCCAGCGAATCACAGGCCTCCACTCGCTCCCCCGCCATCCGTTTCCGGGCCAACACCACGGCAACAGGTGGGCAGCTGCCAATCAGACGGCACACACCCATCATCACCACACAGATACCACCGCTCACCATAAACATTACTTATATGCAGCAAAACGGTTTAAGCACCTTGTAAACATTAGTAATCTATTGCCTGAACATAAAAATACCAAACCGCTCACATGACAAATGTACCACTGACTTTACTTGACCACAAAAACATCACATGAGCAAATAATACACACCTACATACACAACCTATCAAACATGACTTCGTTTCTTACAGGTAAACAGTCTACTGTAACAGACTGGCCAGGTGTTCAGAGTGAATTTGCAGTACTTATTGAGGTTCTGCAAACTCAAAATGCACACAGTTTTAATTTTTTATTATACGGTGTGCCCTAATGAACATGAGCCGGGTGGTTTGATGTTGTCCTACATCTTGGTGAGTTTGCGGAGCTGCTGAGGGCCGTTGTAACAGACCATCTTACAGACGGAGAGGGTGGGGTGGAGCAGCTCTACCCACTGCTGAGGGTGCAGCTCCAGATAGCACAGCAGAGTCTCCAAACCTGGCAGACACACAGAGGGGACACAGTCTTTGCCTTAGAATGATTCAAGTTATATTGTTACTCTGGTGTCTGTGAAGGGCAGGCGGGGAGACTCACTGGTCTTGACAGAAAAAGCAGAATTAAAGTGGGACTTCTATTTCGTATTTACTATTTTCTGATCCTTGAATCAATTATCTGAATGACACAATTGGCCGTTTGATTGAATGAAATAGACAAGATATTTCACCTGTCCTGTGTTAGGTATAGTGAGGTACTCACCTTCCTCAGTGATGTCCAGGGCTTCCACAGTGTCCTGTATAGGGATGGTCCTCTCATGGGTGTGACACACCCTAGTCGTGGGCCAATCATCACCTCCCCCTGGCACCACCTCCTCTTCCACATCCTGTTCTCCATCCCCTCTCTGGGGAAGTGGGACACTCGACTCTGGTGGTTCTTTCTGCTCCCCCTCCGATGGTTGAAGAGTTGGTACATCCTTGTCCTCAGTATGGACTTTGGCCTGTTCCAACTGCTCGACAGGGGTGTTTTGACTAGTCTCCTTTGTGTGTTCCGGTGCTGCAGCAGAGGTCTCATCACAGGTGTCCATCAGTTCCATCATCTCGGAGTCGTCAACCTCCTCCTGAGCCTAAGACAGCATTAAAGAAATGAGAGAAAAACTCCTCAAAAAGATATGCTTGGTTTACAGTGAGGGAAAAAAGTATTTGATCCCCTGCTGATTTTGTACATTTGCCCACTGACAAAGAAATGATCAGTCTATAATTTTAATGGTAGGTTTATTTGATCAGTGAGAGACAGAATAACAACCAAAAAATCCAGAAAAACGCATGTCATAAATGTTATAAATTGATTTGCATTTTAATTAGGGAAATAAGTATTTGACCCCCTCTCAATCAGAAAGATTTCTGGCTCCCAGGTGTCTTTTATACAGGTAACGAGCTGAGATTAGGAGCACACTCTTAAAGGGAGTGCTCCTAATCTCAGCTTGTTACCTGTATAAAAGACACCTGTCCACAGAAGCAATCAATCAATCAGATTCCAAACTCTCCACCATGGCCAAGACCAAAGAGCTCTCCAAGGATGTCAGGGACAAGATTGTAGACCTACACAAGGCTGGAATGGGCTACAAGACCATCGCCAAGCAGCTTGGTGAGAAGGTGACAACAGTTGGTGCGATTATTCGCAAATGGAAGAAACACAAAATAACTGTCAATCTCCCTCGGCCTTGGGCTCCATGCAAGATCTCACCTCGTGGAGTTGCAATGATCATTAGAACGGTGAGGAATCAGCCCAGAACTACACGGGAGGATCTTGTCAATGATCTCAAGGCAGCTGGGACCATAGTCACCAAGAAAACAATTGGTAACACACTACGCCGTGAAGGACTGAAATCCTGCAGCGCCCGCAAGGTCCCCCTGCTCAAGAAAGCACATATACATGCCCGTCTGAAGTTTGCCAATGAACATCTGAATGATTCAGAGGAGAACTGGGTGAAAGTGATGTGGTCAGATGAGACCAAAATGGAGCTCTTTGGCATCAACTCAACTCGCCGTGTTTGGAGGAGGAGGAATGCTGCCTATGACCCCAAGAACACCATCCTCACCGTCAAACATGGAGGTGCAAACATTATGCTTTGGGGGTGTTTTTCTGCTAAGGGGACAGGACAACTTCACCGCATCAAAGGGACGATGGACGGGGCCATGTACCGTCAAATCTTGGGGGAGAACCTCCTTCCCTCAGCCAGGGCATTGAAAATGGGTCGTGGATGGGTATTCCAGCATGACAATGACCCATAACACACGGCCAAGGCAACAAAGGAGTGGCTCAAGAAGAAGCACATTAAGGTCCTGGAGTGGCCTAGCCAGTCTCCAGACCTTAATCCCATAGAAAATCTGTGGAGGGAGCTGAAGGTTCGAGTTGCCAAACGTCAGGCTCGAAACCTTAATGACTTGGAGAAGATCTGCAAAGAGGAGTGGGACAAAATCCCTCCTGAGATGTGTGCAAACCTGGTGGCCAACTACAAGAAATGTCTGACCTCTGTGATTGCCAACAATGGTTTTGCCACCAAGTACTAAGTCATGTTTTGCAGAAGGGTCAAATACTTATTTCCCTCATTAAAATGCAAATCAATTTATAACATTTTTGACATTTTTCTGGATTTGTTTGTTGTTATTCTGTCTCTCACTGTTCAAATAAACCTACCATTAAAGTTATAGACTGATAATTTCTTTGTCAGTGGGCAAACGTACAAAATCAGCAGGGGATCAAATACTTTTTTCCCCTCACTGTATGTCCTACACAGAAAGAAATACAATTACAATGAAGGTGTTGTATTTAATTCAATGGTGCAATAAAACTTGTTAAAATAAACATTTTTGACATGAATTCTAAATCAAGTTTTTTTGTAATTTCTTAAAAAAAGGTCCAATGCAGCCCTTTTTATTTTAATATCAAATCATTTCTGGGTAACAATTAAGTACCTTACTGCAATTTCAATTTCTCAACAAATCAATTTGCTAGGACTATCTGGGAGTGGTCTGAGTGGGGAGGGAAAAACTGAAAACTAGTTATTGGCAGAGAGGTTTGGAACTCTCTTTCTTATTGGTCTATTAACTAATTTACCGCCTGGTGATGTCACCAAGCTGGCCAAAACTCCATCCCACCAAAACAGGCAGAAATGTCTGGCGTTTTTTTTCAAACAGCTCTTATACTAAAAGGGCATTATCATCATTATCACAATTTCACAGTATTATTCCAACCTCATAGTGTGGAAATATATATAAAACACAGGGAAATCAGGTTTTTGACTGCAGTGGCCCTTTATTTGGGGTTCATATAATGGCCATAGGCTGTTCATGCCCAATGAGTGTAGATGGAGAGAAGGGGGAAAAGACTACATAAGTATGCCAACATTACCCTGGCTAGATCCTGCTGTTTCTGGTGGATCTGTCTGCACTTGCAGGGAGGAAACACCTTCTGGACCAGCTTCTTCACAGTGTAGTGGTCCACCGTGTCCGCATAGATGTGCCTCCGCAACTCATGCAGGTCCCCTCCCTACAACGACAGCAGACAAGAATGTAGGATTACAGTGATGTTGAATAAAATTTAAAAATCCAACAAATAGTGTACATCCAACAACATCAAAAAATAACAAATCTTTTAGAAACCTCACCTCAGGATCCAGGAAGAGATGACAGTGGGCCGGTAACCAGTCTCTCCCTGCCCTCCCGATCTCCTGCACGTAGCTCTCGAAGCTCTTGGGCATGTTGTAGTGCACGATGCCGCGCACGTCCGACTTGTCCAGGCCCATGCCGAAGGCTACCGTGGCGACCACAACACGCAGCTCTCCACACATGAAGTTGTTCTGGACGCGACGGCGCTCAGAGGACGACATGCCGGCGTGGTAGGACTCAGCCATCCACTTCAGAGGCTTACGGATCTTCTTCCTGGCTGAGGGAACACAGGAGAGAGAGGTCAGGGCCCGTGTTCACAAAGCATCTCAGAGTACAAGTGCTTCAAAACTCCTAATCTCCTATTGACATCAAGCCAAACGCAAATAGATAGGTACCCAAAGCTTTCTTCTTCTTCCCTACAGGGTTGTCGTCTTCCTCCTGGCTGGCTGTACGGTTAGATTCCTTCAATAGCACCCCCTGGAGGCAGGTCCTGAGCAGGGCAGATATACGGGTCGTCTCGTCTCTCCTGGTGCAGTAGACGATGACGGACTCCAGAGACCCAAACCTCTCTCCCTTCAGCAGAGACACCAGGGCCTGGACAGGGGAAAGGACATGCAGCATCAGACCTGGGTTCAAATACTCAGGGCTCTACGCTGACATTATTTTTTACATTTTTTAAAGTTGAAAAATGTAAGAGCACACAAAGAAATTTAGGAGCACAATGAAAGTATTTGAGGAAGAGTGTTTTTATGATAAGAAAGGACAAAATGTGAATGAATAAAAGGTTTTTGGAGTGTTCCATGCTCAATCAAGACACAATGTATCCTCAAATATTTGAGTCACTCAGGTGAGACACATTTTCAGCTGCCCCTTTAAGGGCGGGAGGTTACCGTGGTAATGGGGAACTTGCATGTCTTGGTGCTTTCAAGACAATTGGGAGCTCGGGAAAATCATGGTCAAATCATGATGTCAATGATCTATAGGTAGGAACGTCAGCACTCAAGAAAGTTGCACGAGTTTCCAACTTAGAATTCCCAGTTGGATGACCATTCAAAAAGATTTTCCCAGTCGGTGCTCGAGTTACCAGTTGTCTTGAACGCACTGGAGTCATCAAGTCAGAGATTTCCGAGTTTCCAGTTGTTTTGAACGCGGCATCCATCTGTGAGGGTTTTGACTAGAAAATATATCCTTTCAAGACATGACCGTCTGTGAGAGATGAGATTCTCCTATGTCTCTTCACTAGCAGTTGAGCAAGCTCCAACTAACATTGAAAAGCAACCTAGCATGTGAACAAAACTATGTTAATAACCAAGAAACACAGGGGCAAAGTCACACTTTAGTAGACTTTTGGGTCAAATCAAATTTCTGTCTGTGCGCTTCTAAAAATGAATCTTTCAACTCAGTGCACGAAGCGCCCCAGGCAACATTGCTGCGTGCGAGGTGGGATATACAGGACTCTATGTAGTTCTTTGCGTGATTAAAATGGTCGAACTGTAGAGCCCTGATTCTATTTGTTTTATTTTAAATACTTTAGCTCTGCTTGCCTGGCCCATGGAACCGATGAGCGATGCCAAATTGCAAACTCCATCCATGAAAGAAAACACATACTACTTGCATCCTGGTCTGCACAGCATACACACTCTAATGTTGCAGATAAAAACGTATTGTAGAACAGATACTGTATGATGTAAAATAGTGAATGGTGTCAGATCTATCTATTACAGTTCTATGTTCTGAACATTCTGAATGTTTCACTACACTAAACACCTCAACTAAGGGTGTGCTGAGTAGTCGGACAAAATGAGTATCGTAACGGATATTGGACATTTTCTGGATACGATTATGATCCAAGTATTTTTTGTAATTATCCATGATTGGAAAAAAAGTTATTTTCGGGTGCCAGCAAGCATCTTTCTCATAGCTAACAATAGCTAACAAGTGGGGCAAGGTTAGGGAAAAAATATGAAACTTTTATGCGCATTCTGACTAAGTAACAGCTAACTTGGCTGCCCGCTGCAAGTTGAGGACACACACCCACCCACCCCTCTGCGCGCTGCTCCTAATCTGCAGCTTTTTTGCAGTGAGAACATGCAGGGAGGTATTTTGCCAACATCGATTTAGGCATCTGATCCGACTATCAACTGTCGATTACGAATACGAGTATGGCCATCTCGACACACCCCTAACCTCAACCATATGTATGTGTGTGTGTACGTTGCTAACCTACCTGGTCCTTGTCTCGGTCCATGGAGACAGACAGCTGCAGGTTGTGAGGCACGGCGGCCGAGCGGACAGCGATACCGTCCTGGTCAGTAATGTCCAGGTGTTGAGCGATGTCCAGGGCTGTGGACAGGGTGGCGGTGGCAGTCAGACCCAGCAGGCAACGCACGCCTAGGCGGTCCCTCAACACCTAGGAGATGGAACAGAGGTGAAGACTTGCAATAGCTCCCTGAGCTACAGTAATGCTTAGGCTTTAGCTCAGCAGGCTAAGATAGTCTTGCGGGGTGCAGATGACCTGGACGGTCCCTCAACACCTAGGAGACTGAACATACATTAAGAGGACACTTCAACACTGAGGGGAAGAATGGCATTTACTGTTTGTGTGTGAGCCATGTACAGCTAGAATGATAAGAGACAGGCTCCTAATTTAGGAAAGGACTTAAAAAACATTGAGTTATTATTTTTCATTTTAAATGAGTTATTCAAATGTTTTATAGACAAAGCGGCCATTGACGGTTTTATATATGAGAGAAGAGATGGCATAACATTTCCTTCTAATAAAATATCTTTGGTTTTGCTTGTTTTGTGGGTTGAGAGACAATTCAAATGGATTTAGGAATTCCTGACATTGAGTTACAATGTTTTATTTGCAGTTGCAGACATGGAACCTAAGTGGAAAGAACAGAGCTTCTGCTCTTCTTTGATCTGACACTTACTTGACAGTTGCGGTTTATCATTTATTGGGTGTCCAATGGCCAGATCTCACCTTGCAGAGGCGGAGGTAGCAGGGCCTGAAGTTGTGTGACCACTCTGAGACACAGTGGGCCTCGTCAATACAGGCAAAGGCCACCGGGGGGAGCTGGTCAGCTGGGGGCAGACAGCCAGAGCCAGAGTGACCTCCACCTACCAACGCCTCAGGGGACAGGAGCAGGACATGGACCTCACCTGCCTTAACCTGGCGGTAACACACAGACAGAGATACACAAAGCATATACAATAAAATGAGAATCAGAAAATGGTAGTTTCATGCAAATCACCATCAATGCAAATATGACTGATACCATTGTAGTAGCAGTTTCACAGCATCACACAGACATATGACACACACAGACAGGTTATGAATGAGCAAAAATACATATCACTGAGAGATATTGAACCCTAATGCCGGAACAACATGATCAACATTATCAATGGCTCAGTTGGTATGGTAGAGCAAGCATGACTAAGTCGGTTTGGGTAAAAAGCGTCTGTATATATATATATATAATTCAGTTAAAGTCTGACAAATATAAACGTTATGCAAAAATAGAGGAAGCAGATGTTTAGGACTAGATAGAGCATAGTTTAACTAAGCAGATTGTAAGAGGATATCAGTACCTTCTCGACGGCTGCCTCCCTCTGTTTTTTAGACATATTGGAATGAATAGCAGCTGCTTTCAGTTTGGATGGGAGTCCAGATAGCTAAGGAGACAAAATCATATACTGTCAGTATTTCATTCAATTACCTATTTTGAGACATTCACAAGACAGTGTCCGTATCAATAATTTATTGTATAACTACGGGACAGATATGTTACCTGATCGTCCATAAGAGACACCAGTGGTGACACCACCAAAGTGATACTGTTGGACCTCTGGGCATAGAGGTAGGCTGGTAGCTGGTAGCACAGAGACTTGCCCATGCCCGTAGAGAGCACCACTAGAGTGGACATCCCTGGTGAGTGACACATACACACACACACACAACGTGAGCATCGTGCTTGTAACAAACACAAATCTGTACGTGAGGAAGCGACTACTTGTTCTATCTCCACAATATCAACTGAGGTAGTAAATGAAGCGCTGTATAATTCTGTTCACCGTGTTTTACCCTCTTCATGCATACCTGATAGAATTCTCATGATGGCCTGTTCCTGCCCTGGTCTGAAAGACCTGTACCCAAAGTCTTTGAGTGCTTCATAAACTTCAGAACGTGCCGCTGCAGAAACAAAGTAAGAAAATGGGTATATAATAGGTATATAAACCCTACTGTACTATTTATTTGACTAGCTGAATCAATCGACCAAATCAAATGTATTTTATAAAGCTCTTTTTACATCAGCAGTTGTGCTTTATAGATACTAGGCCTAGAAACAATTAATTGAATAATGTATTTTTTTTTAAACAGGGTACCTTGTACTTTGCCGTCCTCCCCTAGGGGGTAGAGGGGCTGCATGGGGGGAGGAGGGGGAGGGCGCTCGTAGTCTGGCCTGATCACATTCAACAAGACCTCATCACCATCCTTCTGCTGCTTCTCTCCCTGACTCTCATTCTCCTCTTTAACACTGGGGGGCGCCACTGTGTAACAGAGAGATAGACATAGGTTGTGTAACAGAGAGATAGACATATGTGTATCCCAAATGGCACCCCATTCCCTTTATTTTGCAATTATAAAGAGAAAAGGATGTACTATAAAGGGACTAGGGTGTCATTTGGGACGTAACCATCGACAGAGGGACCTCATGTACAGAGCTGTAATTACTTAATTCCACCACTGGTCTAGAGGTCAGCTTTAGAGTCGAGTTTGTTATGACTGAGTTTTGAATTGGAGTTGGGAGAAACTGAGCCTAAATCAGTTGTTGTTATGGGCAAGGAACTGGGAGGAAGTAACCGGAGTGAGAGAATTGCAGGGGGGTAAGCATGAGCTCTTTGACCTTTTGGCATGCAGGTTAGTTTAGTAGCATGACATCATTGCCTTGCCAGACAGTGGAGGAGCTGTTATGCTCATCTAGTTTTAAACCGCAGGTCTGTCTGTTCCATCTTGGCTTAGAGGGGCCTCTGTTTCTGCTTGCACAATCACTCCGACATCGTCTGTGTGTGGGGCTCTATGTGCTTCCCAAATGGGCCCTGGTCAAAAGTACTGCACTATATAGGGAATAAGGTGCCATTTGGGATGCAGCCCGTGCTATGAAAATGAGTGTTGAGCGTTCCGTGGGGACCCTCCGTGATTGGTCTTACCAGTGACATTTTCCCCCCTTAAGTCCGTGCTAGACACATCTTGCGGGCTCCGGTCCCTTACAGTACAGACTGTATCCAGCTAAACTAAATAGCTGCTTGGGTTTGGAGTTGTGGTTTTACCTCCAGTTGGGATGTCTGGGGCCTGCGTTCAGACATGTGGCGAGTGGAGATGTATTGCAGTGAGTGGAAAGACGGGTCAGACACTGTGCCAGGGCCGGAGGGCTTCACCATAACAGACTGCTTTTAACATCAGGCACAAGTCTAGCCCATTGTAATCCAAAGCGTGTGAGTGTGTGTGTTGATTATCTATCAGTGGTTTGGAGTTGTGTTTCTACTACTGAAACAGATGTTCTGGGCTACTGAAGGGAGTTAGACTTGGGTGAAATACTCACTGTTGATAGATACACTGGAATAACCTCCCTTATCATTAACAAACTACATCAACTTGATCAACAAAGTTAGTGAGTGTATGGGGAGGATTCTAATTAGTCCCATTTCTACAAAGTTAGTGTCTATTTAACTTATTGTGATGCTTCAAAGTATGCGTGTCCCAAATAGCACCCTATTCCATTCATAGTGCCCTACTTCTGACCCATAGGGCTAAGGTCAAAAGGAGTGCACAATATAGCGAATAGGGTGCCATTTGATATGTACATTGGGAATATTTTGATTGAGATTGAAGGGATAATCTGCCTCAACATTTTCACTGAAGTAAATCTCGTCACCAGACAGGGTGACAATGACATACCCAGACGCTCGGAACACAGAGTGCCCGTTGCCCGGGCAACGTCCTCCAAGGTTGGCAGCTCAAAGGGCTCCTCCTCAACCGCAGACGCCTCATCAGCAGCAGCACTGTCTACTGCAGCTGCAACTGGAAACAGGTTAAATAGGGGTTATATTACAGTCAATATATAACATTCACAGGGTACAGGGATTTATTCAGAAACGTAAAAAATGTTGCAGACAGAAATGTCATGTATAGAGCTGAAATTACTATTGTATAGGACAGAGAATCAGATCTGTTGAACAAAATACATTTCTATCTGAATGTTCTGTAATGTTGCACCTGACCTTCCTCAACAGACCTCAGGTGCATCAAAGAAAATGGTTTAGCACAGTATTTTTTATGTATCAACCTAGTAAAGATAAGCATGACGTGGTAAATGAAACTAGTTTCTGAAGAACCAATCATCTAAACAAGCTAATTTAGCTACCACAGCTCATAGTGAATTGTTACAGCATTCTTCAGTCGTCAGACGACCATGTACTGCAGGGTTCTTCAATTCCGGTCCTGTAGGGCCGAAACACCTCTGTTTTTCATCCTCTCCTTCTAATCAGGGGCTAATTCAGACCTGGGACACCAGGTGAGTGCAATTAACTACCAGGTAGAAATAAAAAACAGAAGTGTTTCGGCCCTCCAGGACCAGAATTGAAGAACCCTGATGTACTGTCTGTCCTGTGACCTCTCACCTCTGCCCTTGCAGTTCATAGCCCAGTGTCCTGTGCCTCCGCACTTGAAGCAGCTGTCGCCTGGACGATTGAACCCTCCGAAGCCGCCTCTAAACCCGCCTCTGCCTCTTCTGCTGAAGCCCCCTCTAAACCTTGAGTCTGGCCCTCCAAACCTCTCCCCCTTTAGCTGGAACTTCTCCATGGTCAACTGAAACAGAAAGAAAACAGGATAAATGCTGCTATATGTTGATATCATATATAAGTAATGTCTTCCTAGGCAGGGACAGTATGCTGTTCATCTACAGTATGTACTCAAACAGAGAATCATTCTGAACTAGCCTGTTTTAGCCAATACCTGCCACCCTACATATTGTTGTTGTAGAATAACTGTACTGTATGTATTTTGTAATGCTACTATTACTACTAGAGTTTTCTTACCTGCTTCCGTAGGCCAGCGCCCCTACATGCATATCCTTTAACGTGAGACTTCTTTTTCAGGTTGATCTTCACAAAGTTACCGTCCGAGTTCTTGGTGGCTCTGTGTAGATGAATGGAGCAACAGAAAATCACATTAATACAAAACAATTACATTAGTAAAAATAAGGTCCTGTTATATGACAATTACAGTCAATGAGGAATATGTATTTAAAGGGGCTATCGAGAGTGCATAGGTCAATTTGTAAATATAAATAATATTGTTTGATTAAATATATTAGTAGTCTAAGGGAAATAGAGAGTATAACCCACTTAGGTCTCATAGTGTTGCTCCCTCTGTTCCTGGCAGCGTTGATATCTTCCTCATCCACCTCTCCTAGGAGGTTCTCCTGTGGAACCCTTGGTTTCTGCTTCACCACTTCCTTCTCTGTGACATCACCATCCTCCTTGTCGCTGACGTCTCCATCATCTGTCTTAGCCGCCTTCTTCCTCGCTCGGGGGGCTTTTTTGGGACTCCCGCCATCAGCTATATCCTCTTTTTTTGTCCTCCTCCTCTTTTTCACCGCCCCCTCCACTTTCTCCGTGCCTTCAGGGTTCTCTCCATCTGTGTCAGGATCCCTTTTACTTTTTCCGCCCTTTTTCTTTGTACCCTTCTTCTCCAGTCCGAGCTCGTCACCTTCGGCCTGCGGTGGCTGCGTTGACACTCTTGCCTCCTCCACAACCCTTCCTCCCCGGCCCTTTCTGGCCCTCGCTCGAGATTTCTTGGCAGTGGTGGCGCCGATGGCGGTCTCTTCTGTCGTTCCACCCTCTGCCTGTCCTTTGAGACCTGATCTGGTTTCTCCATCCTCTCCTTCTCCTCCTCCGGAGCCAGACCCTAATGAGGAGCGTTGTCCAGCGGGCCACAGACTGGCTGGGTCTGCTGCAGACGTTACGCCACAACAAATATGGGGCTGGTGCTCGTCAGGAGAAGGCCGAGCCTGTGTTATGGTACTCTTGGAAGCCCTCTCCCCCAGGAGAGTTGTCCCTTCGTTCTGCCTGGAAGGTGTAACAAAGGAACTGGCGGCACGTCCTGCGTTCTCTCCCTTGCCAGTGCCTCCCCCTTTGGCGTACGGCGAACTCACTGCCGCCTCCATGGCGAGAGGCAAATTACCCACAACCGGCTTCTCCGCGTCAACCACCTCGTCAAACACCTGACATCTCTCCAGCCAGCTGCTGTCTACAGAGGTCAGCCTCTTGGTGAAGGTCTGTCTGAGCTGCTGGGCCCTGCTGCCTGCCTGTCTGTCTGATGAGGATGCCCCCGCTGCAGGAGACCACAGCTTGGATGGTGTGAAGGCTGTGAGGGGCTCAAACGGCTCCTCCGCCGGCTGCTGTGGGTGTTCTGTCCCTCTCTGCATTGGAGAGGCCAGGGGGTCTTGACGTGTGTTGGCTGGCTTTGGTAGAGGGGATAACAGTGTATGGCTGTCTGGGCTCTGGCCATCTTTAAACGACTTCAGAGGTGTTCGACGAGGAGTGAACGACTTCTTCAGAGAAACCGGTCTCTCCTAGAAACAGTTTATAGTGCAGGAAAAATGTATATATTTAAAATGGCAGAGCTACAAATTCTCCACATCTGATTCATGATTACTTGCAATTGCAGTTTGTAATTTACACTAACAGTCTTCATCTATGCAAATCACATTTATGCAGAGTTTGCAAAACACAAAGTGAGGAACTGGACACAGCCAAACTACACACACACACACACACACCGTACCTTTGTTAGAGCTCCCAGGTCCAGGTTTGACTTGAGCTTCATGCCAAAGTACTGGGCCGAGGCTTGGAGGGACTCCCTGTCCTTGGCTGTCAGAGTCAGTTTGGGGGCAGCCACCGGCATGCTCTTACGGTTCAGCTGAGTACCCCAGCAATCTGATTCCTTCAAAGAGAAAACATATTAAAAGGAGCAATCTGCAACAAAGCTGTCAATGGGTATACATCATTATTTGAAAAGTCCCAAAATGTATGTACAAATATCAAATTGCCCCTTTAAGTACAGTTAACTAGTTATAACTGGGGTTTAGGATATTTATAATAATATAATTATACTGAACCGAATGTAACCTACCTTCTCAGATGACGGAGTCTGTGCGGTAGGTGTTGGGTCTGTGTGCCCATTGCTGCTGTTTTCTTTTGCTTGCTTGAATTTTCGATATTCTTTGTAGAGCTCTGTGAAACACATGCAGAAACACAAAGCAACATATTTTAGTAACTGACATTAATTATAGAAGGATACCTGGGTCCTATTCAGTAGAAGCAAACGGACCAAAATGGAGGGACCTAGCTGAATTTGTCAAATAAGAAACACTTGTTTTTGTTTATCTGTTGCTAAACATTTTGCTACGGTGTTCACTAATGAATACAAGCCTGAGGACAGCAATATATTTATCCTGTGTTTCAGTTCTGTTCATGCAGGGAGTCAGTTGATTATTGACATGCACTTACTTTTAGTCTCTTCTGGGGCTCCGTCAATATCACCCTGAAAAATAGAACAATTCAGAGTGGGAAAGACTATACTGTAGTCTCCGAGTAATGCATGATACAGTAATTAAATAGATAACTAGCTACATAGCTAGCTACCTTGTTGGGCTTTCTTTGATGTTCTTGAACAAATGACTGCTCCCAGGTTTTCAGAAGAATCTTGATATCATTGTATCGATCCATCACTTCCATAGATTTATTATCGACCTTGTAGGAATCAGTTTGCTGATATGACGAATAATAAATATTATAGCCGGCAGCAATTTGTTGGAAATGTGACATGTTAGACAGTTCAGAGAGTTTGTGCAAGCTTGAAAGTTATCTATATAACTAGTCAGTGATTTTAGCAGTATCCAAACAGCTGGCTCTCATGACAGTAATACTGCAAGTCATTGTTATCATTCATTATAAATGTAGTAGCTACCTAACGTTTCAGACAAGAGAGCCACATATGAGAATGTAAACCATGTCAAATCAGAGAGCAGACACACAGCTAGCATTAGCCATCTGACTCCTCTGAGCTAAAGCTAAAACAGTGGGTTCACAAAGTCCCAAAAGTCTGTCATCTCAAGCGAAATAAGTCTGACGTTTCTTACCTGACTGCGGGCAATAAAAAATTATCCTAAACGCTGTCTTAAAGGGTTTAATTCAGGTTCTTACACCAGGAAAATGACATACCTAGTTATTGTGCAGAGCAGATGTTTTTTCCACAATTTTAGCGCGCTGTAGAAATGACGTCCACCTTTCTACCAATCGAAGGCTGCTGAGGAAGTAAAACCCAATCAGAATTAAGGATTACTTTTGATGGCGGGTATATGTCTGTTATCCGTAATCCTATTGGAGCTGTAAAATGCCATTTCAAAATACGGAAGTACGTATTTATCAGCATGGAAAGGCCCATGAGGATGAGGTGAGTGTGCTTCAACATTTGATCAACTTTACAGAACCGCACGATCGGTTTTTTTTTTGGTACAGAAATATTTATCTAGCTAGCTAGGTTGTTTTATATATTTTTAACATTCAAGTAAGTCGGGTGGTTTTATATCGCCTGAGATAGAACCTAGCTAACTTTATCCTAATTTCGACCGACTAACTAGCTACCACGATCGAAATGACTCAAAGTGATGATCATGCCGTGACAGCATGAGTTTAAAGACACTTTCTTTACGGACTTTGTCATTTATATTCACCATAGCTATGTAGTGTCAGCTTGCTGGGGTCTTGTTTTGGATGCTCCTCGCAACTGTCTTGTATGTTTATGTTGTGTTGTAGCTAGCTACATTGTATCTAGTTAGCTATTATTGCTTCTCATTTTCCTCTCTCTCTTTGTAGATATCTTTACAGGTGATGAACTGTAACCCTGTGTCTGTCAACTTTTGGATTTGTTAAGATTTGGATTACAATATTTCTACTGACCAACGCACATTGACTGTCCACCAACATGCTGAGTGAGGTAGAGGCAAAAGAGCTGCTGTCCTTCCTCACGGTGGACACCAGGCCAGACGTCAAGGGCCATGCTACTGAGTACATCCTGGGCCTCTCTGGCAACAGGGACGGCTGTCGCTACCTACAGACAAAACCTGACTTCCTTAAGGCCTTGGTGACCCTCACCACTGACCCCTCCATCGCTATCGTCAAAGACTGTTACCACTCTCTCATCAACCTCTCGGCTGACGAGACCATGCACCAACCGCTGGTCAAAGACTCTGACTTCCTCCCTATGTTGTTTAAAAACCTCCTGGACCCAGAATTTATGTTTGCGGACCGTATCTGTACGATCCTCACTAACCTGTCGCGGCACGTGAAGACGTGTAAAGAGGTGTTTAAGGCTATGCAGGAGCAGGAGATGGGTTTGGCGCAGATAGTGGAGATCTTCTGCACTGAGGGCTACAACAAGCAGGCGTCGCTCCATTACCTGGGCCCCCTCCTCTCCAACCTCACACAGCTGCCCGAGACCAGACACTTTATCCTGGATAAGGAGAGGTCAGTGGCTGGGTGGTTAGCTCATGAGATCCAGGTCGAGGCTAGGCTATGTCTTTGACTTCTCTCATAATCCAGTAACACCAATGCGATACAGGCCTGAAGAGCTGTAAAACCGGTCCTGTATTCACAAAGCGTCTATTATGATTTAGAAGACAAACTGATGGTAGATCAGCAACACTCCTATTCTGAGATGCTTTATGCATATGAGCCCTGGTGCTTTCTTTTTCTGCCCCATAAGAAGTGCTTCCTTTCTTTTGCTAATTATCCAGCATGTTATCTATGGAAGACCATTCACTGTGTGTGTGTTTTTTAATGTCCCACAGGTGTGTAGTGCAGAGACTCCTTCCCTACACCCAATACGAGGCCTCAACAATCAGACGAGGGGGAGTCATTGGCACTCTGAGAAATTGTTGCTTTGATCATGGTAAGGGAGGAAGACACACGCATCTTAATAGCTGTACGACAGTCAGTTTTAACCTTCATAGTTCATGCCCGTTTTATGTTGAATTGAGTAGAGGAGTAACCAATTAAGATCTTCCCATTGTTTCCAAGAAAGTTTATAGAAAATATTTCCTGATTTTTGATATTTTATGATTTTCCCCAGCTCATCATGAGTGGTTGCTGAGTGATGCGGTGGACATTCTGCCTTTCCTGTTGCTGCCTCTCGCTGGGCCTGAGGAACTGTCTGACGAGGAGAATGAAGGTAAATCATTGTTCCTGTCTGAGTGACCTTGCGGTTTAACCACCCGCCCTCAGCACATATACGATCCCCCCAGCCTAAGTGGGTACAGCTGCCAGTTGAGGACCTGTGAGGCGTCTGTTTTTCAAACTAGACACTCTAATGTATTTGTCCTCTTGCTCAGTTGTGCTCCGGGGCCTCCCACTCCTCTTTCTATTCTGGTTAGAGCCAGTTTGCGCTGTTCTGTGAAGGGAGTAGTACACAGCGTTATACGAGATCTTCAGTTTCTTGGCAATTTCTCACATGGAATAGCCTTAATTTCTCAGAACAAGAATAGACTGATGAGTTTCAGAAGAAAGTTATTTGTTTCTGGCCATTTTGAGCCTGTAATTGAACCCACAATTCCTGATGCTCCAGATACTCAACTAGGCTCAAGAAGGCCAGTTTTATTGCTTCTTTAATCAGCACAACAGTTTTCAGCTGTGCTAACATAATTGCCAAATTTTCTAATGATCAATTAGCCTTTTTAAAATGCTAAACTTGGATTAGCAAACACAACGTATCATTGGAACACAGGACTGATGGTTGCTGATAATGGCCCTATGTACGCCTATGTAGATATTCCATTAAAAATCAGCTGTTTCCAGCTAGAATAGCCATTTACAAAATTAACAATGTCTACACTGTATTTCTGATCAATTTGATGTTATTTTATTGGACAAGAAAATTGCTTTTCTTTCAAAAACAAGGACATTTCTAAGTGACCCCAAACTTTTGAGATGTATTGCTACTGTACTTCATCAAGATATCTGCATTGAAAATATAGCCTAGTACTGATGGTACTTTGTTCTTATTCAATGAAGGGTTACCCGTCGATCTCCAGTACTTACCAGAGGACAAGAAAAGAGAGGAGGATCCCGACATTCGCAAGATGCTCATTGAGACTATGATACTGGTTGGTGTCACCTGGAGTCAATACCATGCCATGCTTCCACCAACACTTAACCGTCTGTATCACTAAACCAGTAATGCTCTGTTTCTCTATATAATCCAAACTGTTTATAACAACAACAACAAAAAAACTGTTTGCTTGCTGGAAATACGCCTACTTTATGTGTGTCTCTTTTGCACCCAGCTGACAGCTACCAAAGTGGGTCGGCAGATTCTGAAGGCCAAGAACGTCTACGCCATCATGAGGGAGTTCCACAACTGGGAAAAGGAACCTCACGTGGCTGCTGCTTGTGAGAAGCTTATACAGGTAAACTATGAATATATAACTTACAGTAATTGAATGTTTTTTGTTTGTACTAAGATTTAAAAAACAGACCTATGGTTTAGGTTTAACCTAGTAAATCAATACAGAGCAACCTCATGGTGACCTACTGGTGGTGTTATTCACAACCAAGTCCAGAGCTGGGGTTCCCCAGCTGTCAACATGGCACCTTGGCAGTGATGTAGTGGTAAAAAAAATATGTGGGTATCTCTGATCGGTGGTCGCAGTGAAAAAAAGTAACGCTTCCATACTTTCAATGCATTTTTCAGCAAAAGGTGGGTGAACTGTTGGGCAACAAAAATAAATGGAGTAAACTGTGTTTACTTGAGTTTACCCTCCACTGCACCTTGGTAACAGTTACATTCAGGAATTGCACGAGAACAGCTATTTTCTTTTCATGACTTCTTGTTGTGCTTGGTAAGTCACCTCAGTCGATGACGCCAATGAATCTCATGACATTTCAATATTCTGAGTGCTGAAATTTACAGCATCGGCGGGTTTAAGAAAACAGAGTCTACGTTCCAAATGGCACCCTATTCCCTACATAGTATGGGGTCCTATGTGCCCTGGTCAAAAGTAGTGCACTACACAGGGAATAGGATGCCATTAGGGACGCAGACAGGATGTTCTGATTGGCTGGAAAAACCTTCCACTGTTCCGTTCCTGCCTAGTGCCTGCTCTGCACTGCGGTGGCAGTCTTGTAGTGGGGAACGACCGAGTGGAAAAGATGTCACTCGGTCTCGCATAAAACCCCCTGATACACTCCATAACGGCTCGGAGATCCCTTTTGAACTGTGGTCCAGAGGCACGAGTTCAGTCTTTAGCTACCCAGCCAGTTTAATCACTGTCATAAAACATCAAAATCTAGCGAGTTGAAATCCGAGCGTGATATTTATCCAAGACTAATGGGCTTTTTATGCTGAATCTTGTGGATAACAAGGCTTTAACGTTTTATCATATTGCTTAAAGCCTCTTTTTTTGGGGGGCACACTAAGTTTTTCTTAAATTGTTTTGAGCTCGTCCCGATGCCATTCTGACATTTCTTGGGCTAATTCGTTGTCAATTACAGTCTGCGGTAATGTTGAGGATGTCATTGGAATATTTTGGTCTCTACTGTTTTTCACTTAAAGTAGCCAAAATGCTGGATAGAAAGTTCTTAATGCCAATGTAGCATTCAACTGAGAGTTGGGGTCAAGCCTTTTTTAATGTGTGCGTGTGTGTCACCAGCATTGACGTGTGTGTGTATGCACCTCTCTCTGCCAGGTGCTGATCGGGGACGAGCCAGAGCCAGGCATGGAGAACCTGTTGGAGGTGGAGATTCCTGAGGACGTGGAGGTGAAGCTCAAAGACATGGATGCCAAGGAGCAGGAGCAGTTGGAGAAGGACCAGGAAGATCTGTTAAATCCAGATAAGCCCCAGCAGTGTGCTGGCATAGTGAGGATGATGTAGCAAGGAGGTCTTTTCTACATTTAAACTGATCAACTGTCTGAACAATAGAACCAAACCAACTGCTAACTGGAATTAACAGAAAATTCTTGCCATCACAACAACAAACTGCATGAAATCAGGACTCTGAAGGACTGTGTACAATCTGAAACCAGTTGTATTTTCACACCATGTAATTTCACACCACAAAGTCTTAACTCGATTAAAATAATGTAATTTTATTTGTAACGAAAGGAGTATGTCCTTGATTTGTTTTCTGTATGAATCTCAAAATGTTTCAGTCCCTAATGGACAGAGTCCATGGTTAGCAGCCTCCTAGGCTAGTACCCAGGAGTAGAAATCCTCAGAAGGTGCTTGGGGGTGCTGCTGCTGTCAGCTTGCCTGAGGGGCTATGCAGCTGCCTGTTGGCCGAGCCAGGCTTCCGGAAGTTGGGGAGGTTATGGAAGGGCTTTGGGGCAAAGGGCAGCCGGGGCCGGGTCACGAAGAGACGGTTGGTGCTCTGGCTTTGGGTGGGTCTCATCAGGAGCCGACAGGGGGACACCAAGGGGGGCTTGGGGCAGGGCGGCTCCTCTCTCTTCTCCTGTGGCGGTTCACGGCGATGGCAGCCTGCGCTGCTGGCCCCGGGGCGGTAGTGGGTGGCCACTACAGTTCGGTGGGGCCTCTCAGGCAGGCTGGTGTGGCTGAAGGATGAATGGGTGGGGTTACCAGGGCCCGAGTGGCAGGAGGGGCCTGTTACACATCCAGTCGGCTCTGTATTTCAACATGCCAGGTAGAATGAGTTTATAACGTTTAACATTTTAGTTATTTAGAACAGGGTTTCCCAAACCCTGTCATGGGCCCCCGTTCACATTTTTTGCGCTAGCACTACACAGCTGATTCAAATAATCAAAGCATGCTGATGATGGAGTTGGTTATTTGACCAAAACGTGCACCTATGGGGGGCCCCAGGACCGAGTTTGGGAAGCCCTCATTTCGAAGACTCTTATCCAGAGCGACTTACATGAGCAATTAGGGTTAAGTGCCTTGCTCAAGAGCACAACGACAGATTTTTCTCCTAGTCGGCTCGGGCATTCATACCAGCGACCTTTCGGTTACTGGCCCATGCTCTTAACTGCTAGGCTACCTGCTGAAGCTGGTTTATATAGACAAAGGACAGCAGTAGTAGTATTTCACATACAGTGGGGAAAAAAAGTATTTAGTCAGCCACCAATTGTGCAAGTTCTCCCACTTAAAAAGATGAGAGAGGCCTGTAATTTTCATCATAGGTACACGTCAACTATGACAGACAAAATGAGAAGAAAAAAAAAAAATCCAGAAAATCACATTGTAGGATTTTTAATGAATTTATTTGCAAATTATGGTGGAAAATAAGTATTTGGTCACCTACAAACAAGCAAGATTTCTGGCTCTCACAGACCTGTAACTTCTTCTTTAAGAGGCTCCTCTGTCCTCCACTCGTTACCTGTATTAATGGCACCTGTTTGAACTTGTTATCAGTATAAAAGACACCTGTCCACAACCTCAAACAGTCACACTCCAAAATCCACTATGGCCAAGACCAAAGAGCTGTCAAAGGACACCAGAAACAAAATTGTAGACCTGCACCAGGCTGGGAAGACTGAATCTGCAATAGGTAAGCAGCTTGGTTTGAAGAAATCAACTGTGGGAGCAATTATTAGGAAATGGAAGACATACAAGACCACTGATAATCTCCCTCAATCTGGGGCTCCATGCAAGATCTCACCCCGTGGGGTCAAAATGATCACAAGAACGGTGAACAAAAATCCCAGAACCACACGGGGGGACCTAGTGAATGACCTGCAGAGAGCTGGGACCAAAGTAACAAAGCCTACCATCAGTAACACACTACGCCGCCAGGGACTCAAATCCTGCAGTGCCAGACATGTCCCCCTGCTTAAGCCAGTACATGTCCAGGCCCGTCTGAAGTTTGCTAGAGTGCATTTGGATGATCCAGAAGAGGATTGGGAGAATGTCATATGGTCAGATGAAACCAAAATAGAACTTTTTGGTAAAAACTCAACTCGTCGTGTTTGGAGGACAGAGAATGCTGAGTTGCATCCAAAGAACACCATACCTACTGTGAAGCATGGGGGTGGAAACATCATGCTTTGGGGCTGTTTTTCTGCAAAGGGACCAGGACGACTGATCCGTGTAAAGGAAAGAATGAATGGGGCCATGTATCGTGAGATTTTGAGTGAAAACCTCCTTCCATCAGCAAGGGCATTGAAGATTAAACGTGGCTGGGTCTTTCAGCATGACAATGATCCCAAACACACCGCCCGGGCAACGAAGGAGTGGCTTCGTAAGAAGCATTTCAAGGTCCTGGAGTGGCCTAGCCAGTCTCCAGATCTCAACCCGATAGAAAATCTTTGGAGGGAGTTGAAAGTCCGTGTTGCCCAGCGACAGCCCCAAAACATCACTGCTCTAGAGGAGATCTGCATGGAGGAATGGGCCAAAATACCAGCAACAGTGTGTGAAAACCTTGTGAAGACTTACAGAAAACGTTTGACCTCTGTCATTGCCAACAAAGGGTATATAACAAAGTATTAAGAAACTTTTGTTATTGACCAAATACTTATTTTCCACCATAATTTGCAAATAAATTCATTAAAAATCCTACAATGTGATTTTCTGGATTTTTTTTCCTCATTTTGTCTGTCATAGTTGACGTGTACCTATGATGAAAATTACAGGCCTCTCTCATCTTTTTAAGTGGGAGAACTTGCACAATTGGTGGCTGACTAAATACTTTTTTCCCCACTGTACTTCTAGATATCCACCTTACATGATGTATAACAGTTCTTTACAAAAATGTAATGCCATCTAAAAAATTATGCTGTTAACTTGCTTGAAAGAACCAGACTAAGACCAAGAGTCTATTCCAAATGGCACCCTATTCCCTATATAGTGCACTACCTTTGACCAGAGGCAATAGGGAAGTAATGCACTATATAGAAAATAGGGTGCCATTTATGGAGTGACAGAGGGAACATATCACGGTCTTTAAGCTTCTTGTCCAAGGCTTTGTTCTTATGGGCGATGTCGCTCTTGGTGGCACGGAGCTTGTAGAGCAGGCCAGTCATGGAGGGCATCAACCACTGGTGTTTGTTAACCTGGTCCAGGGGCAGGCGGGCGGTGGGCTGCCACTCTAACAGCTTCTTAGTCAGGTCCTGGCAGCCTGGAGGGGCACAGACAGCCAGGGAACATTAGGACTGGAGCTTTTTATGTGAAAATTATTTTTATTGACTTTAAATTAATTTACATGTCAACAAGTAAAGACCGGGCCCACATCCAACAAAAATAAAAATCCACTTTGCATCACCACCGTTCTATAATAATCATACAGATGCTCATTTCAGTAATTGATGAAGGCATCTTTTTTTTTTTTTGCTGGGCTGAAATGCGTTTGGGTACGCTTTCTTTCCAAGGCAAACATAGTGTTGAGATGGAGAGAGAAGTGTATATACACATTTTACAGACCATGGCCCGTATCCACAAAGCATCTCAAAGTGGGAGTGCTGTTCTAGGATCAGTTTTGCTTTCTAAATCTTTAATGAATAAGATTACATAGACACTGGGGACCTGATCCTAGATCAACACTCCTACTCTGAGATGCTTTATGACTATGGCCCCTGTTGATTTCTGGCAGAATACCTGAAGAAACTGGGTGGTGGAACGGCAGCTCTTTCTTGATGAGTTGGACCAGTTTGCGGGGGTGCTTCTCATGGTAGGGCAGCTTCCCTGTGATCATGGCATACAGAATCACCCCTCTGGACATGGAGAGAAAAGACATGGCCAACTAACTTCCAGTAAGCAGAAGCCAGAAAACACAGTTGTGTAAATGTGATGCCCCCTTGACAGTGTTATTTATTGATAACCCCCCCGTGGGTTCGTTTCCCACGGGGGGCCAGTATGAAAATGTATGCACTCACTAACTGTAAGTCGCTCTGGATAAGAGCGTCTGCTAAATGACTAAAATGTAAATGTAATAACAGGACTGTCAATATATACAGTAAGCAACTAGTATGCAGGTGCACTGGGACTAATGAGAAAAGTTGTTCTGTAGAAGTTGCGGAATGATACTCTCATAGCTATTTAATGAAGTGTGAGACGTGTTGATGTTGTGTCCTAGATTACCCCCTATTCCATATAGTGCACTATTTTATACCAGGGCCCATGGTCAAAAGTAGAGCACTAAATAGGGAATAGGGTGCCATTTTGGATGGAATCGCTGTCTGATGACTCACAGGCTCCACAGGTCAGCTTGTTCTCCATTGTATTTGCGAGACAGTAGGATCTCTGGGGCAGTGTAGGCCACGGATCCACAGAAGGTGTTCATCAGAACACTCCTGTCTGTGTAGTGGTTGGCAAAGCCAAAGTCTGCCAGGCACAGCACACAAACACCATAGAGTACACACAGAGTCAGCGATGCACATGGTTTAGGCTGGGTAAAAAAACCTGTCTGCTGAGGTGGTTATCGGAGTACATAGTTATTTTACCAGTCAATTTCACAAATCCTTGCTTGTCCAATAGTATGTTTTCACATTTCAGGTCTCTGAAAAGGAAAAGGACATTGTCATGGTGACTGCAAGAAATATTGACATTACCTGTGACTAATGTGGGTGTGGCAGGCAGCAGCAGTGCTTGATTACCTGTGTTTGGTTGCTGTGGTATTACCTGTAAACTACAATATGTGATTGTTGTAGCAGTCATGCACTATGTGGTTGTTGTGGTTTTACTCAACATTACCTGTGATTGTTGCAGATATAGAATCAGATGGTTGCAGCAACAGCAGTGAGGTGTTACCTGTGTACTATGTGGTTGTTATGGCAGACAGTGGGGAGTTACCTGTGTTCTATGTGGTTGTTATGGCAGTGAGGTGTTACCTGTTTACTATGTGGTTGTTATGGCAGTGAGGTGGTACCTGTTTACTATGTGGTTGTTATGGCAGTGAGGTGTTACCTGTGTACTATGTGGTTGTTATGGCAGACAGTGAGGTGTTACCTGTTTACTATGTGGTTGTTATGGCAGTGAGGTGTTACCTGTTTACTATGTGGTTGTTATGGCAGTGAGGTGTTACCTGTTTACTATGTGATTGTTATGGCAGTGAGGTGTTACCCATTTACTATGTGGTTATGGCAGTGAGGTGTTACCTGTGTACTATGTGGTTGTTATGGCAGTGAGGTGTTACCCGTTTACTATGTGGTTATGGCAGTGAGGTGTTACCTGTGTTCTATGTGGTTGTTATGGCAGTGAGGTGTTACCTGTTTACTATGTGGTTGTTATGGCAGTGAGGTGTTACTTTTGTTCTATGTGGTTGTTATGGCAGACAGTGAGGTGTTACCTGTGTTCTTTGTGGTTGTTATGGCAGACAGTTAAGTGTTACCTGTGTACTATGTGGTTGTTATGGCAGTGAGATGTTACTTGTGTTCTATGTGGTTGTTATGGCAGACAGTGAGGTGTTACCTGTGTTCTTTGTGGTTGTTATGGCAGACAGTTAAGTGTTACCTGTGTACTATGTGGTTGTTATGGCAGTGAGATGTTACTTGTGTTCTATGTGGTTGTTATGGCAGATAGTGAGGTGTTACCTGTGTTCTATGTGGTTGTTATGGCAGACAGTAGGGTGTTACCTGTTTACTATGTGGTTGTTATGGCAGTGAGGTGTTACCCATTTACTATGTGGTTATGGCAGTGAGGTGTTACCTGTGTACTATGTGGTTGTTATGGCAGTGATGTGTTACCTGTTTACTATGTGGTTATGGCAGTGAGGTGTTACCTGTGTACTATGTGGTTGTTATGGCAGTGAGGTGTTACCTGTGTACTATGTGGTTGTTATGGCAGTGAGGTGTTACCTGTTTACTATGTGGTTGTTATGGCAGTGAGGTGTTACTTGTGTTCTATGTGGTTGTTATGGCAGACAGTGTTGTGTTACCTGTGTTCTTTGTGGTTGTTATGGCAGACAGTTAAGTGTTACCTGTGTACTATGTGGTTGTTATGGCAGTGAGATGTTACTTGTGTTCTATGTGGTTGTTATGGCAGACAGTGAGGTGTTACCTGTGTTCTATGTGGTTGTTATGGCAGACAGTAGGGTGTTACCTGTTTACTATGTGGTTGTTATGGCAGTGAGTTGTTACCCATTTACTATGTGGTTATGGCAGTGAGGTGTTACCTATGTACTATGTGGTTGTTATGGCAGTGAAGTGTTACCTGTGTACTATGTGGTTGTTATGGCAGACAGTGAGGTGTTACCTGTGTACTATGTGGTTGTTATGGCAGACAGTGAGGTGTTACCTGTGTACTATGTGGTTGTTGTGACAGTGCATGATGGCGTTGACTATCTGTTTGAAGAGCCTGCGAGCCTCCTCTTCACTGAGGCCCGGGCTGCCCTTGCTATGGGACACGGCGTTGATGTGTTCTAGAAGGTCTCCGCTCAGAGCCAGCTCCAGAATCAGATAGAACCGCTTCAGTGAACGGAACATGTCATACAGCTGGACCTGTTCAAAAGTAGAGTGTACACCACATAAATATAATCTATTTACCTAATGATTCTATTTCTATGGTACACGCATCCAGTGACTCTGGATGCAGGTGCATGCTTGACATCACATCACATCAAACCTTTCCTGCAAAACCATTTAGGTGTCTAAGGGCCAGTTTCCCAGACCCAGATTAGGCCTATTCCTGGACTAAAGGGCATGTTCAACAGAGGTGCTTTTTATTCTAGGACTAGTCTTAGTCTGTGTCTGGGAAACTAGCCCTATATGTTTAGCCTATATCAATCTGAACTCAAGTGTTTGGTGTTTGTACCCTAACAACCCTCACCACCCCTGGGTGTCTGTACGTGGCGTTCAGAGCATATATCTCTCTGTGTAGGAATTTCTTGGAGTATTCTGGGGGAGCCTCATTGATAGAGATGATTTTGATGGCCACCTGAACAATTTATGGTTGTAGGGGTGAACGTCCTCATCCACACAATTCACAAAAAATACAACAAGGTTATTAAAGTGTCACTTCAGTGCTAGTCTTAGCTAGATACTATTGTTTTAAAATATGTCCAGCAAATATAAGGTCTGGCTATAAAAAAACTAATAAGTAAGTATCTACATGTTATGCTCATTAAATGAAGTTGAGAAATTCTTTTAAAATGATTTACCATGGTAAAGATGTGGCAGAAAAACTGTACTTTACCATGTTGTGGATCTTGCTCCTCAGGTCATTGGCCAGCTTGTAGTTCTTGCTGATCTTATTTGGGGTAGCGTACCCCAGGTAGACCTTGGAGAAAGCACCTGTCCCAATCTTCTTGCCAGAGAGAAGGTAGCCATTCTCTCGACACTCTATGGTCCACTCATGAAGCGACTTCCCAGAGTCCTCTACTCTCGTGCCAGTTGCACTCATACTAAAGTATATAACTTCAATCCACTTCCTCTCCTAGTGGCTGAATCTCTTTTCCTGTGCATCTCAGATTATGCTCCCTATCAAATGATTTTATGCATGACAGATATTTGATATTAATCTTTGTAATATTTAGCTATAATCATGCCCACACTAAAGGTGTGAACTGGCTGAAATGATGACAATGCATTTGGAACCTTCTCCATGGCGACATGAATGATACAGTACAAACAAATTCTAAAATATAATTTTGAGGGGGGTTCTCTTTGCTTTAACATGAATGGAATGGAACCCTTTGCTGATAATCCATTGTTCCACTGTTACATGCTGGAGTGTAATATTTTGTAGCTCATAATTCCTTGCTCTAGCTGCGGTACTGTAGTTATTTAGTCAGGCTATAACAGTGCATTCAGTGCTTCACAACTCCACATATTTTCCTTCCACGAATCATCTCATTCTCTAAGCCAAAGTTGAGCTAAATAGAGGGATGATTTAACATTGTATTAATCAAACTTAGACAAGTCTGGCCAAAGGGGCGAGGGATGACTTGTGAGACCAGCTCATTAGGAATGCATGACAATAGGAAAACATGGGCCATGTCCCAAATGGCACCCTATTCCCTTTTTAGTGCACTACTTTTATCCAGGGGCCATAGGGTTTTAGTCAAACGAAGTGCACTATATAGGGAATAAGGTGCCATTTGGGACATCACCCATGGCCCTGGCCCAGATTAATACAGGGCTGAAAACAATGAAGGAGTCTATTAAATTGACTTAGTTATTCCTGCTGGCGAGACCAGCTTGAGGAAGAGACACTTCATATGTGTAAGTGATATATCAATAGCTCATGGTTCACCATCCAGGCCAATTTAGTTTCAGCACCGCATACTTGGGCCAAGGAGAGATGGTTGTTCTGGCTTAAGTGATGCTGGGGCCGTAATGCATTAGCCTTTTCTTTTGTATAACTGCTTAGATGAATACTGATGTGCATACGGCCTGGCAAGTAAAATGGAAAAGAAACTGAGGTGAGGATTCCACTCAACAAACTCTCTCGCTCTCAGATTGTATTTATTTAACCTGCCTTTGCAAAGGCACTATACTATTTTTGAACTTCTATGATATCTACAATACACATTTCTTTCTATTTTTTGACTGCTCGCAATAACATTCACTGACTTACAAGGAGACTGTTTGTAGCCATAGGTTGTGATATGTCACCCTCTTGTGGACATCTATGAAGGGATTTTATCTTACTGGTATGTATTTGCCTGCCCCCAGCTGCAAGCTTGAAGGAAAAAAACATTTCACTTAAGATGTTAGTTTGAATAATTTCAGCACATTCTCCAGGTTCATGGAATCTATCTCAAAGGTCTATATTGCTGTCCTTCATCTCTGAAGTACTCTAAATATGGCCCCTATCATGGTAAAAACATTTGATATTTCCACTAGGGCTTTGCCTGACTACCAGAGGACTCTGCACACCTCAATCCTACTAGGGTCTCATCCGGAAGAACGTAGGAGGTAGGGTTCGTCCCAAATGGCACCCTATTCCCTATACAATGCATTCGGAAAGTATTCAGACCCCTCAACTCTTTCCACATTTTGTTTTGTTACAGCCTTATTCTAAAATGTATTTAAAAAAGAAAAAGTCCCTCATCAATCTACACACAATACCCCATAATGACAAAGTAAAAACAGGTTGTTATACATTTTTGCAAATTTACTGAAACATCACATTTACATAAGTATTCAGACCCTTTACTTAGTACTTTGTTGAAGGACCTTTGGCAGCGGTTACAGCATCGAGTCTTCTTGGGTATGATGCTACAAGCTTGGCACACCTGTTTTGGGGAGTTTCTCCCATTCCTCTCTGCATATCCTCTCAAGCTCTGTCAGGTTGGATGGGGAGCGTTGCTGCACAGCTATTTGCAGGTCTCCCCAGAGATGTTCGATCGGGTTCAAGTCCGGGCTCTGGCTGGGCCACTCAAGGACATTCAGAGACTTTCCCGAAGTCACTCCTGCGTTGTCTTGGTTGTGTGCTTAGCATCATTGTCCTGAGCGCTCTGGAGCAGGTTTTCATCAAGGATCTCTCTGTACTTTGCTCCGTTCATCTTTCCCTCGATCTCCCAGTCCCTGCCGCTGAAAAACATCCTCACAGCATGATGCTGCCATCACCATGCTTCACCGTAGGGATGGTGCCAAGTTTTCTCCATATGTGACGCTTGGCATTCAGGCCAAAGAGTTCAATCTTGGTTTCATCAGACCAGAGAATCTTGTTTCTCATGGTCTGAGAGTCCTTTAGCTGCCTTTTGGCAAACTCCAAGCGGGCTGTCATGTGCCTTTCACTGAGGAGTGGCATCCGTCTGGCCACTCGACCATAAAGGCCTGATTGGTGGAGTGCTGCAGAGATGGTTGTCCTTCTGGAAGGTTCTCCTATCTCCACAGAGGAACTCTGGAGCTCTGTCAGATTGACCATCGGGTTCTTGGTCACCTACCTGGCTAAGGCCCTTCTCCCCCGATTGCTCAGTTTGGCCGTGCGGCCAACTCTAGGAAGAGTCTTGGTGGTTCCAAACTTCTTCCATTGAAGAATGATGGAGGTCACTGTGTTCTTGGGGACCTTCAAAGCTGCAGACATTTGCTATATTGATACCCTTCCCCAGATCTGTGCCTTGGCACAATCCTGTCTCGGAGCTCTACGGACAATTCCTTCGACCTCATGGCTTGGTTTTTGCTCTGACATGCACTGTCAACTGTGGGACCTTATATAGACAGGTGTGTGGATTTCCAAATCATGTCCAATCAATTGAATTTACCACAGGTGGACTCCAATCAAGTTGTAGAAACATCTCAAGGATGATCAATGGAAACAGGATGCACCTGAGCTCAATTTTGAGTCTCATAGCAAAGGGTCTGAATACTTATGTAAATAAGGTATTTCTGTTTTTCTAAAAACCTGTTTTCACTTTGTCATTATGGGGTACTGTGTGTAGATTGATGAGGAAAACAATTAATTTAATCAATTTTAGAATAAGGCTGTAATGTAACAAAATGTGGGAAAAGGGAAGGGGTCTGAATACTTTCCGAATGCACTGTACAGTGCACTACTTTTGACCAGGGCCTGTAGCGTGCCAATTGAGACGCAACCATAGACAAGGAAGGAGAGCCGCAACACGTTGCATTACTCTCCTTTCACTATTGCTCTCCACACCTCCTATTTCTCTTGGCTCCTGCAGGATTACACTTTCTACTGTAGTTAATAATACCCTGGGAGCCTTAATTGTTGAAACTGATGACCAGGAAGTAAATCTTGGTGCCTGTGTTCGATGGCGGGCTCTGATCCGCTAATAGTAGATTTACCATCACCTGAAAGTTAATGCTCTCCGAACGAATGTGAAACCTTGAGAGAGGCTGGATTCCAGGGGAGAGACTGGTCGGACTGTTTGGCTTTGATGACATAAGTGTTCATCATCATATGTGAACAGAAAACGGTGTGAAATTCTATATGGGACTATGTGTATCTAGTACGGACAGAATGCACTGAGTCTGCATGTATCATGCTACTTTATTCTATATAGCATTTTTCATTACAAAGAGAATCTCAAAGACGCTTTAATAACATAACTAAAACAAATGTAGGGTTCTGACAGTGGCAGGTCTTGACCTAGGCGATGGTCTTCCACAGCTGAAGGGTGTTGAGGCAGTTCAGAAAGCCAGGAATAGTGGAGGAAGTGTCGATGGAATAATTAGGGCCAGGAGTTTTTCCTGACCTCGTTACCTGACCAACAACAACTCTGGGACTCAGTTACAGGCTACTACTAGGGCCTAGTGTTCAGTAACAGGCTTCAACTAGGGCCCAGAGTGTTTCAGTTACAGGCTACAACTAGGGCCCAGAGTGTTTCAGTAACAGGCTTCAACTAGGGCCCAGAGTGTTTCAGTTACAGGCTTCAACTAGGGCCCAGAGTGTTTCAGTAACAGGCTTCAACTAGGGCCCAGAGTGTTGCCAACTCCTGCCCTTATTTGTGATTCATCTTAAAAAAGACATTTGTTTCCCACATGAATCACCAACACTATTAGGTTTTTGTGGGGACCCATTTTGAGCAGCCCCCGTGTTTTACAGTGAAATTGCGGTTTGATAAACTCTCCTCAACATAGGGCTAAGCGTAGCGTAGCGTCGTAGACCAAACGAATGTGGAGATGGAACAGGTGGTAAGAGTATTATCCAGGAAGAACTCGGAAACCATATGGACACACGCCACCGAAAACAATCTCCAGCAATTCATGCGGCAGGACAGGGTAAACGAGGAAGAATAACAAATTACATAAAGTAAGTAAAATCGGGTTACTGCTAAAATAAATGTCTGATAAGTTTAGCTTTTTAGCTTCTTTTTCAGCGACTGGACCATCCAGGTGGGTTGTGGAGGTGCAGGAGTTGTGATACTTCTGTTTTCCTTTGATTATGTGCCCCCTCCACCCCATCCCTCCCCCTCTCTCTCCCTCTCCCTCCTGCCCTCCCAGTCCCTACCCCTCCTAGTACCTCCCCCCATCTCTCCCTCCCTTTCTCCCTCCCTCCTGCCCTCCCAGTCCCTCCCCCTCCCAGTACCTCCCCCCATCTCTCCCTCCCTTTCTCCCTCCCTCCTCACAGCCCTCCCAGTCCCTCCCTCCCTCCCTTTCTCTCTCCCCCCTCCCTCCCTTTCTCTCTCCCCCTCCCTACCTCCCTCCCTCTGCCAAACCATGGAGGTGGAGGGGTCACCTGGAGGGAAAGCCCTTTGACAGACACAGACAGACAGACAGACAGTGTGCTGCTGTTACTCCACCATACACTGTCCAGACAAGTGAAACACTAGTAGCTACCTCACCGTCACCGCTACAAATACCTTCATACGGGCACACAGCTCTTCAGACTGAAGACGGGCGGTATTCACTCAGTCACTCACACAGGAAGAGATGCTGCCTGCCCTGACACAGCCTGAGAGACCTGGCCTGCATCTGAAATGCTATTTCAGTACCATTTTCATTTTGCAAATGCCATTTCAGTTCCATTTCAGACTCTGTTCAGAAGGTGTCATTTCAGACTTTGGTCAAAAGTAGTACACTATATAGGGAATAGGACGCCATTTTAACCGCAGCCACAGGGAAGTCCCTGAGGTGGTGACCCAGGTTGCTCCTCCAGAGTATGTATTTCAGGGGATGGCTCGGGGGAAGGAAGGTGAAACGCTCTCAAAATATTTTCACTACAAGATGAACACGTAATGGAGAAAAAAGCAACCTGAAAATGAGCATGCAACAGGGTTGCATCAGGTCTGTTTGAACAAAGTCTGACCGACTTCAAGTCCCAAATCAGGATTCTTATACTTCGGAAAACTGCGCCGTCCAATTTCAGCGCCCTAACTGTGAACGTACACTGAGCAGAGGCGACGGGTAATATATTTCAGAAATTCTCCTTCACCTTCTCATGAGTTGTGACCTAAATTTGACACTTCTCATATCATAAACCCTGTCCGTCCATAAATCTGAGGAACACCAGAGTTTGGGCCTTGCCCATAGAGCTCCTGTTTCTCCCAGAAACTCAGGCAGCCTCCTTCCTTGCCAAATGGTTCCAGATCGACTCAAGGCTACTTTCTGGCAAACTCACCGTGCACTGCAGCACTGCACTATTTTACTACCTAATTGGGCTTTCTCTTATTGACCACAGAGAAAATATCACTGTGTTTAAACAGCTGTTAACTACAATTCGCTATCTCCGGAGTACTGTCAACACTTTGAGAAGAGCGAGGGTCTGACCCAGACCCGGTTCTCTCCCAGTCGCCTCACTGAGTTATACCTGCCAGTTCCTATATCACTATATTTGCATCATACCGGCAGTATTTATGTATTTTGAAAGTTATATATGTTGAAAACTTGATTGCTGACATGCAAAACATTTTGGGACTATATCAACAATACCAAAATATAGTTTTGGGGTGGAATTGTCCTTTAAATGTGCCAAGCCCCATGGCATTAACTAAACTATCACCATAATTGAAATTCTCCACCTCTCCCATGTGATCTTGGCTTGCCTAAAGTCTGACTGACATGTTGTGACAATGTGTAATAGTGTTTGGATAATCAAGCCCTTAATTGCCTGTTAAATCTCCAAAAGCAATAACTAATTCTTCCCCTTTCCTCTAGGAAAAGTGTGTATTTATACTGGTTACTAAAGGCCCTAAAAATGTACTGTTATGGATATTTATTTGTCTTGAGTTTTAGAAAAAATTAAGAGACAGGATGGAGTTCGATTTCATTGTTTGACATGAAAAAATGTCTGGCCATATATTTAACAAGAGGCTACACTGCCATGCATCCATCCAGTTGTATGGACAGATAGTGATAGGTAAATAAATAATAAATAAACGTCCTAAGTTATGGCTGTTGCTGCTGCCTGAAACGGTGAGCCATATGAAAACCACATGTGTAGCATATTAGCATCATAGGTCTGAGTCCTGTGTCACTCTGCTCTGTCGAGGTTCACTTCCTGATCTGCCTGCTCCCGCTGGCCTATCGCCAGGGGTAAATGACAGTGACACAGCTGAGGGGTCCACACCCTGGCTTGGCGAGGTCTCAGGTTCGACATCCTGTAGAGCTGTGAACGGACCGTGTCACAGAGGGCTGATGAAGATGGATAGAAGGTCCACAGTGGATGGAGGGTCAGAGCCGGGCCAGCGCCAGGGTTAGTTCCTCGTTATTATGCCCTAAAGTGCTATAGAGTAAGAAGGGTCTGTGTACTGCACTCCGCTGCAAGCTCCCTCTATGACACGTTAAATTACGCAGTTCTATGCAGGTTGGACTCTGTGGCTTTGGCCTTCCGCTCATAAACACCATCCGATCCTTTCAGGGAGAGGCTGGGGAAAGGCTGGGTCGGCTGTCTGCTGGATATCCCTTACAGCCCAGACCGGACCATACCAGACCGGACTACACCAAAACAAGGTCAGACGCTGTCTGGAACACAACATGTCCCCATATCAAGAACAGCCTCTAGACCAGGTCCAAGCCTAGTCCCCATTTTCAAGTCTCTGTTATTACACTGTAATGACTAACTTATTATAATGTACTAGAACAATAACACTACAACAAAAAGAACACTGTAAAGCTGTTACCGTCAGTTCATTTTGAAGTCATCCCCAGACAGCGGACCTGCACTTTCTCTTACAGTACATGCACAATGACAGACGGGCACAAGCGGAGTGCAGTACACAGACCCTTCTTACTCTATAGCACTTTAGGGAAACTGCACTTTCTCTAATGACAGGCTTGAACCCATTTCTCATCGGTGACAGAGTGACAATAACAATAACAGTGACAATACCAATGATGTTTTCCGAGCAGGCCCTCAGCCTGTGGTCTTGCTGTACCTGTGTAGACTACTCAGAGGGCCAGTCGGAGGAAGGCCACTAGCACAGACAGCATCTGTCTCCCATTTAGCATGTTATCCTTGAACTGGACCTCCTCCAGTGTGATACAGGCCCTTAACAGCCCCCCTGGGACACCCCCCAACCCCGCCCCCGAGCCACCCCCTAGAGCCAGGCGCGTTTCAGCACCGTCGAGCCCCCTTCTCTTATGGTGGCCAGATTGATTGCATTCGATATGAATTGTATTTCGTTTAGCCCCTACATCAGGTGTTAGATTTCTCAGAGAGCTTTACGGCCATTGTAAATTTATATAATTGTTGAGATTTAGAGTTTTTTTTTTTTTTTTTTTTCAATCTCTTGGTGATTTATTATTTAGACGTTTTTGGGGGGTGGAAATTGAACAGTGTTTTAGTTGCAAAGCGTGGGAGAGCTCAGAGCTGTGGTTGGTTATTGCTTCACCTGTGGCTTTAGTCTGCTCAGTTGAGTAAGGGGATAAAAAATTACCAAATACTCCAAATGTAATATTCAAATGTTACCCAATATCATAAATTGGACTGTCACAATGTAATTTGCTGGGCCATCATTGGAAATAAGAATTTGTTCTTAATTGACCTGTCTGGTAAAATAGAAAGTAGCCCCAGTGTACCATGATAATACTCTCCTATTAGTACTACTAGTAGTGGTGTACCATGATAATACTCTCATATTAGTACTACTAGTAGTGGCGTACCATGGTAGTACTATGCTCTGCTATTAGTACTACTAGTAGTGGCGTACCATGGTAATATTATGATCTCCTATTAGTACTAC
The DNA here is from genome assembly GCF_964263955.1 of Coregonus lavaretus. Classification (NCBI taxonomy): domain Eukaryota; kingdom Metazoa; phylum Chordata; class Actinopteri; order Salmoniformes; family Salmonidae; genus Coregonus; species Coregonus lavaretus. The sequence continues at coordinate 11,913,033 of NC_139994.1, read as the reverse complement.
TAGTAGTGGTGTATTATGGTAATACTCTCCTATTAGTACTACTAGTAGTGGCGTACCATGGTAATACTCTCCTATTAGTACTACTAGTAGTGGCATACCATGGTAACACTCTCCTATTAGTACTACTAGTAGTGGTGTACCATGGTAATACTCTCCTATTAGTACTACTAGTAGTGGCGTACCATGGTAATACTATGCTCTCCTATTAGTACTACTAGTAGTAGTATACCATGGTAATACTATGCTCTCCTATTAGTACTACTAGTAGTGGCGTACCATGGTAGTACTATGCTCTCCTATTAGTGCTACTAGTAGTGGTGTACCATGATAATACTCTCATATTAGTACTACTAGTAGTGGCATACCATGGTAACACTCTCCTATTAGTACTACTAGTAGTGGCGTACCATGGTAGTACTATGCTCTCCTATTAGTGCTACTAGTAGTGGTGTACCATGGTAATACTCTCATATTAGTACTACTAGTAGTGGCATACCATGGTAACACTCTCCTATTAGTACTACTAGTAATGGCGTACCATGGTAGTACTATGCTCTCCTATTAGTGCTACCAGTAGTGGTGTACCATGGTAAAACTCTCCTATTAGTACTACTAGTAGTGGCGTACCATGGTAGTACTATGCTCTCCTATTAGTGCTACTAGTAGTGGTGTACCATGGTAATACTCTCATATTGGTGCTACTAGTAATGGCGTACCATGGTAAAACTCTCCTATTAGTACTAATAGTAGTGGTGTACCATGGTAATACTCTCCTATTAGTACTAATAGTAGTGGCATACCATAGTAGTACTATGCTCTCCTATTAGTGCTACTAGTAGTGGTGTACCATGGTAAAACTCTCATATTAGTACTACTAGTAGTGGTGTACCATGGTAGTACTATGCTCTCCTATTAGTGCTACTAGCAGTGGTGTACCATGGTAATACTCTCCTATTAGTGCTACTAGTAGTGGTGTACCATGATAATACTCTCCTATTAGTGCTACTAGTAGTGGTGTACCATGGTAGTACTATGCTCTCCTATTAGTACTACTAGTAGGGGTGTACCATGGTAGTACTATGCTCTCCTATTAGTGCTACTAGTAGTGGTGTAATATGGTAATACTCTCCTATTAGTGCTACTAGTAGTGGTGTACCATGGTAATACTATGCTCTCCTATTAGTACTACTAGTAGTGGTGTACCATGGTAGTACTATGCTCTCCTATTAGTGATACTAGTAGTGGTGTAATATGGTAATACTCTCCTATTAGTGCTACTAGTAGTGGTGTACCATGGTAATACTATGCTCTCCTATTAGTACTACCAGTAGGGGTGTACCATGGTAGTACTATGCTCTCCTATTAGTGCTACTAGTAGTGGTGTACCATGGTAATACTATGCTCTCCTATTAGTACTACTAGTAGGGGTGTACCATGGTAGTACTATGCTCTCCTATTAGTGCTACTAGTAGTGGTGTACCATGATAATACTCTCCTATTAGTACTACTAGTAGTGGTGTAATATGGTAATACTCTCCTATTAGTACTAATAGTAGTGGTGTACCATGGTAAAACTCTCCTATTAGTACTACTACTAGTGGTGTACCATGGTAATACTATGCTCTCCTATTAGTACTACTAGTAGTGGTGTAACATGGTAATACTCTCCTATTAGTACTATTAGTAGTGGTGTACATACATACTACACACAGCTGTAGAAAGAGACAGAGTATATTTTATATCATCCAACCCCCTGCTGTTGTTTCTGTTGATAAACTTTCAATATCATCAGGCAGTAAAACCCTAACTCAATCATACTGAAGAAAAATCATCTTCTGACAAGTACAGTAACACAATCTCTGGAGAGTGCTTTTTCAAGAGACCTGTAGGTAACTGGAGAGAGAAGTCTAGTAATGAATAAATAAGGGGTTATTGGATGTAAGAGTACCCCATCATTACCCTGTTAACCCGTCCCTCTTTATTAGAGGGATCAGCCCGAGTCCTCTAAAGCTGTGTGGGGTCATGACCGGGGCTCACTCACAGATGTGGGTGACACACACACACACGACCGGGAGGGACTCACTCACAGATGTGGGGGAGTGGTACTTGGTCAACACGTCACTGATTTCATTTGACCCAACAGTTGGTGTGGTATCGTGAGTGTGGAAACTAGAGAACCACTAACATCAGAGGTGTGTGTGTGTGTGTTTGTGTGTGTGTGTGCTTATGAGGGGGTTATCCCCCCAGCCCCATCATGCCTGGGTGAAACAGGCCCTCCCTCCCTCCCTCCCTCCCTCAGCCTCCCCTGTAATTACCTCCAGTCTGGAATTAAACAGTGTTCACTCTTCAGAGGGCTAATGTACAACAGATGAGTACCGGTAGGCCTGATCCTCCATGAACGCCTAAATCTGTGTCACAAATGGCACCCTATTCCCTACATAGTGCACTACTTTTATAATAGTAGTACACTGTATAGGGGATTGGGTGCCATTTTGGACACATCCTCAGTCAGCGCTGGCTACACAAAGAGGGAGTCCATGTAAAGCTGACCCTGGTCTGGCCAGTTCAGTACTGTGTCTCCCCGTCTGGCGCAAGCTAGCCAGCTAAACAGTGGAATTGTCCTGCTCGATGCTCCCATTAGCTTATTTTTATAACAGTGAACGAGTTGCGGTCCAACAAACACATGCTTCATTTGCAGTGATCCGCTACAGGCCCCACGGGAACTCACCTGTGATTGACACCCAGGTACAGACCCCCCTCGTCCCACTCCCTCGACTCTCCCCCCTCCCCATGCACCAACCCTGGGCCCTGGTCCCTGGTCCAAGGACGAGCGACGGACGGGAGGGAGCGCTGTATAAAAACAGAACAAACAGAGCAGGGCCGTCATTAACCTGCTTCCTGTCCTCATCCTGTAAACCCCTCCAGGCAGCACATTAAGAATCACGACCCGCGGAACAATAGGGAGCTCACTTAGCCTGCGTGGACTTGGACCGGCTAGCCCAACTCAGAGAGAGTGCAGTTAGCTAGCATCACATATCCACCTAACACTGGGGGAGGCAGAGTAAACATCCCCACAAAGAAGACACCTTGAGAGAGTTCAGACAGAGAGAGTCTGTCTGCTGTCCTGGGTATGAAAGATGCACTGTGTGTTTAAGACTAAGGACAGGGGAACTACTGTATCTATCTCTCTGACTGTGTGATTCACTCAAAGAGCTAGCTCAGGGATCATGTTGTCCCCAGGCTCCATCCCCCACGTCCACCCCCAGCCTTCCTGAATCCTGCCTGAAGTGAGAGCACTTTCAGGGGGCTGCCCAGGTAAGGATTTAGGGGCTCTGATTTACGGCTCTATGGGGACCCCACAGCTGGGGTGGGGATTAGGCCCAGGGCCGGGGCAGGAAGGCTTGGGGATGGGGGATGGGGGGGGGGGGGGTAAATCAGGGGTTCTCGTTCAAACTCAAGGAGAGGAGGAGAGGAATGGAGGGATGGGAGGAAGAGCGAGTAAGACATGAGAGGAGAATTGACAGGGATTAAAACCTGTACAATCAGTTGAATATAGTCCTACTTGGACATTAAAATGATCAGTCTTCTCTGTATTAGTCATTAGGTCCCTTTGATGGGGACCGCTTGGTTTTCAAAAGAATGTTCTTTCAGCTTTGTTGTGTTGATTTAGCCCATCTCAATGTGGAGTTGGCTTTTGAACCTTATTAAGACCCAAGAGATGTTCTTCTTCTTGTCTTAAAATCTACCTCAAACAGTCAAGGTCCTGGTCAGGATCTCAAACTAAAGCTGTTGTTGCAGCCTAGGGCCACACACACTGTATCCCCCCCCCCCCCCCCCCCCCCAAGTACTTAAACGTGCTGTGTCTACGACAGAGAGTGAGTGATGGTGCACACCGCCCCTGGAGGGCTGGAGAGACACAGCGGGAAGGGAAGGCTGATTCTCAAACCAGCTGCAGGTCCAGGGACAACACGACTGGGATTGCGTCCCTAATGGCCCTGGTCAAAAGTAGCGCACTATATAGGGAATATCGCGCCATTTGGGATGTAATCTGAGGCTACGTCCTGATTCACCACCCTTTTCCCAACATGTGCACTTGTGCACTTCTATTGTGGATTTAACAATGGAAACCCCGTCCAGCCAATGATTACACTAATCTAAAACTTTGAAATCTAAGAGAGGAGAGAAGGGTGAAGAATCAGCATGCATCCTGGGACAACATGGCTGAGAGCCAACCAGGCAGCAGGCTGCAGCTGCACACAGAGCCATATAAGAGCTGCCTGCCTGGTGAAAACTGGTAATCTGCCGGAGTTATGAGCGCTATAGCTAGCCTAGCTACCCACATCCTGTTTTGAGAGAGATGCCGATGTCAATTTACGGAAGAATCACGGCCGCCATAGGGCTAGCGTGCCCAGTAGTGGGTACCAAGGTATTTTTATCGTTGTCGTTTGGCTAATACTCCAGCTAACTCCTAATACTCCCCTAAAGCCACAACCCAGACTGTAACAGCCCTCCCTGTTCCTGCCTTAAGGTATGATGAAAGAGGTAGAACTGTACTCTTCTTGTTTTAATCCATCTAGCTACGCCACAAGTATTCACATGTACTATCAATCTGTGACAATCACGTTAATACTCAAAAGGGCTAGATTCAATCCGTACCACTGAAGATCTGCGCTATAGCGCGATTTAAATTGAAAGGCAACGTTCCTGCGTTTGCGGAGACTGCATTCATGGTAAATGCTGCATATGTGGCTCAATCTGAAATTACCTTTACATTTCAATCGCTCTATAGCACAGATCTTCAGCGGTACGGATTTAATCTAGGCCAAAGTTACATCATTTCACTATGTATTGTACCTATAATCATGGTTTTAAAACAACCCCATATGATCTAGTGACAGGTCCATAATTTGGGCAAGTAAAATATATATTTTTATTAACAAAATACACTTTGGACACAGTATGGTTATACAGTACATAGCAGGTAAGGCCCTTTGATACCAGATTTGCTACCATATAGGAAACACATAAAAACGATCTGAAACCCTGTTGAGTTACACACACACACGAAACCAGCCCGGCAGATGCCAGTGTAGGTGTGAATGTCTCCCAAGCTGCCTCCCTCCTTTTCCCTCTCTCTCTGTCCACCACACCTCCGCTGCGCTCTCCCTCTCCACCCTGGAAGAAGTCCTCTGTGTCCAGATAATAAAAGACTGCTGCTGGGTGCCGCCAGCCCTCGTTACTTGCACGAGGAGGCCAGGAGACTGATGCTTCAGCCTGGGCCTGGCCTCCCCTTCAAAGCCAACCCTCTTCCATATCAAATGTGGTGCTTAAAGTAACCAGAGAGTGGCCTTTTACTTTTCTTTAAATTAGCTCAGGCAACTCAATTTCACTGTGGTTTACTTCCACCACCGTCTGCACGGCTGGAGCACCATGATGTCATTGGGCTGTAGTAAGGACATGTGCAGGCAGGCAGGCAGCAGGAAAATAAAAAAGGTTCCCTCTATTTAGGGGTAATTTGTAACAGATCTGAATTAAGCCGACTGCCAAGAGTTCACAGTGCTGTTTTCCCCTCCAATTAAAAGACTGTAAACTCCCCAAAAATTGGATTTTGCAGGTGCTGCAAATTGAGGTCAAGGAGTATCAAATCTGTCCGCTTTCTCTCTCGCTGAAAGATACCCAGTTTAAACTGCTTGTGCGGGGGCTTTGGTTCCTCGTATGCTTTTTAGTAACCCTAAGAAGACAGAAAGAAAATAGCGTAGGAATGTTTTTAGCACTACATCTGCCAAAGTCTTCAAAGTGGAAGAAGGGCTCCATTGTCAGCGAGGGAAAGGACAGACAGACGAAACAAGATTGAGGATCTGTGAGAGAGAACACCTTGGCCCGGTCCTATACTACGCTGGCCTGTCCCTCAGTACACTGGCCTTGCCCTCAGTACACTGGCCTGGCCCTCAGTACACTGGCCTGGCCCTCAGAGCTCTGGGTGCCTCTCACTGTCTCTGTCTGTCTGTCTGTTGACTACTGTGTCCCCAAGCCTCTGGGAAAGAAGAGGTCAACCTGTGTGTATGTGTATCCCATATTCTCAATGGAAGCTCTGTGCATGAGGGTGTCTATTCCTGGTCCAGAGGCACATGACAGACAATGTTCATTTTAGGACAAAATCTGTGATCAAATGTGTCCGTCTAAGTTAACAAAACTCAGTAGCTGCCAACGACTTGCTGGTATCGAAATACTTATTTTATTGAGGTCAGTGGGTGCTATATGTAAAGGACTCAACAGGGCCCTGTGTTGTTCATACCAACAGGGCCCTGTGTTGTTCATACCAACAAGGCCCTGTGTTGTTCATACCAACAGGGCCCTGTGTTGTTCATACCAACAGGGCCCTGTGTTGTTCATACCAACAAGGCCCTGTGTTGTTCATACCAACAGGGCCCTGTGTTGTTCATACCAATAGGGCCAAGCTGAATGTGGTGCTAGATAAACCCTGGTGTGTGTCATCGCAGAGCTCTGATTTAAAAAACAATTGATAGGGAGAAATGTGAGGCTCACCAAAAACCATTCAAAAGTGGCTCATAGTTCCAATCCTAAAGATTCCAGAAGAAAAACCTCATCTCTTACTATAGCTGTGATTAAGTAGAAAGCGAAGGAAAAAATAGGACCACAAACATCAAATGCGAGGAAAATATTAATGTGCCCTCGCAATGTCAATAATGTGTTTGGCTGCTACCGTTTGGAGTGACTCAATGTTTGAAAACCAAAGCCTCTTTAAAACCGCCCTTCTGTGGCAATATGCAGTATATCTGGATTCAAACCCCCCTTGCCCTTTCCATTTTCTCTCTCTTTTCTGCGTGTTACGCTCATATTTCTCATCCTGTCACATACTTGCATCCCTAATCGTCGCTGGCTACCTCAGAGAGGATGAAGACACTAAAAACACCCTAATAAGACAAATCACCACATTGTTCATCAACATCATTACACAGACAGCACAAATCTTGCCTGTTCAGTGGAAACCTCTTCGTAATGCAGACGTGAATTCCATAGCTAGCTCATTATGACACCGTAATAACACCACCACCAGTGTTCCTTAGTTAGTCTGAATGGTAGCCAGCAGTGGAATAACCACAGGGGCAGCCTCGTCCAACGCTGCTGATAATCACAGAAAACCCAGAGAGCCCATTGGGGAAACCAGCCCCCAGAGCCACTAGGTTCCCAAATTAACTTTGTGGAAGCAAGGTCTCTAGGAGCTTCAAAACACAGGCAGGAGAGAATGGGGCTCTAATTTTTCCACTTATCCTGGAATGTGGCCTTCTCCAAGCCCAGTTTCTCTACACCGACCGCATATTTGCTGTTTGTTTTGACCACGCTCCCTGCGGGTGAAAAAAACGAATGGGGGGGGGGAGAAAAGAAGGAAAGAAAAAGCGATGGAAACACTTGCCGTCTGCCAGAACTGCATCAATTTCTTTTGAAACTATTCAGAGTGATGCAATGGGAGTGTTATTGGGTTTCACTGACAGGAAAACCGCAGCTACACACACACACACACACACACTCGCAGCTCAGTGTTGTGGGCGAGACACAGTAACAGACATCCAAAGCCTCTCCAAAGAGCCTGTGCTTTCAGACTGTTTCAGTGCCACTGTCTGAAGTCATCCACAAAAACAGAGTAGAACCGTAATGCAAGAACTACACACAGAAACACACAAGGGCATTTAACTTACTGTACTCAGGAACCCACATGCAACACAAAACCTATACACGTTATAGCAATGGGCCATGGCAACAACACATTTACAATGGAGGCCCTTGGTGGGGCCCCCATGCAGGCAGGGCTGGGCTTAAAGCTCTGTGGCGGTGGGGCCCCTGGGCAAGGCTCAAAGCAGTGTGGCGGCGGTCAGTCAAAGGAGCAGAGAGGAGGAAGTCATTAAAAGGTCAACAAGTATTTTTAAGACTTTATGATGTCATCTCAGAGCTGCAGACAGAGGAGAGGAATTTGTCTTGTGCCATTTTCAGTTTTGACCAAGAGCGTGTCGAGGAGGCCGAGCCCTGTCTCAGTCTGGTTCTGCCTGGTGTGACGTCTTTACAGGGTTTCACTTGTCTCTCCGGCTACTGGCAACCCCGTCAGCTAATTTATTCGAACAGAAATACTCATCTGCTCTGACTGAGCCTGCCTGGCCTGCTGCCAATCTAATGGTTTGTGTAAAATATAATGTATGGGACCAAACCCTTTGCATTGATTCAAAATGATTTTATGCATGTCCATTTCCTCCCTCCCGGTACAGCTTGGGAGAGCTGGGAAAAGTGGGACTTCAAAACGGGGACAGCTGCAATCAATTGGCTGGTTTCTCTGGCTACTGCCAGTGTTAATTGATAAATGTGGTAAAGCGAACCAAGCCCAACAGTTTCCTGCTTAGTTTTTATTTTTTTTATTTATGAAATTCAAGAGTGGAAACATTAAATGGTGGAGGAGAGACAGTGCAATATACTTTATGAGGCATGGAGTTTTTCACTGCTCTCATGCATGTATGCAATATCAAAGCACTTCCATACTTATTTGTAGGGCTCCTTAAATGTAGCGTTTTAATGTTTGGGTCCCTCCACCAATAAGAAGCTTCAGGGGGAAACTAACTAACATTACTGCCCTCCCAAAGGGCTTTCGTGGCAGCAGCTTCAGTTTTCCATCACTTTAGCTCTAGTATGGTATCCTTGACAAAGGGAATGGAGGAACTTCCTCTGGACACTAGAAAAACAACCTTTTTTTGGACCTGTCAAACAGTTTTATGGTTTAAAGTAGTTGGCTTTTATTTATTTCCATTTTGACCCAATTGAAAGTTGATTTCAAGACCACCTGAGTAATTCCATATGTATAAATGGTGTTCGTGATGAAACAAACTACCATCAGTCAGAGCTAAAGTAGACAAGTGGTTTGAAGTGAAACAAATGCATTGTATTCCTAAAACACATTGGCAGGCCTACTTCTCATGTTGAATATGCCAAGTGTGTTAAAAGCCATATGGATCAATCAACTCTGACTATTAGCATCTATCGGCCAATGACTAGAGTGAGCGTCGTTAATGTCTATACAAATCTTGGCACAAAATCTTGGCCAAATCAATCCACGAGAGCAACTGTAACCTACATTCCACGAAGAGAGGATATTCCTGTAAGAGGAAATGTAGTTTTAGTGGCTAGAAACGCTAGCTGATTTATAAATTACCTGGCATTTGATTCATGGCCATACATTGTAATAAACGACATAAAACATTTCAACAGTTGAGACGACTAACAGTTGAGGTGCACATTTCTAGGCTATAACATACATATTCAAATATTTAGAACATGCGTATCAGTCAGCTGCACTGTATATTTCTTAGTTCCCTCATGGTCGCTGTTGTCATCATGTTGTAATTTACATGAAATAGAACATTGCTTTCAAGACAATGTTTCATTACTGAAATTCTATAGACCTCAAATTTAGTATATTTGTTTGCCAGAATCAATTTCATTCACAATGTTTTCAGATTTAGATCATAGCTAGAAACATTGTCTGTTTCTGAGTGACCATGTACAGTGAAGCCATGAATGCCTAGGTCTAGCCAGCTCAGACAGCAGTATAATACACTGTGTAGCCACTGGAAGGAGACAGACGGACATACAGAGACAGACGGACAGACAGACACAGACGGACGGACAGACTGAGACTGACAGACTGACTGACTGACGGACTGAGACTGACGGACTATCTTCGTCCCAAATGGCACACTATTCCCTATATAGTGCACTAGTTTTGACCAGAGCCCTATGGGCCCTAGTCAAAAGTAGTGCACTACGTAGGAAATAGGGTGCCATTTGGGACAAACAACGATACAGCGATGTGAGAGAGGGAGGGAGCCACAGGTGTACAGTGTAGTACAGAACGGCCTTGCCTCGTCTTGACAGAGAATGATATATAATCCACCGCTTTCTGAAGGCTCTCGTCTGGTGCTGAGCTGAGGAGCAAAGGAAAAGGAAACCCACTTCCATGTCCCTGGTTGCATATATTTCAGAGGTTTTGAGTTCACCCTCCGTGACCCGCCGGCCGCCGATGCAAAAGAGAAGGAAGAGAGAGACCCAAACAAAACACACACGCTTCAGACGCTTCAGAAAACACCCGTTTTAATTCAAAAGAAATACCTGTAGCAGACAGACAAAGTCGTAGAGAAAAGCAGTCAGAAGACTTTACAATTCAAATTACATCGCCATTCATAGCGTTTCATGTCATTGAAACGAGTCCTGCAGAACCTCAACTGGACATTACTTTGGTTTCATACACTCAAAGAAAGACAGAGATATATTTACACATATACTTCTAGGACAGGGGCTGACGGGCCTTCTGGGGGCCCACAACCGCTTTGTTCTATTGTTCCTATTGGCAAGCTCCATCTCTGAACATACAGTATATTTTGTCACGGGGCTGTCTGAAGTGTCAAAGCATTAGTGGTTTGACTCTTATGCGCTGCTACAAGGGCAGCAACATAGACGGAAATGAGCTTTCCTGCCCAGTCCAGATTTGAGGGGCCGTTTGAAACCAAACATATTTTTACTGTCTCAGTTTCACTGAAGAGAGAAAGAGATTATGGCTGCGTGGTTGATGTTCTCTTAGCTTGGACAAATACTAACAGGACTCTGACAAATCCAGTACTAAACATGAGGATAATGTATATGATGTCAGGCACCTGATTTGATTATTCCGTCAGGGATAGCTGTCAGGGGACATGGGAGGAGACTGGGAAGCGTCTTAAATACATGATCCATATAGCTCAAATATAGCCCTATGTGGGCTCTGGTCAAAAGTAGTGCACTATATAGGGAATAGGATGCCATTTGAGATGCAACCAAGGTATCCATATTCCCTATATAGTGCACCACTTTTGTCAAACTACTCTGGTCATAAGTAGTGTACTATATAGGGAATAGCATGTAATTTGAGTTAAAAGGTATCCCTATATACTGTAGTGCACTGCTTTTGTCAAACTGCTCTGGTCAAAAGTAGTGCACTATATAGGGAATAGGGTGTGATTTGAGATGTGACCGAGGTGGTTTAGGTGAAGAGGCGGATGGTGGCGTCGGCCCCTGAGGAGAAGACCCAGGGCTGGGTGGGGTGGAAGGTCACGTCTAGGACCCCCAGGTCGTGGGTGATCTGGTGACCCTTCAGTACCTTGACTGGAACAATGAGAGGGTTCTGGAGCAGGTCACTGTAAAGAAAGAAAGAAAGAAAGACGAGAGAGAGAAAGATTGATAGAGTTATGACATCAGAACAGTGCAGAAGATGGAATACAGACAATATTCTAAAGTATTCCTAAAGTTATTTTCTTCTTCATTTAAAACCTGTTGATGGTTATACAGCCGAAATAAAATGTACAATACAGGAAATATGGTTTGTAGGATATGCATCAACATTTCGGCGAGTTGGAGAAGGAACGCGCCGGGAAAAACAACATTACATCTTTGGTTTGAATATAAATAGATCTAGTAGAGGGAGACTGATGAAGGGGTTGGATCCAGAGTTGTGTTGCCCTCAACCGGACACGCTTCATTACCCTTACTCAAGGAGCTTTTTATGACCTAACTGGCTCTATGGTTCTGGATACGTGCTGGAGGAAAGACCAAAAAGGGTTCAGATATGGTGAAAGAGAGAGAGACGAAAGAGGAAAAGAGAGATGAGACAGATGAGAGAGAAAAGGTGTAATATCGCAGTGGAAGGTGTGATGAGTGACTTGTAGAGAGAGAGAATGACTCACAGGAAAGGAGAGATGGTGATAGACATGAGAGAGACGGTGAAGGGGAGAGGTGTAATATTGTATTGGTACAGTAGGTGCGATAGGGAGAGGTGACTTACTTGTAGACCATGCCGTGGCAGACGATCACGCTGCCGTCATCAGCACCAGAGGCGAATAGGGGGTAGTTTCTGTGATAAGCCACGCCCCTCAAGGCCTTCTTGTGATGCCTGGGTCACCAAAATAGACAAAAGACTTCAGAACCAATAAAAAAACAGGCCTTATGAATTACTATCTTGTCACATGGTCAACAACTATTATTCATTAGCAATCAATAATTATAAATGAGAATGTATAGTGGTGCCTCACCGCAGCATCTTGTAGGGTTTGGTGGAGAGGTCTAGATCAAACCAGGCCAGTCTGCAGTCATAGCTGCCACAGATCAGGTTATCACCTGACCAGGAGTAGCGTTAGTATAGAAAACATTTATACACTCATATCGGGCTACTCTATCGATCATATGACCACCTTCCTCCTCTTGAGAATGAACATCAAATCAAACCTTATTGAAAGTGCATTTAGCCATCTCCACAGACTTTACAGTACAACATACTCTCTTTTCGGAGGGGGACCTGTGACAGAGCGCTGCACTAACCTCCAGGGTGAATGGCCATGCTTGAGATCCACTTGCAGTTGGTCATCAGCTTCTTGGTCAGCTCTTGCTTGATGAGGTTGTAGACGCGCACGTAGCGCTGCGTGGCCACGAAGAAGTAGGGCCGCAGGGGGTGGAAGGAGACGCACTGCACCAGGCCCTTGTTCTTGCGGAAGGGGTTCTGCGTCCGCCGCTTGCTCACCTGGTGGATCAGCACCTGCAGGTTGCTGCTGTTGTCAGGCATGACGCTGGCCAGGTAGTCACCCTTACCGTGCCAAACCACCTGCTTTACTGCCTGGAGGAGGAAGGGGAGGGAGGGAGAGGGAGGAAGGGGAAGGAGGGAGAGGGGTGGGAGGGAGAGGGAGATGGGCGGGAGGGAGAGGGAGATGGGAGGGAGGGAGGGAGAGGGGAGGGAGGGAGGGAGGGAGAGGGAGATGGGAGGGAGGGAGAGGAAGGAGGGAGAGGGAGAGGGGAGGGAGGGAGGGGGGAGGGAGGGGAAGGAGGGAGAGGGAGAGGGGAGGGAGGGAGAGGGGAGGGAGGGAGGGAGAGGGAGGAAGGGGAAGGAGGGAGAGGGAGAGGGGAGGGAGGGAGAGGGGAGGGAGGGAGAGGGAGAGGGGAGGGAGAGGGGAGGGGAGGGAGGGAGAGGGGAGGGAGGGGAGGGAGGGAGAGGGGAGGGAGGGGAAGGAGGGAGAGGGGAGGGAGGGAGAAGGGAGGGAGGGAGAGGGAAGGGAGGGAGAGGGGAGGGAGAGGGGAGGGAGGGAGAGGGGAGGGAGAGGGGAGGGAGGGAGATGAAGAGAGGAGAGAAGAGGAGGATTTAAGCATGATTCAATATTAATTGTATTATCACAATTCAAAACAACATTTATATTACTACTGTTATTACTATACAGTACTATTATTATTACTACAGTAATACATTATAGTTCTATTATTATTACTACAGTAATACATTATAGTTTTAATACATATTTTTATAGTACACCTAGGACTACAGCTAAGGTAAAGTACAGACACTTGAAAATATGGGTGGTAGCTAGTATTACTATTGCAGGCTTTCCAAATGCCATGTGCATCTGTGGCAATTTTCCACTCCATTTTAATTACAAAAACTAGAAAGCTCTTCTCTTATGTTTCTTTCAGTTTACTTGAGGAAAAAGTCTAACCACAATCTGCTCTGGTTTTGCCAATCCTTAAAAACCACAAAGCTACAGCTGTTGAACTAAAAAGGGTTGCTGGGGTAATGCCAAAAAATATGACTGAATGTCATCATAGGGTTCCCAGTATCTCCATTTGAGTGTTTGTCTTCTTCGCTATGGCCCCAACATTCTGAGTTACCTGTGGCCTTAAAGGGGTAATCTGGGATTCAAACAACAAAGCAGTCACCCCACCACTTTTCTGGCAACCAGCTGAGGGATAGGGCTAGAGAAATGTAACCACTCTCAAATTCATGGAGCTATGGATGCAAGCACTGACCACTGCGTTGGGATGACCTTACCTAAGAGGAGTGAGGATGAATGGAGGAGTATGGGAAGGCTTACCTTAGGGTGGGTGAGGGTTAGTCTGAGAGGGAGTGGTAGTGTGTCTTACCTTAGAGTGGGTGAGGGTTAGTCTGAGAGGGAGGGGTAGTGTGTCTTACCTTAGAGTGGGTGAGGGGAAGTCTGAGAGGGAGGGGTAGTGTGTCTTACCTTAGGGTGGGTGAGGGGAAGTTTGCGAGGGAGTGGTAGTGTGTCTTACCTTAGGGTGGGTGAGGGTTAGTCTGAGAGGGAGGGGTAGTGTGTCTTACCTTAGAGTGGGTGAGGGTTAGTCTGAGAGGGAGGGGTAGTGTGTCTTACCTTAGAGTGGGTGAGGGGAAGTCTGAGAGGGAGTGGTAGTGTGTCTTACCTTAGAGTGGGTGAGGGGAAGTCTGAGAGGGAGGGGTAGTGTGTCTTACCTTAGGGTGGGTGAGGGTTAGTCTGAGAGGGAGTGGTAGTGTGTCTTACCTTAGGGTGGGTGAGGGTTAGTCTGAGAGGGAGTGGTAGTGTGTCTTACCTTAGGGTGGGTGAGGGTTAGTCTGAGAGGGAGTGGTAGTGTGTCTTACCTTAGGGTGGGTGAGGGTTAGTCTGAGAGGGAGGGGTAGTGTGTCTTACCTTAGGGTGGGTGAGGGTTAGTCTGAGAGGGAGTGGTAGTGTGTCTTACCTTAGGGTGGGTGAGGGGAAGTCTGAGAGGGAGGGGTAGTGTGTCTTACCTTAGGGTGGGTGAGGGTTAGTCTGAGAGGGAGGGGTAGTGTGTCTTACCTTAGGGTGGGTGAGGGTTAGTCTGAGAGGGAGGGGTAGTGTGTCTTACCTTAGGGTGGGTGAGGGGAAGTTTGCGAGGGAGTGGTAGTGTGTCTTACCTTAGGGTGGGTGAGGGTTAGTCTGAGAGGGAGGGGTAGTGTGTCTTACCTTAGGGTGGGTGAGGGTTAGTCTGAGAGGGAGTGGTAGTGTGTCTTACCTTAGAGTGGGTGAGGGGAAGTCTGAGAGGGAGTGGTAGTGTGTCTTACCTTAGAGTGGGTGAGGGTTAGTCTGAGAGGGAGGGGTAGTGTGTCTTACCTTAGGGTGGGTGAGGGTTAGTCTGAGAGGGAGTGGTAGTGTGTCTTACCTTAGAGTGGGTGAGGGGAAGTCTGAGAGGGAGTGGTAGTGTGTCTTACCTTAGGGTGGGTGAGGGGAAGTTTGCGAGGGAGTGGTAGTGTGTCTTACCTTAGGGTGGGTGAGGGGAAGTTTGAGAGGGTAGGTTCAGGACTATTACCTTCGGGTGGGTGAGTGTGAGGCGGTGGCCCTTGTTGTGCTCCGGGCCCTCAGACAGAGCCCAGGTGACGGCCTGCTCCTTGTCCTCCTCTGGGGGCTGGTAGGAGGTGATCAGCTGGTCTGTGGAGCTCACCACCAGCCTGTCTCCCAAAGCTGGGTTCAACAGCAGCACTGTACTCTCACTGAGGAAGACAGAGAGGGAGGGGGAGAGAGCGAGAGACCGACAGAGAGAGAGCGAGGGAGACACAGAGAGAGAGACACACAGAGAGAGAGACACACACACAGAGGGAGAGACAGAGAGAGAGACAGAGAGAGACACAGTCAGAATGACACTGGACCCTACAGGATTGTCTACAAATTAGGTTGCTAACATCAGGATAATGTCAACAAGCCAGTAAAGAGGACAAGTCCTCTCAAAGTTGACAGTGGCATCAGTAGTACCGCATACTAACAATTATAAACTGGTTGCAGTGGTTATTGGTTAACCTCGGACACTACACTATAAATGAATTCTGTCTGTCAACACATACAGTATGTTCAGTGATGAAGACAGAGAACTCAAAACAGAGGAAAGAGGGGGGAAGGATTTTAAGAGAGCACCCATTAGGAGGAAAGAGACTGTATGAGGAGACTTACAAGCACACGGCCACCAGGCAGACGGCCGGGTTGGGGTTCCATGCCACGCTCTTCACAGCTCCGCCCACCTCCAGAGTCTTCATGCAGCGCCCCGTGTTGACCTCCCAGAAGCGCACCGTGCAGTCGTCTGAGCCTGGAGGGAGAGAGAGGGTCAAATGTCAGACTACAGAGTTAACAGGGGGCCCTTAACAGCAGTGTGTGTGTGAGAGAATGCGTGTGTGAGACTGTGTGCGTGTGCTCGTACATGCATCACAATCACACTTGCGCCAGTCAGTGAGTAAGCTGGTCAGCTCAGCCCCAGCGGCAGCAGGTGTGGTCTCCGGACACCACGCCTCGTTGAGTTACCACAGCGTGAAAGTCTTAAAGTGGCTCATAAAGAAACTGGGAGAGCTCTGAGCTAGCAGGCTGACTAACCTTAACCTATATGAGAGGGGAGCAGAAACTAATGGTGGAGGAGTAGGAGGGAGTACAGGGGGTTTAGAGGAGAGCAGAGGGGAGAGTATAAGGGGAGCAGAGCAGGAGGGGGGGGGGGGGGGGGGCTGGTTCGTGTCACTACTAGGCAGGGGTTTAGGGGTTAGTTGATGGGGAGGCTGTGTTGATGAATAATAATGTGATACACAGTAAGTGGAAAGAGTGCAGATATAACTTAAGGGTAATGTAGCATATCTTTATATATCAAAAATAGAATACACACCTATTCAATACATTATCAATTAACTTGTGTGTCTGTGTGGTTCAGATGCGTTAAAGGTTATCCGTGTGTGAATAATACACATCATAAGTAGCCAGATGCGTCGGGACAGATTTCCTGGCAAGCCCACTGCTCATCAGCTGAGTGAAATCTCTCACTCACTCACTCACTCACTCACTCACTCACTCACAATGTGTGCATCCCCAAATGGCACCCTATTCCCTATATAGTGCACTACTTTTGACCAGAGTCCATAGGGCCACTTGGGACACAGCCAATGACACATCACAGACCTCTCTGGACTCACTAACTAACTAATGCCTTCTGGGAGCGCATGCCTTCTGGGAGCGCATGCCTTCTGGGAGCGCATGCAGTATCACCGACTAGCACTGCCTAGGATCCTTTGAATTTCACAGGCTTTTTCTCTGCCATTATACCTCTATAGGCTCCATCTATATGTTATGGACATGGAGCAGTCATATTTCTAGGGTCTTTGGCAACCTCCTGTATTGGTCTGATTTAGTGTTTTGGTTTGCCATCACACCTCTATTATTAGCCACGGAGCAGTGAGATTTCTAGACCTTTCTTTTGGACAATACTTTGGCATGAAATAACTCCAGCGTCCGTTGGTCTTCCCTTTCCTGTTGAGGTTGGTTTGAGAAAGAAAGAGTAAGGTCCTAATCAGAACCACAGGAGCCAATCTCTCTTTACTGCTGGCACACAATAAGGAAATCTAGGAATTTCGCAGGCACTACGCAAACCAACCACGTTCGATAACACCACCGACGCTCTACCGCTCCAACTTAAGAGTGAGAGGTAGTAGTAGTAAAATAATAGTCTTATTTTAACTTCTATACATGAACGCTCCATAAACGCAAGAAAAACACAGGGAAAAAAACACCTCCTGGACGGTGGGTGGAGTGTAATAATTTGAAAAACCATAATCCCATTTTAAGTATTGACCTCTGTGGCGGCGACGGATATAGAACTTGTGGGACAGGCCCGACCCAGCCGTGAGGTTGAATCCCGGGCTGCTGGCGGTTTAGAGACAGAGAGTGAGAGAGAAACCCGTCCGTCTGGCAACACATAGCTGCACTCAGGCTGTGCAAATACAACTGGCTGATTGGACGAAGGGTCAAGTGAGTCGCGTGTGGACACTGCCGTTGGAAAGGAATCACTTGTGTATGAGGAGGTCTAGAACTGTGAAACTGTGGTAAGAACTCAGAACTATGCTGTTC
This sequence comes from Coregonus lavaretus, assembly GCF_964263955.1. Classification (NCBI taxonomy): domain Eukaryota; kingdom Metazoa; phylum Chordata; class Actinopteri; order Salmoniformes; family Salmonidae; genus Coregonus; species Coregonus lavaretus. The sequence continues at coordinate 11,895,301 of NC_139994.1, read as the reverse complement.
CTTTTCTATTGAGGGGACTTCCTTAATTCTAGGTCAATTTCAATGGTTTTCCCTGAAATACATAACTGGGGCAGATCCAGGAGTTTGGTGTGTGCTTACTCGCCTACTTGAGAATCCGACAAGCAGAACGTTTTTATGTCAATCTGACATAAATATAAGGCAGTGTCACTGGACAGGATGAGAGAATTTAGCAAATTTAGAGAATAAAAATGAAACGGACACATGGTTTGTAACCTCAGAGCACAGTTCAAGGCTCAGTTGTCGTGGGCAAACAACAATGTAAGTCAACAGACTGGAGCAGCGCTATTGGTCAGCACGTTCAACTGAGGCTCCAGGGGGAGGTACTTTGATGGACTGGGGACTTTCTAGGGCACCTTGGTTTGAAAGCCCAGGTAGTAACAGCATTATACTCTGGCTTTCTAGGACCAAACAAAAACACACCGCTGATTCAATATTCAAATTATGATTGCAGATTATGGCCTAAATATTAACCCTGTAATGGCAATAAGAAAAAGCGGAGGCCAACACAATGGTGACCATCTGTGTGAGCACCGAATGACACAGTCAACCAACTGTCACAAAAGCATGTCCCTAAGTTTATGGTAGGTAGCCTCTTGGTAGTGGTAGTGTTGTTGCTCTCTGGTTTACAGGGCTGTGTTCTTCCTGTTGTGGAGTGAGCGAGACAGCGAGAGAGAGAGAGAGCGCGAGCGAGCAAGAGAGAGAGAGCGAGCGAGACCAGCTAGTGGAATTCACCTAACCTTTGTGTATCTGTGATGTCACAGGTCTTCAAATCAAATCACATTTTATTTGCCACATGCACCGAATACAATTCACCTTACAGTGAAATGCTTACTTACAAGCCCTTAACCAACAATGCAGTTTAAAAAAAGCAAATAATGAAAGAGTAAAATAACAGTAGGGAGGCTATATACAGGGGGGTACTGGTACAGAGTCAATGTGAAATAACAGTAGGGAGGCTATATACAGGGGGGTACTGGTACAGAGTCAATGTGAAATAACAGTAGGGAGGCTATATACAGGGGGGTACTGGTACAGAGTCAATGTGAAATAACAGTAGGGAGGCTATATACAGGGGGGTACTGGTACAGAGTCAATGTGAAATAACAGTAGGGAGGCTATATACAGGGGGGTACTGGTACAGAGTCAATGTGAAATAACAGTAGGGAGGCTATATACAGGGGGGTACTGGTACAGAGTCAATGTGAAATAACAGTAGGGAGGCTATATACAGGGGGGTACTGGTACAGAGTCAATGTGAAATAACAGTAGGGAGGCTATATACAGGGGGGTACCGGTACAGAGTCAATGTGAAATAACAGTAGGGAGGCTATATACAGGGGGGTACCGGTACAGAGTCAATGTGAAATAACAGTAGGGAGGCTATATACAGCGGGGTACCGGTACAGAGTCAATGTGAAATAACAGTAGGGAGGCTATATACAGGGGGGTACCGGTACAGAGTCAATGTGCGGGGGCACCGGTTAGTCCAGGTAATTTAGGTAATATGTACATGTGGGTAGAGTTAAAGTGACTAAACATAGATAATAAACAGAGTAGCAGCAGCGTAAAAGAGGGGGTGGGGGGGCAATGCAAATAGTCCGGGTAGCCATGATTAGCTGTTCAGGAGTCTTATGGCTTGGGGGTAGAAGCTGTTAAGAAGCCTTTTGGACCTAGACTTGGCGCTCCGGTACCGCTTGCCGTGCGGTAGCAGAGAGAACAGTCTATGACTAGGGTGGCTGGAGTCTGACAATTTCAAGACAAAGTATACGGGACCATCTCAGGTCCTTCCATAAAAAGCTGGTGACATTCCAATCCCGGCCGGCGTGTGGAGGGAGGAATTCCGTCCTTCCCAGTTCTCCCCACCAGGGAAGGGTTGAAGGTTGAGGGTTCAGCCCTAGTCAGAATTCAGAGGGAACGGCGCCTGCCGGGTGGAGGCTAGAGCGGGAGGAGCTGCCACCGCACCACGCAACCCATTGTTAGTAGGGAATGTGGAGCCAGGAACACCAGAACCCCAGTTTGTTTACTGCTGGGAGTGTGGGTGTGAATATACAGTCAAGCCCCAGTCCAACCCAGGATGCTCAGTACAATTTACTGTTTGTGTCCCAAATGGTACCCTATTCCCTACGTAGTGCACTACTTTTGACCAGAGCCCTATGGGTGCCATTTGGGACGCTGCCTGTAACTGTCGTGAAAAATAAGCAGCATTATAAAGTCTATAAAACTAATTTCAGTCCTGAGAGAATGCTCGGAGTGGGGTAGGTCATCATCATGTTTTACAGGTTTGGACGTCCCCAGACAGACAGTCCCCTATTTAGAGACAGGGCAGGTCAAAGTAACAGTCATTATTAAAAAGCACCACACACTGATATGGAATGAAATATCTATGAACCAGCACACAATAGGAAAACAAACTGGTGGGGGGTGAGGGTGGCTGCAATTCCTGGGAGGTTGTCAACTGCCATTTTTACTGTGGGAAAGAGGGTTTTACGACTGGTTTAATATATTTTACTGCAAGACAAAATAGTGGCACTGACTGTAGTGGTTTTGCATATGGGCCTTTATGAAATCCTTTGTTATGGACAGCTTAACAGATATTGACATTAAATTGCTGCCAGGCAGCCTCGTTCACTCATTCCCTCCTTCCTTCCTTCTTCACCTCCATCTCCTCTGTCTTTCTCTGACTAGACCACGTCACCTCTCTCCCCATCCCCCTCCCTCTCTGAGGGCCTGTTACAGCTGTGAACGGAAAATGAATCAAAACAGGTGTAATTGCCTGTAGGCTATTGACCAGGCTTTTCAGGGTTTAAATTAAACTACATATCATACAGTAATAATAACAGGACAGTATGTCTCTATGGCTTGGGGAATAGGATTCCCATGCCTGTCGTAGTAGAGTAAGGCCAGGGAAAGAAGCCTTTTTTTCTTTCTATTTTTTACATGTGACCATTTTAGGTTATTTATTTTTTATGCACAAATGATCAATACGTCCTGCTCTTTTCATACTGTACAATACCTACAATACTTGCAATAATCCATCCTATTCAGACTAAGATAGGCCTTTGTCCTGGTGCGGAGTAAATAGCTTAAATAGCCAGGCATACAGTTATACTGCACGCCTGTGGAAAGACAAAGCCACCTTCGTTTTATATGAGCAAGGCCCTTACTTCATATCTGACAGTGTGCCCCAGGGCCAGACAATATTAAACTGATGGAAACTATACAACACTGAGTGCGCAATCTACAGACACTCCTTCTGTCACGACTTCCGCCGAGGCTGCCTCCCCTCCTTGTTCGGGCAGGTTTCGGCGTTCGGCATCACCGGCTTACTGCCGATCCATTTATCATCACTCCATTTGTCTAATCTTCAATCACACACACCTGGTCCTTATTCCCTCATTAGTCATGGTACAAGTGTTCCCTCTGCTTCCTTGTCTGTGTGGGTGATTGTTTATTGTGGAGGTTTGTGTAGTTCGGTGGAGCTCGTGTATTGTGTATCGACGGGAGTATTCTCCCGTGTGCCTTGTATTTTCCAGTGCGCCTGTTTTGTGCCCTGGAGTGTGTTTGACGCATTTCTGCGTAATCCTGTATTTTGCGGATTAAAGCCTATTATTCTGTGACTTACCCTCCTGCGCCTGACTTTTTCAACACCACCTCATCACAGAATCACCCACCCGAGTATGTAGTCAGCGGGATACACACACATGCCTGGAGTCGTGGAACGGGTCCAGGAGCATTCACCCATGCTAGCCAGCTTGGGTGAAGTGATGGGTTGGCTTATTCAGGTCGTCCAACGCCTGGAGAGGAGCGAGCCCGATCCGTCGAGACCAGCTGGTCAACCGGATCCCGCCACCTACACCCCAGCACCCGGAGGGATCCAGATATCCCGACCAGGGGAGTTCGACGGGACAGCGGCGCTGTGCCAAGGATTTCTTCTCCAACTGGAGCTCTACTTCTCCAGCATCCGGCCGGTTCCATCGGGCGGGAGAAGGTGTCCGCCCTCGTCTCCTGCCTCTCGGGGAAAGCCCTGGAGTGGGCCAACGCGGTGTGGAACGAAGGAGGAGCCGCGTTGGAGAACTACGGGGAGTTCGCTCGCCTCTTCCGGGCGGTCTTCGATCACCCGCCCGAGGGTCGAGAGGCGGGCGAGCGGCTGGTCCACCTGAGGCAGGGGACGAGGACTGCGCAGGACTTCGCATTGGAGTTTCGAACTCTGGCAGCTGGATACGGGTGGAATGAGCGGGTCCTGATCGACCAGTTCCGGTGCCATCTGCGAGAGGACGTCCGACGGGAGCTAGCCTGCCGTGACACCATGTTGTCCTTCTCGCAACTGGTGGAAATGGCCATTCGTTTGGACAACCTGCTGGTAACCAGAGGACGTCCTGGAGGCCCGTTTCCATCCTGGCCGACTCGGATCCAGAACTGATGGAGATGGGTGGAACCGCTAGCCGAGAGAGCGGAGGACAACAGTGCCAGTGCCACACTGGTGGCGTAAAGGGACATTACACCACACGTTGTCGTCAACGCTCTTCTGGGTTTAGAGGCGGCAGGCAGGGCACTCTCGCATCACCCCAGGTATCGAACACCCACACTCGTTCAGAGCCCTCTGCTGTGCACTGTAAAATATTTGTCTCCTTTCCTGAGCACATGGATGTTCCCCAGTGTAAGGCGCTAGTCGATTCAGGCACAGCTGGGAACGTTATGGACAAGGCATTCGCACACCATATAGGCATTCCATTGATTCCCCTATCAATTCCACGCCCCATCAGAGCACTTGATAGTCGACCATTAGGATCCGGGTTGGTTAAGGAAGTTACTGCACCAGTCACCATGATTACCCAGGAGACTCATTGTGAGCAGGTAACTTTTTCCATTATTGAGTCTCCTGCTTTCCCTGTGGTATTAGGTATCCCTTGGCGAGCACTCCACAACCCCACCTTTTCATGGCCGCAGAGGGTTCTCACGGGGTGGTCGCGAGAGTGTCAGGGTAGGTGTCTAGGTGTTTCCGTTGGTGCAACCACGGTGGAAAGTCCAGACAGTACCTCCACCGTGCGCATTCCTCCTGAATATCTCGATCTGGCGCAAGCGTTCTCTAAAACGCAGGCGACTAAATTACCACCTCATCGGGCGGGGGATTATAATATAATAAATAATGCCATTTAGCAGACGCTTTTATCCAAAGCGACTTACAGTCATGTGTGCATACATTTTTACGTATGGGTGGTCCCGGGGATCGAACCCACTACCCTGGTGTTACAAGCGCCATGCTCTACCAATTGAGCTACAGAGGACCAGGGATTGCGCGATAAACCTCTGGGTAGACGCTGTACCTCCCAGGAGTCATATATACCCCCTGCCACAGGCTGAAACGGTGGCTATGGAAACATATGTTACCGAGTCCCTGCGCCAGGGGTATATTCGTCCCTCCACTTCACCCGCCTCCGAGTTTCTTCTTTGTGAAGAAGAAGGATGGAGGTCTGTGCCTGTGCATTGATTATCAACCACTGAACAGGGAGACGATAAGATTTAGTTATCCTCTCCCCCTCATTCCTTCAGTGAATGAATCAATGCATGGGGCGCGCTTCTTCACCAAATTAGATCTCAGGAGTGCGTACAACCTGGTGCGTATCCGAGAGGGAGATGAGTGGAAGACAGCGTTCAGCACAACCACGGGGCATTATGAATACCTGGTGATGCCCTATGGTTTGATGAATGCTCCCTCAATTTTCCAGTCCTTTGTGAACGAGGTGTTTTTTCAGCCTTGTCCGAGCCTTGACCGTGTGGAGGCATTGGCTCGAGTGGGCAAAACACCCATTCCTCGTCTGGACGGACCACCGTAACCTGGAGTACATCCGGGCAGCGAGGAGGCTTAATCCTCGCCAGGCCAGGTGGGCCCTATTCTTCACCCGGTTTGATTTCACTCTATCATACATCCCGGGTATGAAGAACGTGAAGGCAGACGCGCTGTCCCGGCTGTATGACACAGAGGAGAGGCCCAGAGACAACACTCCCATACTGCCGGCTTCCTGCATTGTGGCGCCGGTAGTATGGGCGATGGACACGGATATAGAGCAGGCATTACGCACGGATCCCTCTCCACCTCAGTGTCCAGATCGGCTACAGGACGTGCCTGCTCTTATCCGTGATCGTCTGATCTACTGGGCACACACGTCACCCTCCTCTGGTCACCCAGGTATCGGCCGTACAGTGCGCTGCCTGACCGGAATATACTGGTGGCCTACCTTGGCTAAGGACGTGAGGGTGTATGTCTCCTCCTGCTCAGTGTGCGCCCAGAGTAAGGCACCTAGGCACCTCCCAGCTGGTAAGTTACAACCTTTACCAGTTCCACAACGACCATGGTCTCACCTGAGTGTTGATTTTCTAACTGATCTTCCTCTCTCCCAAGGTAACACCATGATCCTGGTCGTTGTGGACCGCTTTTCTAAAGCCTGCCGCCTCTGCCCGGTCTCCCCACGGCTCTGCAAACTGCGGAGGCTCTGTTTACACACGTCTTCCAGCACTACGGGGTACCAGAGGATATAGTGTCTGACCGAGGTCCCCAGTTCACATCCAAGGTCTGGAAGGCGTTCATGGAACGTCTGGGGGTCTTGGTCAGCCTGACCTCTGGGTTCAACCCTGAGAGTAATGGGCAGGTGGAACGGGTAAATCAGGACGTGGGTAGGTTCATGCGGTCCTACTGCCAGGACCGGCCGGGGGAGTGGTCGGTGTTCTTGCCATGGGCAGAATATGCCCAGAACTCTCTCCACTCCTCCACTAACCTAACGCCTTTCCAGTGTATTCTAGGCTACCAACCGGTTCTGGCACCGTGGCACCAGAGCCAGACTGAGGCTCCTGCAGTGGATGACTGGTTTCGGCGCGCGGAGGAGACGTGGGATGCTGCCCACGTTCACCTCCAACTCGCCGTGCGTTGTCAGAAGGCCAACGCTGACCGCCACCGCAGTGAGGCCCCTGTCTTTGTACCGGGGGATCGGGTCTGGCTCTCGACCCGGAATCTGCCCCTCCGCCTGCCCTGCCGGAAGCTGAGCCCGCGGTTTTTGGGGCCGTTCAAAGTCCTGAGGAGAGTCAACGAGGTCACTTATAGGTTATTACTTCCCCCTGATTACCATATTAACCCCTCGTTTCAGGTGTCTCTCCTCAGGCCGGTGGTAGCTGGTCCGCTCCAGGAGGCTGAGGTGCGGGAGGTCCCTCTACCTCCTCTGGACATCGAGGGGGCCCCGGCGTACTCTGTCCGTTCCATCCTGGATTCGAGGCGTCGGGTGGGGGGGCCTTCAGTACCTTGTGGAGTGGGAAGGGTACGGTCCGGAGGAACGGTGCTGGGTTCCGGTGAGGGATATCCTCGATCCCTCCATGTTACGGGATTTCCACCGTCGCCAACCGGCTCGCCCTGCTCCGCGTCCTCCTGGCTGTCCCCGAGGCCGGCGCGCTGCTGGAGCCGCGCGTCAAGGGATGGGGGTACTGTCAGGACTTCCGCCGAGGCTGCCTCCCCTCCTTGTTCGGGCAGGTTTCGGCGTTCGGCGTCACCGGCTTACTAGCTACTGCCAATCCATTTATCATCACTCCATTTGTCTTGTCTTCAAATCACACACACACACCTGGTCCTTATTCCCTCATTAGTCATGGTATAAGTGTTCCCTATGCTTCCTTGTCTGTGTGGGTGATTTGTTTATTGTGGAGGTTTGTGTAGCTCGGTGGAGCTCGTGTATTGTGTATCGACGGGAGTATTCTCCCATGTGCCTTGTATTTTCCAGTGCGCCTGTTTTGTGCCCTGGAGTGTGTTTGACGCATTTCTGCGTAATCCTGTATTTTGCGGATTAAAGCCTATTATTCTGTGATTTACCCTCCTGCACCTGACTTCTTCAACACCACCTCATCACACCTTCCCTAACCTCACCTCCATGTTATTAAATTAACTTCTATGTATATCAAGTTTTACTGCTTTGAATGGTACACATCATTTTCCTGGTAAGAATCTTCAGTCAATGTGACGTGCATAATTACATTGCTTCTGTTCTGCCTGCTACCCTTCATCACAGAGAGCAAAACCACTAGGGATTATTTTCTACATAGCACCAACATTAATAACCAAAGTAAAGTTGTGGCCTATTGTTCTCTGCCTGACTGTGGCTGTGGAGAAAAGACAGGCAGCCAGAAGCTATAAAAGACTAAGATAATTTGCGTCTTGGATGGATGAAGGGAAAGGAGACACACTACGAGATCTGTGATTGATTTATTCTCCTAGACGTGTTCCAGTAAGTATGGCCGACTAGCTGCAGAGCCTAAATGCAGCTGTGCTCATCTACTGCTCTGTAAACCCTGGATTCTTTCCAGCCTTGCTCTGTCTCTCTGACGCGCCAGCCAGCCCCAGCCCCAGGATGGGTCACTTATCTTACGGTACACATCTCAGCACTGCCTGGAGCACACAGCCATTATGACATCATGGCTCAAGCTTTGGGGGATGATTTAAGCAGTCAGTTAGCTACTGACTCAGAAAGACGCAAAATAAAGAAAATGAGTGCCAGGGAGACAGTTAGCTACTGACTAAGAAAATGGCACACTGAAGAGCTAGCCAAACAGCAGCAGAGTCAGAGACGTTACTACATCACATTAAAGATGACTAGTGAGTTAACACATACCTGAGACCAGCCATTGGCCAGTGGGAGACGCACTGATAGAGCGCACCAGACTTGTGTGGCCACGGTACACCTGTTGAGAGGACACATCATTAAGTTCATGATTTGTGCCCACTTAACATACATTTTTAGGCCCATCACCCCATGAGGTACATTTCCAATAAATTCAGATTCAGTGGTTGACCTACCAGAGACATAGTGGTGGGGAAGGGCTGCAGGTCCTTGGGTTTGGGCAGCTTGGGGATCAGATCTTCTGGATTCACATTCACCTGTGGAGACCAATTGAGATGAATAGAGTTGAGTCACGATGGAGAATTACCTAATTGATCTGACAATATAGGGGTCCTTCTAAATGAGCCACATAGCTTTACTTATGAGTATCTTCAAATCAAATATTTGCATAATGCACACCAACAAAGTCCCTCTATTATAAAAATGATACCGGCAAATGGTTAACTATTAACTATTTAGCTAGACATTCAGGCGGGGTCTCTAGTCTCACCCTCATCTTGCGCTGGCGGGGGCACAGGTAAAGGTCAAGGCAGCGTTCGAAGCGCTCGTGGATGAAGCGGGAGAAGGCGGGCACGGCCCTCAGACAGGAGTGTTTCTGGGGGAGGAACGGGAGCTTCCTGTCCTCTGTATCCTGCTGCTCCCACGCCAGTCTCTGACAGGGGGAGGAAGAACCAATGGTTAGTCTGAAACTGATGACTGGTCTGTATACTGGTTAATGATTGGTCTGTATACTAATGACTGGTTGATAAGTTATGAATGATTGGTCTTTATACTGTAGCTAATGAGGGACTAACGAAATGTTACAGTTGATCTATGCTACAGAGTTGCGCTACTATGCCTACAGTATATAGTGCAAGCCAATTTACTATAGACAAAGTTAAGGTATTTCAAGAGTGGGACTTCAACTATAATGATATAGGTCGTTATCAATAAAACGTCACCATAAGGTGCAAAGCGTTCAATTTGCCTGCTGGGGGGTTTGGAGATCCCCTGCTCCGTGAAAACCATTGACTGCTTGCTTTTCATGATCAGTAAACATCAATTGATCATGTAATTTCAGATACGTGAGGATAGCCTCACGATCTCTCTCAATATTAGCCACCATCAATTAGATATTGAGTGATATCAAATAAAAGTGAATTATACCTGAGTGGTTTAGATTAATTTCCCATCCTTTGTGGCATCTGCCTGTAAAGCTGCAGAAAGGCGCATTTGCCGATGTACTGTTAGCTGATAATGTTAGCTACCGGTATAAACTTTGTACAGTTGGCTTAACATAGTGGTAAGTAGACCTAATGTATTTTTTTCTCCAACCAATGTAGGCCTACCTAGTGAAGTTAGCTAACATTATCAACATTGTTTTTAATAGTGTTTAATCATGATTGCTGCTGACAGACATGATAGGCTACATTGATGGACCACATTAAATTGGCTTGCTAGCTAATAACAGATCACGTCAATATGGCTTGTTAACTAGCCAACTTTCAGTGGATAAACTAGATTACATTTTACATTTTAGTCATTTAGCAGATGCTCTTATCCAGAGCGACTTACAGTTAGTGACTTACTTACCATGGGTCTCCCGGTCGCGGCCGGCTACGACAGAGCCTGGATTCGAACCAGGATCTCTAGTGGCACAGCGATGCAGTGCCTTAGACCACTGCGCCACTCGGGAGGTGGCTATATTGAAATTGTTTGAGTTGCTTGCCATCTATAGTGGTGATGACAGTAGTCCGACTGACAACTTTACCAGGACAACGATTTTCCGATGTCAAACTCTTCCCAAAAACCTCATCTCTGATGAAGTAAGCTAAATGACACAATGTTTGCTAGCTAGCTAGCTACATGCCAAATGGATAGGCTACCCTCACGTATCTGAAAAAACATGGTCAATTGATGTTTAATGATCATGAAAAGCATGCAGTTACTTGCTGTATAACTCTGATAGAGCTAACTGTGGAATAACCCGAAATGTGTAGTTCTGACTATGGTGATGATATTAAAGCCAAATAGTTGTAACATCTATTTACCAGTCCCTTGAAAACGGCACAGTTGTCAAATCGAACGCTCTGCACCATATTGTGACGTTTTATTGATAACGACTTATACTATAACAAAGACTATGAACCCCATGGTTATTCACATGAAGAATTGTGTGATGAATTAAGCATTTACCTCTTCCTCTGTGAGAAGGTACTCAGGCGGAGGGTTGTAGGACTCCTCGTGTCCAGGCAGCCTCATCTTGGGGGCGGGGACGTGCATCTTGTGGCGCCCCAGGATGGCGTTGGGGTCCTCCTTGGCCCACAGGTCATAGTACTGAGGGGTGGTCTCTTTCGGCTTACGGGGCTTGATCCAACCCATCTTTATGGCATGGACCAGTTTCGAAACCTGGGAGAGATAGAGACAGGCCAAAAGTAGTGGTGAAACTAAAGTGTGTGTGTGTGTGTTTGCGCAAACACGTCTAAAACGAATGTACGAAAATTAAATCACACAGCATTAAAATAGGGGAGAATGTGCTCTGCTTCGTAAAATATAAAAGACTAACTTGATCAATGAGTGGAATAAAACCAAACCGACATTAATAGAAGGTATTGCTGGGCTAATAAAGCTACGGTTTCTAATGCTAGCAGGATCATTCTATATTTTTATTGTTGAGGGTTTGGGGGGTCTCTAAGCCTCCAATTTCAGAACCCCCATTATAACACAATTTCACCTCCGCTTCCACTTGGAAAACTATGCAGGGATCATTACATTCTAATGCCACACATGTGGGAGCAGTTAGGAGGCAAACTGGTGGTAACGTGAGCATTTTCATTTTACTCCCGCTATATATTTATTGTAAATATAGATTAACAGCATAAAACATGAAGCTGTTGAGTGAGCAGAGAGAGGAACAGAGAGGTATTTAGAAGGGGGGGGGGGGGGGAGACCGAGATAGAGACCGAGACAGAGAACGAGAGAAAAAGAGAGTTTGAGAGAGAGAGTGTAAGAAAGAGACAGAGAGAGTTTGAAAGAGGTAGACAGAGAGAGAGTAAGGAAGAGGTAGATAGAGAGAGAGAGTAAGAAAGAGGTAGATAGAGAGAGAGAGTAAGAAAGAGGTAGATAGAGAGAGAGTAAGAAAGAGGTAGATAGAGAGAGAGAGAGTAAGAAAGAGGTAGATAGAGAGAGAGAGAGTAAGAAAGAGGTAGATAGAGAGAGAGAGAGTAAGAAAGAGGTAGATAGAGAGAGAGAGTAAGAAAGAGGTAGATAGAGAGAGAGAGTTTGAAAGAGGTAGACAGAGAGAGAGAGTAAGAGAGGTAGATAGAGAGAGAGAGTAAGGAAGAGGTAGATAGAGAGAGAGAGTAAGGAAGAGGTAGATAGAGAGAGACAGTAAGAAAGAGGTAGATAGAGAGAGAGAGTAAGAAAGAGGTAGATAGAGAGAGAGAGTAAGGAAGAGGTAGATAGAGAGAGAGTAAGAAAGAGGTAGATAGAGAGAGAGAGTAAGAAAGAGGTAGATAGAGAGAGAGTAAGGAAGAGGTAGATAGAGAGAGACAGTAAGAAAGAGGTAGAGAGAGAGAGTAAGAAAGAGGTAGATAGAGAGAGAGAGTAAGGAAGAGGTAGATAGAGAGAGAGTAAGAAAGAGGTAGATAGAGAGAGAGAGAGTAAGAAAGAGGTAGATAGAGAGAGTAAGAAAGAGGTAGATAGAGAGAGAGAGTTTGAAAGAGGTAGACAGAGAGAGAGTAAGAAAGAGGTAGATAGAGAGAGAGAGTTTGAAAGAGGTAGACAGAGAGAGAGAGTAAGAAAGAGGTAGATAGAGAGAGAGAGTAAGAAAGAGAGAGACCTACCTTCTCCTTCTCTATGAGTGAGGGGATGAAGCTGCGTTTGTCCTGGGGCCTGTTAGTCACTGGATGGATCATGACCTCGTTGGTGAAGAAGTCCACTGACGGCTAAAAAAAACACGTTTATGAGAGACAGAAAAAAATAGAGAAAAGTGTGTGAGAAAACATCTCTGTATGGAGGACAAAAACAACAGTGTGCGATGACTGAGGTTGTGTTCCAAATGGCACCCTATTTCCTATATAGTGCACTCCTTTTCAAATCAAAATCAAAACAAAGTTTATTGGTCGCGTACACAGTTTGCAGATGTTATCGCAGGTGCAGCGAAATGCTTGTTATTTAGCGCCAACGGTGCAGTAATATCTAGCAATACAAAACAAGACACACAATACAATAATACAAAGATATCAGAATGAGCTAAATACTTTTGACCAGGGGCCGTGGGTCAAAAGCGATGCACTATTATAGGGAACAGGGAGCCATTTGGGACACAGCCTGAAGTCTGAAGTAAACAAAGTCTGCTAGGGTTGAAGACAGACCCTTGTGAAACAAACGTCTGGGAAGCCATAGTTTAATAGACAGCCCAATGACTTTGGACTGGAATCATTGGACCACCAAAGTCCAAGACAGGTAGCTGATGATGACATTACCGAGTTAGCCTGATATTTTCTTATTTTACAGTGCTGGTGTTAAAGGTTTAAAAACACTTGTTTTTGCCCCTGACAAATTAGTTTATATGCTTCTGTAATAACACTGGCATTAACGAGATTCCATGATAGCCATGACACCATCTAGATTCTAGACACTACAGTAGTGGCTTCTCAATTCAACCCTATTAATTTAAAACCTCTCAGCAAACCCTGCTAATTGCAGCACAGGAGAACTCTCCTCTCCAGACGTGGGTTCAACTACTATTTGAAATCGTGCAAATACTTTGAGCATTTGCGCCAGTCTGCCTGCAGCGCCAGGTGGGCGAGGTTTGCAATTGTGGGACATTTCTATAGGTTTCATTGCAACATGCAACTCAATCAATCACAGCTAAAGAATCTGAAACAATTTCCGATTGTATTTGAGCCCTGGTCTACTTTCGGCTGACTTGTTCTAAGTGACGAGGAGTGGAGTGCAGACGAGGTTTGGGTTATGTGGGGAACATAAGTGGATGGGCTAATGAACTGAAGTCTAGTTTGCGCTCTCTAATGGCTGTTATGCTTTAGCCATTATCTGCTCAGTCATTTAACAAAACAGAGCTGCCAGCCGTCCACACAGTCAAAACTGGGTCGTATGCACTAGGCACCAAACAAGAAAAAAATACGGACTGAAACAGGGAGGGACTAGCAGAATGTTTTGCTTTCATTTTCCGTTGCAAAACGTTTTGCTACGTTTGGCCTTAATGAATAGGACCCTCACAGGCAGTGAGAGGGCAGTCACAACATGACCAGTCTTTACCTCGTACTCGTTGAAGTTGACGTCGCCAAACTGACCCTTCTGGAGGCGGTGTACCAGGTCCACCTGCTCGTCTGTCAGACGGATGTCTGAGGCCGTCGTCTTGTCATGGACCGTACGCCTGGCGGAGGGGGAGATGGAGGGAGAGAGACGGGGAGAGAGAGGCCAGATGTGAAAACAGGTTCACCGATACTCTTTTCCCAGAACAAAAGCAGAGAGAAAGAAGAGCGAGCGAGCGAGGGTGTTAGAGAGAGGGTGTTAGAGAGAGGTTGTTAGAGAGAGGGAGGTCATCTGCTCCTTGTCATCTCACCAGTAGTCTGGGTTCTCCATCTTGTCCAGGAACTCATCCAGCTCGTCTTTGTTCCTGATGGGCTTAAAGATCTTCTTCCCGTCCAGGTCATAGCCGATGTGAGGGTAGTCCTGGTACCACTCCATGGGAATGTTGCCCACCGTGTTACGAATGTCCTGGGATAGAAAGGAGGGAGGAAGAGAGCGACATGTTCAATAACCGTGTTTAACAACACTTGAGGACGGGGTGTTTGCAGTGGCATTAGACGGGTTAGCTCAAGGGCTATTACAGTCCTTCATATCATGTAAAAAAAATAAAAAAAATCAGGCCGAGTGGAATAAATAGCAGATTATAATGCTCTGGGAGTAGAGTAGAGTTTTACTGGCCTGGAAACACTCTCACCCTCATCATACTTGTCCCATTTTCCTCCATTCATTTATGAATGCTATTGGCTGGATGAGCCCTGGGGGGGTTGGGGTAAGGTGGGTGGTGGTGGTGGGGTACAGGTGCAGGCCTGGTGAGAAATCCAGCATGGTAAAAATACATTCTACATCCCGTTCCCATTCACAGACTGGCAATAGGACTACAAGCCTGCTCTAGGACGATAGGACTTATTAAACCAAATGGGTACAGTCTGAAAAAATAGAGTTCTTTGTCTGAGAAATGACACACACACACACTTATTCACACACCGACTCACATGGGTGCGTACACACACACACGACAGCTGAAAGCTCTCAGAAGTAGTGAGCCACTCTTTAAAGTGGGGCCTGCACCTGTGAGTGATTTCAATAAAAACACCCCTACCATATCCAATTAGGAGGGAGTGGGCAGCCGTGTCACGCTTTTTCTCACAGCCACGGCCAGCTGGGTAGAACCCTCCCACACACACAGTGCCCATCCTCAAAGCCCCCACTCATTACACACACTTTGAATGGGCATTGGCTCTGCTCTAGATAGAACTACCTGAGTGAGGTTGAGGAGGTTGTGTTGTGTCTGTTGTGTGATAAGGGTCATGCCAACATTAGCCTATTCCAGACTCTGAATAAGCACAGACACTTCAATTGTGCTAGAAGTATCTCCTCTTTGCTAGTTAGTGGATTTGTTGGCCCACAGTGTTGAAGTTCATGCCAATATTATTGCAGATAGTCAAGGGAGCCGGAAGAACAGTAACAGGAGAAATACTAATGTGACACTTCCTGTGACCTCTATAAAGGTCAACCTGGCTGGCTGGTTGCTGAGACCAGACCTCTAGCGAGCTATCACACAGCCTATGGAGACAACTACATGCTACTGCAAGAACAAAACATTTAGGCAGTGATATAGCCGGCAGATTATCAATGGTTTTGTACGGCGGTTTGCTAACCCTATGCCTAACCTTAGCCCTTGACGTAACCTTTAACTTAACCTAATATCCCCAACCCTACTAACCAGGCCGTTCCATCTCTAGACCTAACCATAACCTTTAGATCTGCCGGTCGACCATCCACATCCAAAGACGTATGCAGCTAACTGCATCTCTCGCATTGATGTAGCCTAGTTAGCAGTTAGAAGTGCACATTAATTAGGTCTATTCTATGGCAAGACAAAGCACCTAAAGTTGGACTTGTAGTACACTCACTACAAGCTAAACTCTACTAAGCCCCTTCACTTCAAGCTACAGTAAACTACTAAACAGAAGGACCTGCCAGCCCCCCACCAGGACAGCCTTGTGTTGCTGTGACATAGCCTGTGTTGCTGTGACATAGCCACTGTTGCTCAGCCTAGGTGATGACACCCACCTGGCCCGATGGCCAGCCCCAGCCCCCCTCGCCTGCCTTTCTGCTTCACTGGGGCCTGGAGAACTGGAGGAGAGAGAGCGTAACAGGGCCAACGACAGACAAATGTTCCATTTCACGAGCTCCAGAATCACACAGACGACTTCTGGGCAAGCGAGTGTGTTTCGGTCCGGGGGATCGAGTTTCACCGGAGAGTGGGCTCTAACCTCCTTCCAATGCACCTGAGGGAGGAAGCGAGCGACGCAAATGAGATTCAACGAGATGGGTTAGAGTCGTGATTTATGAATTATTGTTCCGATGTGTCGCCAGAATGTTGACTCCTGTTTTCTTCATCTGAACTTTCGAATGAAATCGTTTATTTTTCTACTATGGTAAGGATGACTCCAATACACACAACAATTGTATGACACTACAGAGAAAATTAAAAGAAAAAACCAGCAGGCCCATATGACAACCTAATAGGATTCAGCCGGAAATAATATATTTTAAATAGACTAAGAACAATAGCATGGAATCCCAGAGTTGACAAGAGCCAGCGGGAGTTAAAGCCAATTCATGCTTGATCCGAAATGTGGTCGGAGGATACGGCTCCGTATGGAGGGTGTGACTCAATTGCAGAGCCTCGGGAGGCAAGCAGAGGCCAAATTGAGCTCCGTACCGCATCGCCGTGCGCCTCCCAATTTTTTTAACATTGCGGAGGACTCCACATAGCTCCGCATTGACATGATTGGTAGACCTAGGTGGGGGCGGGAGGTCCTGTATAAACACAAATTCACTTCCTTGACAACAACTCTGCTCAACAGCTCTGCACTGCTCGTGAAACGCAAGAAGTATAAATGCCCTGACATTTACTATCACCGTAAATGCTGAACGGCCAATGCAGACGTCAGATTGACCACGCAGCGCCTTTTAGTGTGCTAACTAGCAACGAGAATCAACAAAAAACAGAAGAACAAAGATTGCTTACTCATACTCAACCATCACACAGTCATGATGCCCAGACCACTCTGTCCATTCGTCATAGCCAATACATCCTGAATGAGAACGTACAGTAGGACTATTCTTATATTGACCCGGAGTGTATTAGCTGGCTTTACCCAATGTTTTTTCAGCACTTACAAAAGGCTGCTTGTTGTCGCTTGGCTGGCTGCTGTAAGGCTGGGATGTCAGGACTGAGTGTCAGGCTGTGACTGCAGGGAGTGACTGCTGGACTGGTCACTGCTGTGGGCCCGAGAGGCCTGCGACTGTCAAGTCCAACACACTCACAACTGGACAGTCTGTGTGTGTGTGTGTGTGTGTGTGTGTGTGTGTGTGTCTCTCGTCTGTATGTGCACACGTATGTGCGCGTGTGTGTTTCCCAACCAGGACAGCACAGACAGGGACACACAAGACTTGACTCTGTACAGAGAGAGTAGAGACTGCAGCACAGCACCTGCTTTCAATCGGCCGGCCAAACACTGGGCTTTATTAAGTGTCAGTCAGCCAGGCTGGGTTCTGTCAGGGTGAGGAGACTAGGACGGAAAATGTCATTAGATTGGACAGAGAGGCCTGCTGTGAATGGACCTCAATGCACAAAATGGTGCTTTGGTGGAGGGACAGAGTGGGGAAGGAAGGGGAGGAGATAGGAGGGAGGGGAGGACCAGGGCCTGTATTTAGAAAGCCTCTCAGAGTAGGAGGGCTGATTTAGGATCAGGTCCCCCTCCTGCCCAAGTAGCCATATTCAACCTTATTCAACAGGTTTGGCTGAGGGTGTTATCCAGTACAGACGGAGGTGGTGGTTTAAATGGAGGGTGTTGGTGGCCTAATATCTATTAAAACTTTGCAAATTGCCCCTCTCAGGTAGGTTCTTTCTTTACAACATTTCAGCTAGTGTGTCCCAGCCAGCCCACACAAGTGTCTTAACGAGATGACAACATCAAACAGACACCACAGCGTTCTCACAGATCTTACAGCGGGCGGAGTGCAACGTGACACCTCTCGTTTTCAGCAGGACCCACACTTAAAAAGGCCCCTCTGACCCCCTTCACTCCCAGGGTGTGTGTGTGCGCCCCCCTCCCTCCTCAACACTGGGGCCACACCGTGGGTCTAACTGGTTGGCCATTGAGTAACACTACACTGGGGTAAGTCAACCAGCCTGATCACTGTACAGTCCTGTCATCACTATTATCAAGTCATCTATCATGTGAGAATTGAGAATGCTTAACCACCTCTTTCTCTTAAAGTGTAAGGCAATCACTTCTCACAGGCCTATGGGGAGAGACAACATGAGGACGGGTGATGACACCATGAAATAAGATAGGACCAATGGGCCGATCATAACTGAATCATGACTTCTATGGTACTTGGTTCTGCTCCCAGTAAGGATTTAGAGTGCTTCAAAACCAGACAAAATTATGCATAGAAAAAATCTACTAATCCAATTGTTTTCAATGAGAACAATACGTTTGAAGAATGCAGAACCACCATGCATCTGTGTTGTATGGCTTTTGGTTTGGAACTGGCCTCAGGAGGGGAAGTAAAGTCATGGCAAACACATGCCAATGGGACAGCAGATCCAAATAAAACAGCATTTTAGGCGTGCCACACCGCTGATTATGCCAACCAGGATGCCAGGCCGCCAGGGCTCGTAGCTGGCATGAGGTGGCTCTCAGCCTGGCAAAGACAGGCCAACCAACTCTACTAGGTCCCAAAACTTTAGAACCCTCAACTAAAATGATAAATAACACTGAGGGAGGGAAATTAATAAAATGAGTAATTAACTACAATGACCATAATCCATTGCGCCTGTTTTTCCCGGCTCGGACAAAGATGAATACACTTTTACGCCTGCTACTTTAGGTTAAATACACACTGGCCGCATGAGAGAGTAATGTACACAACACAATGATGAGAGGGATAGAGACAGTTGGTGAAAGTATGTCTTAACTACTTTGAAGAACCAGTCAAATGATTTTGTCAGACAGCTCTGCAGCATGCTTAGGCAGGCTAGCTAAATAGGATGACTAAAGACAGTACAGTATGGGGAACACAGAGATAACATTGTCTGGCGTGCTACCTGCTACTGCCTGAGCAGAAATGAGTTTACTTTAAAAATCATAAAATAAAAATTAAGTAATATACACAACTGAAATTGTATTATTTCATAGTAATTTACCGTTGTTCTATTGATGTCTACCCAATGTGGACCTGACCGAGACAATGGAATATTTTCAATATTTTGTCAATTAAAATGTCAATATTTTGGGCTGTGGAATTTCCATTAAAAAAACTAAAATAATTGTAATGTTATTATTTCATAATGCATTTAAATGTTTTAAAAAATATATATCGAAACCGAAAACCGTGTGTTTGGAGGATATATTGCAGGATATACAGTACCAGTCAAAAGTTTGGACACACCTACTCATTCAAGGGTTTTTCTTTATTTTTACTATTTTCTACATTGTAGAATAATAGGGAAGACATCAAAACTATGAAATAACACATATGGAATCATGTAGTAAGCAAAAAAAGTGTTAAACAAATCAAAATATATTTTATATTTGAGATTCTTCAAAGTAGCCACCCTTTGCCTTGATGACACCTTTGCACACTCTTGGCACTCTCTCAACCAGCTTCACCTGGAATTGTTCTCCAACAGTCTTGAAAGAGTTCCCACATATGCTGAGCACTTGTTGGCTTATTTTCCTTCACTCTGTGATCCAACTTATCCCAAACCATCTCAATTGGGTTGAGGTTGGGTGATTGTTGAGGCCAGGTCATCTGATGCAGCACTCCATCACTCTCCTTCTTGGTCAAATAGCCCTTACACAGCCTGGAGGTGTGTTGGGTCATTGTCCTGTTGAAAAACAAATGATAGTGGGACTAAGTCCAAACCAGATGGGATGGCGTATCGCTGCAGAATGATGTGGTAGCCATGCTGGTTAAGTGGGCCTTGAATTCTAAATAAATTACAGATAGTGTCACCAGCAAAGCACCCCTACACCATCACACCTTCTCCTCCATGCTTCACGTTGGGAACCACACATGGAGTTCATCCGTTCACCTACTCTGCGTCTCACAAAGACACGGCGGTTGGAACCAAAAATCTAAAATTTGGACTCATCAGACCAAAGGAAAATATTTCCACCGGTCTAATGTCCATTGCTTGTGTTTCTTGGCCCAAGCATGTCTCTTCTTCTTATTGGTGTCCTTTAGTAGTGGTTTCTTTGCAGCAATTCGACCATGAAGGCCTGACTCACGCAGTCTCCTCTGAACAGTTGATGTTGCGATGTGTCTGTTACTTGAAACATTTATTTGGGCTGCAATTTCTGAGGCTGGTAACTCTAATTAACTTATCCTCTGCAGCAGAGGTAACTCTGGGTCTTCCTTCCCTGTGGCGGTCCTCATGAGAGCCAGTTTCATCATAGCGCATGATGGTTTTTGCAACTGCACTTGAAGAAACTTTCAAAGTTCTTCACATTTTCCGTATTGACTGACCTTCATGTTTTAAAGTAATGATGGACTGTCGTTTCTCTTTGCTTATTTGAGCTGTTCTTGCCATAATATGGACTTGGTCTTTTACCAAATAGGGCTATCTTCTGTATACCACCCCTACCTTGTCACAAGACAACTTATTGGCTCAAACGCATTAAAGGAAATAAATTCCACAAATTAACTTTTAACAAGGCACACCTGTTAATTGAAATGCATTCCAGGTGACTACCTCATGAAGCTGGTTGAGAGAATGCCAAGAGTGTGCAAAGCTGTCATCAAGGCAAAGGGTGACTATTTGAAGAAAACACTTTTTTGGTTACTACATGATTCCATGTTATTTCATAGTTTTGATGTCTTCACTATTATTCTACAATGTAGAAAAGTGTCGAAAAGAGTAGGTGTGTCCAAACTTTTGACTGGTACTGTATGCATTTGGAGGATATACAGTGGGGGGAAAAAAGTATTTAGTCAGCCACCAATTGTGCAAGTTCTCCCACTTAAAAAGATGAGAGGCCTGTAATTTTCATCATAGGTACACGTCAACTATGACAGACAAATTGAGAAATGTTTTCTCCAGAAAATCACATTGTAGGATTTTTAATGAATTTATTTGCAAATTATGGTGGAAAATAAGTATTTGGTCACCTACAAACAAGCAAGATTTCTGGCTCTCACAGACCTGTAACTTCTTCTTTAAGAGGCTCTTCTGTCCTCCACTTGTTACCTGTATTAATGGCACCTGTTTGAACTTGTTATCAGTATAAAAGACACCTGTCCACAACCTCAAACAGTCACACTCCAAACTCCACTATGGCCAAGACCAAAGAGCTGTCAAAGGACACCAGAAACACAATTGTAGACCTGCACCAGGCTGGGAAGACTGAATCTGCAATAGGTAAGCAGCTTGGTTTGAAGAAATCAACTGTGGGAGCAATTATTAGGAAATGGAAGACATACAAGACCACTGATAATCTCCCTCGATCTGGGGCTCCACGCAAGATCTCACCCCGTGGGGTCAAAATGATCACAAGAACGGTGAGCAAAAATCCCAGAACCACACGGGGGGACCTAGTGAATGACCTGCAGAGAGCTGGGACCAAAGTAACAAAGCCTACCATCAGTAACACACTACGCCGCCAGGGACTCAAATCCTGCAGTGCCAGACGTGTCCCCCTGCTTAAGCCAGTACATGTCCAGGCCCGTCTGAAGTTTGCTAGAGTGCATTTGGATGATCCAGAAGAGGATTGGGAGAATGTCATATGGTCAGATGAAACCAAAATAGAACTTTTTGGTAAAAACTCAACTCGTCGTGTTTGGAGGACAAAGAATGCTGAGTTGCATCCAAAGAACACCATACCTACTGTGAAGCATGGGGGTGGAAACATCATGCTTTGGGGCTGTTTTTCTGCAAAGGGACCAGGACGACTGATCCGTGTAAAGGAAAGAATGAATGGGGCCATGTATCGTGAGATTTTGAGTGAAAACCTCCTTCCATCAGCAAGGGCATTGAAGATGAAACGTGGCTGGGTCTTTTAGCATGACAATGATCCCAAACACACCGCCCGGGCAACGAAGGAGTGGCTTCGTAAGAAGCATTTCAAGGTCCTGGAGTGGCCTAGCCAGTCTCCAGATCTCAACCCCATAGAAAATCTTTGGAGGGAGTTGAAAGTCCGTGTTGCCCAGCGACAGCGCCAAAACATCACTGCTCTAGAGGAGATCTGCATGGAGGAATGGGCCAAAATACCAGCAACAGTGTGTGAAAACCTTGTGAAGACTTACAGAAAACGTTTGACCTGTGTCATTGCCAACAAAGGGTATATAACAAAGTATTGAGAAACTTTTGTTATTGACCAAATACTTATTTTCCACCATAATTTGCAAATAAAATCATTAAAAATCCTACAATGTGATTTTCTGGGGAAAAAAATGCTCATTTTGTCTGTCATAGTTGACGTGTACCTATGATGAAAATTACAGGCCTCTCATCTTTTTAAGTGGGAGAACTTGCACAATTGGTGGCTGACTAAATACTTTTTTCCCCCACTGTATTGGCATGGTTTGCTGGCCCTCGACAAATATATCCTCTAAACACCAGCTTCTCGGGCATTATCACTTTTATACAATGGAATTCCAACATATTCAAATAATGATTGACATATTTTCATAACAAACGTTATTTTGATGAATTTATTCATAGTATTTAATCTTTCCACAAGATATAGTCCCGACACAAATCTATGGTTGCTACCCAAGCCAGCTGGTCGTTCGTTCTATCGGTTCGGTTGCTAGAGACGCGACCCAGTTTAAGTCTGTTCTAAATCTATGGATGCGACTCAGTCGTTTGTTCTAAATGTTCCGTTGCCATGATAGCTGGCAACGTTCTTATTCCTTGCTTGCTTGCTAGCCAACTTCGGCTAACACAGTCACATCAAACACTGCAGCCAGAATAACAGCAAAGTAGCTGCATTTGCGTTTGATTAAGTTGTTTTCTAGTGATTTTGGGGGGGATACATCCATAACAATGAGCTAATGTTGCACGATTTTGCCTGGCAAAGAAATGTTGCTCTCTCGCCAGGACACTGTTCAGAGGAGCTAGCCAACTACACAGCTAACACAATCACTTCAAACTGGGGCTACATTGACAGCAAACTAGCTGCATTTCATGTTTTTCTATTGGCATTTCTTTGTATATGTGTCACTGGCCTGCACACAATACCCCATAATGTCAAAGTGGAATTTGATTTTTTGATTATTTTTTTTTACAAAACAATAAGTGTTCAACCCCTTTGTTATGGCAAGCCTAAAGTTCAGGAGTAGAAATGTGCTTAACAAGTCACATAATAAGTTGCATGGACTCACTCTGTGTGCAATAGTGTTTAACATGATTTATTTATGACTACTTCAACTCTGTATCCCACACATACAATTATCTGTACGGTCCCCTCAGTCAAGTAGTGAATTTCAAACACAGATTCAACCACAAAGACCAGGGAGGTTTTCCAATGCCTCGCAAAGAAGGGCACCTATTGGTAGATGGGTAAAAGAAAAAACAAAACACTGAATATCCCTTTGAGCATGGTGAAGTTAATTACACTTTGGATGGTGTATCAATACACCCAGTCACTACAAAGATACAGGTGTCCTTCCTAACTCATTTGCCGAATGGTGACTTTAAAACAGTTACAGAGTTGAATGGCTGTGATAGCAGAAAACTCGAGGATGGATCAACAACATTGTAGTTACTCCACAATACTAACCTAAATGACAGAGTGAAAAGCAGGTACAGAATAGAATATCCCAAACCATGCATCCTGTTTGCAATAAGGCAAAACTGCAAAAAATGTGGCAAAGAAATGACATTTATCTCCTGAATACAAAGCGTTATGTTTGGGGCAAACATAACACATCACTGAGTACCACTCTTCATATTTTCAAGCATGGCGGTGGCTGCATCATGTTATGGGTATGCTTGTCATCGGCAAGGAATAGGGATTTTTTTTTTTTATATAAAAAGAAACTGAAAATAACTAAGCACATGCAAAATCCTAGAGGAAAACCAGGTTCAGTCTGCTTTCCAACAGACACAGACAAATTCACCTTTCAGCAGGGCAACAACTTTAAACACTGGAGTTGCTTACCAAGATTAAATTGAATGTTCCTGAGTGGTCTAGTTACAATTTTGACTTAAAATTGTCTTGAACATCTATGGCAAGACTTGAAAATGGCAGTCTAGCAGTGATCAACAACCAACTTGACAGAGCTTAAAGAATTCTTTAAAGAATAATGTGCAAATATTGTACAATCGCTGTTGAAAACCAATTGCTAGTCTAAAAGAAAATGGAGATAATGTCTAGATGCTTTTTACATTGGAGATCAAGTTTATAAATAGGAGTGGCGTGTATTCATGGATGCCAAGGGAAGCCAGGTTTCCCCAAATATTTGACCAATAAAAATATATAAATTATAAAATAATGTATCTTTAGTCTCTCTGTGTTTTCATAATTTTTCATCAATTCACAAGTGGCTGAATCTCACTGGAGAAATTATTTGAGCGAGGGAAACAGCGCCCCTCTGTCTCAGTATGTGTAGCCAACGTATCTGATGCTGTCTGGACCAAAATAGTATAACATGTTGCCCCCATAGCATTTGATTGATTTATGCCAGCAAGCATTTGGCCTCCCTTGATAAAAAAATATATAAAATAATTATCCAATCAGCATTGAGCTGAGCTCAACTGTGTGTTGTCCTGGTGCAGTAAACACCCCCCAAGATTTGGCTTCAGACCAATCAAATCACTTCCTAAGCAAAATGCCATTTTCTGAAAAACGTCTGTTTCTGTTCTGCTTGTGTCGATGTCCTGCATTAGCCATCTTGCTAAATTGGCCCTTTCCTAAGCCATGGATGGAGATGGGAATTTGGGATTTTGACTTAATTCTCTGTACAGGCCAATGATTATGATGGCGATTCTGATCTAACCATAAATGAATATGTTGTGCTACTGGCCTGATACGATTTAAGTTGTAGCCTAGATTTAGCCTAGTAGGCTCACATTAACTAGATAGCTAGCTAACTTAGCTGGTTCATTGTTGCCCATGCCAGGAAGTTAGGTTAGCAGCAAACCTGGTTAAAAAACAAACATTTAAAGCAACACCTCATGGCACAACACCTCTCCCCTATTTGACCTAGATAGTTTGTGTGTATGTATTGATATGTAGGCTACGTGTGCCTTAAAAAAATTTTTTTATGTAGTTCTGTCCTTGAGCTGTTCTTGTCTATGAATATTCTGTATTATGTCATGTTTCATGTTTTGTGTGGACCCTAGGAAGAGTAGCTGCTGCTTTTGTAATAGCTAATGGGGATCCTAATAAAATACCAAACTACACAAGTTTGTTTCACAACAAAACCAGAGAGCATTTGAAGTAGGTAGCCTATGAAAACAAAAACTAAAAGTGTACTGTATGACAGAGCCACAGACTGTTTTGCCAACATGAGAGGATGGCATTGGCGTTCAACTAGTCTACAAGTAGAGTCCCAAAAATTGTTTTACTTGCGCACGCCCGATATGATATATATATATATATTTATATTTATAAATAAATACATGTATAAATAAACTAATCCATTGCGGAGGACTAGACTAGTGGAAGTTACTTCTTATCAGTGCTTGACTTGGACTGAAATCGGTTCTGGTACTCATTTTGGTTGCTGGTACTCTTTATATTTATGTGCAGGAGCTCCACAATACTTTTGAGCTGATATTCTATAAGAGGAACAGGAGCTCAAGCAGTAGAAAAGCTGAGGTGCCGGTACTCAGCTCCGGTGAGCTCCTGCCCAAGTCAAGCACTGCTTTTTATCCCTTGCCCAAGTGAAGATATTTTTTTGTCGGGGACAGCCCTAGAGCAAACAACGCAATTACCACAACATATGTTTTAATATGGATTTTTTACTGGCTTGGCTTGGCTTCCTCAGTCATTTTACCCACACATTGCTACTGATAAATTACCTGGCTGGGCTGATGAGACAGCGGATTGTGCAGTGAGATGGAACACAGTAAATAGGCATTTCAACGTCATAGATGTAGCCGGTGGTAACTTATAGAGTAAACACTGTCTGGAATGCGCTTTTAACCAATCAGCATCAGGGGGGGGGGGGTTGCAAAGTACGGCCCGCACTTCAATCCGTCCTTTGAGACTTTTTAAAATGTATTAAATATTATTATATTTGAGTTGTGATTTTTGGCCTAACATTACTAATTCCATGATATACAAACAACCTCCAATAGATGGCGCTGTAGCCTGGCAGCGCGCTCTGTATTTGGGCCTACAGTCAGATTCAGAATGTGCTCAGTCATCATAGCCACTTCATTGCTTAACGACTTTTGACGTGAAAAATGAGTGCTGCGAAAATGAGAAAAGTGGACTCTGAATGTCGTGTGTTTAAAGAAGAATGGACAGCAACATACCTTTTTTTACTAATATTGGACATAAGGCGGTATATGTCTGATACGCCAAGAAAGTGTTGCCGTTTTTAAGGAATATAATCTCAATCGTCATTTTTCAAGCAAGCATGCTAACTACGCTAGCAATCTGTCCTCTCAGGAAAAGGCAAGGAAGGCCTCAAAACTTGCCACAAACGTAAAAGCCCAACAAAATATGTTTACTAAACGGTGCTTTACTCAAGACTCCGTAACTAAGGCAAGCTACGTAGTGGCACATAAAATCGCAACGCATAGCAAGCCTTTTGCTGAAGGGGAGTTTGTGAAAGAGTGTATGGTGGAGACTGCTGGTATACTTTGTCCTGAGAGTAAAAGCCAATTCGAGAAAATTTGTTTATCACGCAGAACCATCACCAGGTATGTGGAAGAGATAGGTGAGGAGCTAATCTGAGTTGAAGAAAAAAGCAGATGACTTCGATCTTTTTTCTATAGCACTGGATGAGAGTACTGACAGAGGAATAAAGGAGAACTTTGAAATAACAGAGGAACTTCTTGCGATGGAATCAATGATGTGAACAACCAGCGGCTCTGACTTATATGACAGGGTGTCTGCCTGCTTGGAAAAACGGAATCTACCGTGGAGCAAACTGACAAACATCACAACAGATGGATCACCAAATCTAACCGGTAAAAACTTTGGCTTACTAAAAAGATTACAAGAAGAAAGCCCTAACTCGGAGGAATTTATATTTCTTCACTGTATTATTCATCATGAAGCCCTGTGTAAAAGTGTGTAAAAGTTGGAAAATGTTGTCAAAGTGGTTGTAAAACTTTATACGGGCAAGGGGGCTTGGCTTAACAATCGTCAATTCATTCAGCTGCTCAATGATACCGAGGCAGAGCACCAGGACTTGTTGTACCATTGAAATGTGCGCTGGCTAAGCCTGGGAAAAGTATTTTGCTGTGTGTGGGAACTGAGAGGGGAGATAGGTATGTTCCTTGATACGGTTGGTAAAGCTGATGACTTCTCCGAGTTGAAAGACACAGACTGGCTGGGCGACTTTGCTTTCGGTTTGGACATATTGGGGCATATGAACGATCTAAATGTGAAACTGCAGGGAAATTGTGTTTTTGTGCACGAACTGTATTCCAACGTGAAAGCATTCAAGGCCAACTTATGTTGTTCTCCAGACAAATGAGCAGCAGGTCTCTCGCTCATTTTCCGACACTGGCTGCACTGTACGCGCCCACATCGCAGTGCCGCACTGAGACATACAGTAGCACTTTGATCGACCTGCATGCTGAGTTTTCCCGCCGCTTCTCAGACTTCACCAAGTTTGAGACTGAGCTGGAGCTTGTATCATGCCCCCTGTCTTTTGACAGTGAGAAAGCACCACCAGACACAATTGGAGCTCATCAACATCCAATGTGACTTTGTAGGAGAAGTACAAAACAGCAACAATAGACCAGTTCTATGGCTCACTGAATGAAACAAAGTTTCCAAACATTAAAAAGCACATGTGATGCTTGTTTTATTTGGGTCCACATGTGTGTGAACAAACGTTCTCAGACATGTATTACAAAAATCCCGTCACAGGTCAAATTTAAGAAATGACCACTTGTCAGTTGTTCTGAGAATCTCTACATCAAAGATGACACCAGACGTTGATGCCCTTACCAAGAGAGGTGACCAGACCCATTGTTCACATTAAGACTTGAATAACCATGACTGGGGTCGGCAAGGATTATGCTTTTTCATGGTTATGCAGTGAGAATTATCCAGCAATGCACTTGGATACAGATAATAACTAATCAGTCAGATTTGGGCTGAGGTGATTGGATAACTGTAAATATGGCTCACAATGGAGATGAGAATTGTTCCTTAATATGCTTTCAAAAACAGACCATTCCAAATTAAACGGATGCTCTTACCATATGTTTCATTCAAATTTTAGAATCGTTTTTTTCTTTCTTCACACATCTACTGTTACATTTTGCATGTCTCCAGTCATATTATATATATCTATTTTTAAGTTAGCATATTGTGGCTAAGTTTGATTGTACTTTACAAGGGTAGAGATGCAGGATCTGTGTGTGTGCTTGACTGTGATGTTCAATTATTATTGTGAAAAATGTGTTCACAAAAAACAAGGGTAGAGATGGTACAAGGGTAGAATTGTTCTGCAAGCATATGTACACCTACAGTACACTAGTAGTTACGTGTCAATGTGAAAATGAATAAAGGCTTCACATGTTGTCAACCATACAGTATGTGGCCCTTCACT
This sequence comes from Coregonus lavaretus, assembly GCF_964263955.1. Classification (NCBI taxonomy): domain Eukaryota; kingdom Metazoa; phylum Chordata; class Actinopteri; order Salmoniformes; family Salmonidae; genus Coregonus; species Coregonus lavaretus. Next base: position 11,866,601 of record NC_139994.1, on the reverse strand, counting down.
TGGTTTCAAAAACTCTGTGGCCCTTGAGCCAAAAGGTTTGCCCACCCCTAGGTTAGGGCCTCCAGACTACAGCTTTGGTTAGGCCAGGAGGTAGGAGGGGTTAAAATAAGATGGTAATGCTGAGAGAGCAGACCAGCTGCGGTTGGTGGAGGAAAATGCACAGGTCTGTCTCTCCCTCGCTCTCTCTAGCCATCGGGAAGGAAGGAGCGCGCCTCACTTTTTCCGCTCCGCTGACCTCTTCCTCCTTACCGTGGCTGGAATGCCTTGGCTGCAGGAATAACAGGAGGATTGCAGCATGGAATTTGGGGGAAGAGCAGGACTTTATTTTTCTTTGCAATTTGTAATTTTGGATGGTCAAGAACACTAATAATTAGGCAACCCAGTCGCATGTGAGAATTTGATAAATTATCTCCCTTCCCTTTTGCTTGTTATCCTAGCAGTGATAAAGCCTAGCGCAGTCAGTGTGCATTTGTAGGGCATTGATTGATAGTAGGCTACATACAGATCAACACAGATGTGAACACAGAGGACAGACAAAAAGCAACTGAAACAAAGCACATCTGGAAGGCAAAGTAATACCGGTGCATGTTTTTTCCCCCCCCTAAGCTGATTCAAATGAACAACTAATCGTCAAGCTTTGATTATTTGAATCAGTTGTATAGTGCCTAGGCAAAAAAACAAAAAACATGCACCTGGGGGGTGGGGGCAGGACAGTTTGTGAAACCCTGCCCTATTACTTCAAGATTCGAAAAATATGAGAAAGGGGGCATCCGAACAAAGACAATAGTCAGTATTATGACCAACACACATGGTGGGACAGACAAATACAATTTATATAACAGCACCCAGGCTTCCTCCCAGTCTGTCAAGCTGATAAACAAGAGCACATTTGGTTTGTATCTCTTGATGTCTTAATGAGGGCTCATTCCTACCATCGCCATTTTCCAGTTGGGCAAAAACAAAGTGTGGGAGATTACTGACTTAGATTAACACTAGAGAAGGAGAGGTAGGTGTGTGTGTGTGTGTGTGTTTGTGTGCACGCACGCGTGGTGATTGATTTAGGATTAACACTAGTTATCCTAAATCCTAGTCTGATTTAGAGAATTTTCTGTGCATTCTTGACAAATTCCCAGAGTTCTTTTCTCCTAATCAGACAGAAAGGACATCACTAATGTACCCATTATTCCACTAGGCAGAGAGAAATGACATCACTAACGTGCCCATTATTCTACTAGGCAGAGAGAAATGACATCACTAATGTCCCCATTATTCTACTAGGCAGAGAGAAATGACATCACTAATGTCCCCATTATTCTACTAGGCAGAGAGAAATGACATCACTAATGTCCCCATTATTCCACTAGGCAGAGAGAAATGACATCACTAATGTACCCATTATTCCACTAGGCAGAGAGAAATGACATCACTAATGTACCCATTATTCCACTAGGCAGAGAGAATAAACAGAAAAACACTTCATCATGCTCACTCACAACCCCTTACTGTATTTAAATGGACTATAACCTGAGCAGGGGACCAGACTGCATCATTGATACCAAATGCATCAAAGTGCTCATATGAGCCTTTTCTCTTAACGCCTGCTAGGGCTTTCCACAGTGAAGCTGAAAGTCCCTTTTTTTTTTATAGCGTTATCACAATGTGGGCCAAAACCAAGTGTCATAATCAAAAGTAGCAACCTTGTGGCTAGTAGAGCGTTAGAGGATAGACAGACTAACATGACCATGAGCTGTACTTTCTGTAGTGTAAACAACTGAATTGAGCTTTATTGATCCCTAGGAGGGAATTAAGTGTGCCATCCTGAATCAGACAGACGTGATGATTACCTTTAGGCTCTCTACCTCCATCTGCGATGGAAAGACACTAGCCTATCACTCTCTCTCTGCGATGGAAAGACACTCTCACTAGTGTCAGAGTGACTTAGATCTCCAGGAAAGAAGGAATGCTAGTCTAAGGTCACAGGGATGGCTGAAAGCTCAGTCCAGTCAGTCCTCCCTCCACCGTGTGACATAAGGAATGAATCAGTCCCATACCCAATGACTCCGTGGAATCAGCAAACCATGAACACATGTCTGTGACTGCCCGTTATAAATATCTCTCAGTCTGAAGACTGTCATTGAATGTCTACTGTTCAGTGTAGCTCAGGTTGCAAAATGTCTAGGTTTTCAGGAAGTCCTGGTTGGAAGATTCCAGATTTCACGCTTATTCTCCCAATTCCAGGAATCTTCTGACCAGGATTTCAGGGAAACCTGGGATTTTGGGGGAAATGTAGCAGAATTCTGGAACTCTCCCTCTAGCCTACTTACTACTTCTGCCTACTGAAGACCAAAGGTCTATCTATGTCTACTGAAGACAAAAGGTCTACAATATGTCCATCTATGAGACAGAGGTCGGAGGGATAATGTCTCTGTGTGCAACAGAGCCACATAACTAAAGAGAATTCCCTCTACCGTATTACCCAAACCAACACATCTCATTAGCTACCCACCCACCCTCCCTCCCTCGCCAGGCTGCCAATCACTCTGGACCACTAGTCTGGAAGTTGATGTTGGACCAGAAGCCACATTCCTGGAAGTGCAGCATTCCCGGCCCTCTGGCAAGGCTACATCGTGGAAGGCAACACATCTTTTTTGAGAATTCTCGAAAATACAGTGAGGGAAAAAAGTATTTGATCCCCTGCTGATTTTGTACGTTTGCCCACTGACAAAGACATCAGATCAGTCTATAATTTTAATGGTAGGTTTATTTGTACAGTGAGAGACAGAATAACAACAACAAAAAACAGAAAAACGCATGTCCAAATTTTTTTACATTTATTTGCATTTTAAATGAGGGAAATAAGTATTTGACCCCTCTGCAAAACATTACTTAGTACTTGGTGGCAAAACTCTTGTTGGCAATCACAGAGGTCAGACGTTTCTTGTAGTTGGCCACCAGGTTTGCACACATCTCAGGAGGGATCTTGTCCCACTCCTCTTTGCAGATCTTCTCCAAGTCATTAAGGTTTCGAGGCTGACGTTTGGCAACTCGAACCTTCAGCTCCCTCCACAGATTTTCTATGGGATTAAGGTCTGGAGACTGGCTAGGCCACTCCAGGACCTTAATGTGCTTCTTCTTGAGCCACTCCTTTGTTGCCTTGGCTGTGTGTTTTGGGTCATTGTCATGCTGGAATACCCATCCACGACCCATTTTCAATGCCCTGGCTGAGGGAAGGAGGTTCTCACCCAAGATTTGATGGTACATGGCGCCGTCCATCGTCCTTTTGATGCGGTGAAGTTGTCCTGTCCCCTTAGCAGAAAAACACCCCCAAAGCATAATGTTTGCACCGCCATGTTTGACGGTGGGGATGGTGTTCTTGGGGTCATAGGCAGCATTCCTCCTCCTCCAAACACGGCGAGTTGAGTTGATGCCAAAGAGCTCGATTTTGGTCTCATCTGACCACAACACTTTTACCCAGTTCTCCTCTGAATCATTCAGATGTTCATTGGAAAACTTCAGATGGCCCTGTATATGTGCTTTCTTGAGCAGGGGGACCTTGCGGGCGCTGCAGGATTTCAGTCCTTCACGGCGTAGTGTGTTACCAATTGTTTTCTTGGTGACTATGGTCCTAGCTGCCTTGAGATTATTGACAAGATCCTCCCGTGTAGTTCTGGGCTGATTCCGCACTATTCTCATGATCATTGCAACTCCATGAGGTAAGATCTTGAATGGAGCCCCAGGCAGAGGGAGATTTACAGTGCTTTTGTGTTTCTTCCATTTGCGAATAATCACACCAACGGTTGTCACCTTCTCACCAAGCTGCTTGGCGATGGTCTTGTAGCCCATTCCAGCCTTGTGTAGGGCTACAATCTTGTCCATGGTGGAGAGTTTGGAATCTGATTGATTGATTGCTTCTGTGGACATGTGTCTTTTATACAGGTAACAAACTCAGATTAGGAGCACTCCCTTTAAGAGTGTGCTCCAAATCTCAGCTCGTTACCTGTATAAAAGACAACTGGGAGCCAGAAATCTTTCTGATTGAGAGGGGTTCAAATACTTATTTCCCTCATTAAAATGCAAATCAATTGATAACATTTTTGACATGCGTTCTTCTGGATTTTTTGTGTGGTTATTCTGTCTCTCACGGTTCAAATAAACCTACCATTAACATTATAGACTGATAATTTCTTTGTCAGTGGGCAAACGTACAAAATCAGCAGGGGATCAAATACTTTTTCCCCCTCACTGTTGCTCCCTAAAAATAAAGTGACTGAACTGTGGGTAATGGAGAGACGAACTGGTGAACAAACTCTGGCTGGGCACAATAGTTCCCGCTTGACATCACTTCTTCCCAACAACCCACCCAAGTAAAGCCCATTTCTCCCTTTAGATCATATAGGCTGTAGCTGGGCCTGCTCACTGGGGGGACGGGGACGGTACACATACTGTACCGAACCGTTCGGACTCAACCGAAGTCCCCTACCGCACTGTGAACCCGAATGAATAAATTTTTAAAAAATACACTAGGCCTATAGGCTATGCCTATGATGTGTTGTATGCCTCGAGTAAATCTGAGCTGAAAACATTTCAGGCTATTCCATTAAAACAACTAGAGCCTGTGCGCACGTTGTAATCAAAATGTAAATCTTAATGATGAAGGTGCATAAAGATGGAGGACTTCAGATATGACGTCATTGTTTTAAATACTACCCACAGAGTTCTTAAACTACTGCGCACAACACCGTTCAACGTGTCAGTAAATCAACCTAGTCATTATTATAATTTTTTAATTGCGGCTGTCTTGGAGCTAGAATTGGAATCAAGTATACTGTGCTAATGCCGATACAACAAAATAATAAGACAGCGATGTACAATACGGCGAACTTAGCAAACGAGCCATTTGTGGTAATTACATGGCGGCCAACATCTTTATGCACCTTCGCCATTGGCGCATTTCACACTATGCTTTTCTGAGGCGCAGCCGGGAACTAGTTCTGTACGATGGTGAGTGGTGGGATCGATAAACCAGGAAGATTCTCCATCATCGTTTAAATCTCCAGTTTGGGAACATTTTTGTCTTCCAAGTAGATTACAACAGCGAAGAACAGAAAGAGTATGTGGCCATTGCTCAACGAGAATAGCCTATGCAGCTGCCAACACCTCAAACATGTTGACACATTTACGCCGACATCACCCCAGTATTCCTACCACCGGAGAAAAAAATAAGAGAAAAAAAAAACACCACAACTGTCTCCCCTCTGTATTCAAGCAGCCCTTCGCAGCTGATTCTGACCGGGCCAAAGAAATTACAAGAGAGATAGGTATGTTAATAGCCGCGGATATGTGCCCATTCTCGGTGGTTGAGAATAATTTTCAGCACCTCGTGAAAGTGCTCGAGCCACGTTATGAACTTCGCCCCCCTCTCGCGCAGGTAGTACTCGCTCTATATAAGCAAGCTAAAGACGAAGTTGTCAATGAATGGGCCAATGCACCCTGTGTTGCGCTTACAACAGATGGATGGACCTCCAGGACTACAGAAAGCTACTTAACAGTGACAGCCCATCACATTACCCTGGAGTGGGAAATGAGATGTAGAGTGCTACAGACAAGTACGCATAGTTTTGACTTTGTAAGAAAATATAGCATAGGCCTATACAATGCCTGAGCCATGTTTACATATTGATTTCACACACATATTGCGCTTAATTTTAGTGTTGTTGTTGATGAGTAATTTAAGTAAATATAAAGTGTTGGTATTTCTGATTGTGCCCTCATCAAGCATTATATGACTCATGATCATATATGGAATCAGGAAACCCAACACTTTGCATTTTCTTAAATAAACTAAAATGAACTACTGTAGCAATTGGCATTTCATTTCCCCGCTGTACTGAAACCGAACCTTGACCCTAAAACCGCAATACGTACCGAACCGTGGTGAACCGTTTGGTGAACCATTACACCCCTACTGCTCAGTATAGTAGTGGAGGAGCCTGGATTTAAGAAATCGCACTGCATATGAGAGATGGTTCTGCTGGTCCCTGGTGAAAACTCTAGGGATTCCCCCAGGGGGTGGGGAAAGAGAAAGAGGAAAGAGTGGGAGAAGAAAGGTTTGTCCCATCCCCTCCCATCTCTACACCCCTTTACACCCTCGCAAGTCTCCCCGAGAGGATGTTGCAGTGTAGCCACAGCAGGTTTAGCCATAAGCTTGGCTCTACTCCAAGTTGTTTCCTCTGCCATGGTCAAAGCCCTCCGGACTGCTGTCTGTCTGTCTGGTCTGTCTCAGAGACACACGTCTGGACATGGCCGCCCACTGCTACTGTTGTTTCACTGTAACATGTCTGTTTGATGTATCTGTCCACATGATAAATCACTAAGTGATTTCAGACCCGCCTCAAAGTCACTGTGCAACACAGTGACGCTTTTCAGATAACTTATTAGCAATAATAAACACCCAAAAAAATAACACAGCTAGTGGATCTATTAGTCTAGTGGATCCATTCACAAAACCGTTGTCAATTATAGTAGTACTGGTTCAGCGACCAAATTGTTATACTGACTTCAACTACAATAGAACTCAACTGAACCTGTTGACAGTTTCTCTGGTCAGTCTCTGCACTGGAAAAAAGGACTGGACCAACTGACGTCATGGTTCTTGACCAAGTGACGTCATGGTTCCCCAAACACGACAGGGGGACATTATGATAACCCTGGTATGATTGATGTGCTGAGAACTAAATTATCCCATGACAGTTTGTCAAACTAAGCAGCTTTCCTGAATTAACACGTTTTAAAGGGACAGGCGTGGTGCAGGGGGCTCATATGAAAGACAAGCGGAATCGGGACCAGACCCCTAGCTAGCTAATGTATTCACCAGCTGAGCTGACGAGGGGGTGAAAGGTGGTGGGCGGATGTGCCGGTTGGTGCTGCAGATTTTGCGGTCCGGGTTCCCTGGTCCCCGTACAACCACAGAGGTCAATTAGCAAAGTGTGTTTGATATTTCAGACGTTTATGGATACATCTGCCCACCACAAGCATCACACACACACACACATAACTTAGGAGAAGGGGAGACCCTCCTGGGAACAGAGCTGCTGTCTCACTGTTGTCAAGTGACAGACAACCAATTACTGTAAAAGTGAGAGCATGGTCAAAAAAACAGACATTCATAGAGGAAAGCAGGTCAACAGCATTAAATCACATCCAGATTATCCTTCTGTCTTGGTTTTAGGAAACAAAAACAAAAAAATCTATAATTTATAGATCCAGTATTATGAATGCCAAGTTTAGTCTGTAGTCATCCTATATTAGGCCCTTGAACTGAAAATATATTTTGAGGCGATCTTGGTCCTGTCATGCCCATAGTTTTAACTTTCATTAGTCGTATGTACAGGATACACATGGTATACACCATCTAACAAAATGCTTACTTGCAGGTTCCTTCGACAATTCAACAACGATAAGAGATAATAAAAGTAAATGTCTCTGAAGAATAGGAGTGCTATCTGCCTGTCCCCATCTCCATCAGATCTGATCACACATACTGAAACTCCTCGCTCTGCAACACTACATACTGAAACTCCTCGCTCTGCAACACTACATACTGAAACTCCTCGCTCAGCAACACTCTGCAACACTCTGCAACACTACATACTGAAACTCCTCGCTCTGCAACACTACGCTCAGCAACACTACATACTGAAACTCCTCGCTCTGCAACACTACATACTGAAACTCCTCGCTCTGCAATACTACATACTGAAACGCCTCGCTCTGCAATACTACATACTGAAACTCCTCGCTCTGCAACACTACATTCTGAAACTCCTCGCTCTGCAACACTACATACTGAAAGACCTCGCTCTGCAACACTACATACTGAAACTCCTCGCTCTGCAACACTACGCTCTGCAACACTACATACTGAAACTCCTCGTTCTGCAACACTACGCTCTGCAACACTACATACTGAAACTCCTCGCTCTGCAACACTACATACTGAAACACCTCGCTCAGCAACACTACATACTGAAACTCCTCGCTAAGCAACACTACGCTCTGCAACACTACATACTGAAACTCCTTGCTCTGCAACACTACGCTCTGCAACACTACATACTGAAACTCCTCGCTCTGCAATACTACATACTGAAACTCCTCGCTCTGCAACACTACGCTCTGCAACACTACATACTGAAACTCCTCGCTCTGCAACACTACGCTCTGCAACACTACATACTGAAAGGCCTCGCTCTGCAACACTACATACTGAAACTCCTCGCTCTGCAACACTACATACTGAAACTCCTCGTTCTGCAACACTACGCTCTGCAACACTACATACTGAAACTCCTCGCTCTGCAACACTACATACTGAAACTCCTCGCTCTGCAATACTACATACTGAAACTCCTCGCTCTGCAACACTACATACTGAAACTCCTCGCTCTGCAACACTACATACTGAAACGCCTCGTTCTGCAACACTACGCTCTGCAACACTACATACTGAAACTCCTCGCTCTGCAACACTACATACTGAAACGCCTCACTCTGCAATACTACATACTAAAATTCCTCGCTCTGCAATACTACATACTAAAATTCCTCGCTCTGCAATACTACATACTGAAACTCCTTGCTCTGCAATACTACATACTGAAACTCCTCGCTCTGCAATACTACATACTGAAACTCCTCGCTCTGCAACACTACATACTGAAACTCCTTGCTCTGCAACACTACGCTCTGCAACACTACATACTGAAACTCCTCGCTCTGCAATACTACATACTGAAACTCCTCGCTCTGCAACACTACATACTGAAACTCCTCGCTCTGCAACACTACGCTCTGCAACACTACATACTGAAAGGCCTCGCTCTGCAACACTACATACTGAAACTCCTCGCTCTGCAACACTACATACTGAAACTCCTCGTTCTGCAACACTACGCTCTGCAACACTACATACTGAAACTCCTCGCTCTGCAACACTACATACTGAAACTCCTCGCTCTGCAATACTACATACTGAAACTCCTCGCTCTGCAACACTACATACTGAAACTCCTCGCTCTGCAACACTACATACTGAAACGCCTCGTTCTGCAACACTACGCTCTGCAACACTACATACTGAAACTCCTCGCTCTGCAACACTACATACTGAAACGCCTCACTCTGCAATACTACATACTAAAATTCCTCGCTCTGCAATACTACATACTAAAATTCCTCGCTCTGCAATACTACATACTGAAACTCCTTGCTCTGCAATACTACATACTGAAACTCCTCGCTCTGCAATACTACATACTGAAACTCCTCGCTCTGCAACACTACATACTGAAAACTCCTCGCTCTGCAATACTACATACTGAAACTCCTCGCTCTGCAATACTACATACTGAAACTCCTCGCTCTGCAACACTACATACTGAAACTCCTCGCTCTGCAATACTACATACTGAAACTCCTCGCTCTGCAACACTACATACTGAAATTCCTCGCTCTGCAACACTACATACTGAAATTCCTCGCTCTGCAACACTACATACTGAAACTCCTCGCTCTGCAACACCTCGCTCTGCAACACTACATACTGAAACTCCTCGCTTTGCAACACTACATACTGAAACCCCTCGCTCTGCAACACTACATACTGAAACTCCTCGCTCTGCAACACTACATACTGAAACTCCTCGCTCTGCAACACTACGCTCTGCAACACTACATACTGAAACTCCTCGCTCTGCAACACTACGCTCTGCAACACTACATACTGAAACTCCTCGCTCTGCAACACTACATACTGAAACTCCTCGCTCTGCAACACTACATACTGAAACGCCTCGCTCTGCAACACTACGCTCTGCAACACTACATACTGAAACTCCTCGCTCTGCAACACTACATACTGAAACTCCTCGCTCTGCAACACTACATACTGAAACTCCTCGCTCTGCAACACTACATACTGAAACTCCTCGCTCTGCAACACTACGCTCTGCAACACTACATACTGAAACTTCTCGCTCTGCAACACTACATACTGAAACGCCTCACTCTGCAATACTACATACTAAAATTCCTCGCTCTGCAATACTACATACTGAAACTCCTCGCTCTGCAATACTACATACTGAAACTCCTCGCTCTGCAACACTACATACTGAAACTCCTCGCTCTGCAACACTACATACTGAAACGCCTCGCTCTGCAACACTACGCTCTGCAACACTACATACTGAAACTCCTCGCTCTGCAACACTACATACTGAAACTCCTCGCTCTGCAACACTACATACTGAAACTCCTCGCTCTGCAACACTACATACTGAAACTCCTCGCTCTGCAACACTACGCTCTGCAACACTACATACTGAAACGCCTCGCTCTGCAACACTACGCTCTGCAACACTACATACTGAAACTCCTCGCTCCGCAATATTACGCTCTGCAACACTACATACTGAAACTTCTCGCTCTGCAACACTACATACTGAAACGCCTCGCTCTGCAACACTACGCTCTGCAACACTACATACTGAAACTCCTCGCTCTGCAACACTACATACTGAAACTCCTCGCTCTGCAACACTACATACTGAAACTCCTCGCTCTGCAACACTACATACTGAAACTCCTCGCTCTGCAACACTACGCTCTGCAACACTACATACTGAAACTTCTCGCTCTGCAACACTACATACTGAAACGCCTCACTCTGCAATACTACATACTAAAATTCCTCGCTCTGCAATACTACATACTGAAACTCCTCGCTCTGCAATACTACATACTGAAACTCCTCGCTCTGCAATACTACATACTGAAACTCCTCGCTCTGCAACACTACATACTGAAAACTCCTCGCTCTGCAATACTACATACTGAAACTCCTCGCTCTGCAATACTACATACTGAAACTCCTCGCTCTGCAACACTACATACTGAAACTCCTCGCTCTGCAATACTACATACTGAAACTCCTCGCTCTGCAACACTACATACTGAAATTCCTCGCTCTGCAACACTACATACTGAAATTCCTCGCTCTGCAACACTACATACTGAAACTCCTCGCTCTGCAACACCTCGCTCTGCAACACTACATACTGAAACTCCTCGCTTTGCAACACTACATACTGAAACTCCTCGCTCTGCAACACTACATACTGAAACTCCTCGCTCTGCAACACTACATACTGAAACTCCTCGCTCTGCAACACTACGCTCTGCAACACTACATACTGAAACTCCTCGCTCTGCAACACTACGCTCTGCAACACTACATACTGAAACTCCTCGCTCTGCAACACTACATACTGAAACTCCTCGCTCTGCAACACCACACTGGCCTGATGGAAAACCAACCACATTTCGGCAAATTTTCTTTTCCATGACAGCCAATTTTAAGACATTATTAGACGGGGGGATTTTTTTCTTCAACCCAAAATTGTCACAAATGTCCCCTTTTTTATTTGAAGTACACACATCATTAAAAAGAAGAAGAAAAGACAGACATCGCATGACTTCATCTTTAGTTTTCCGAACGGGCTCCTGTGGCCTTCTGATGAGAACCAAGACCGTCCGCCCCCTCCTATACTGTGTTTGTGACCATATTATCCAAGCGTTCAGCATAAACTGGACCGGCCTTGAATGCGATCTCTGCGTGTTGGAGTTTCCTGATCTGCCTGTGTGTTCTCTCATTAATATGCTTCTGAATCTTAACAACCAACATCTGAGGCTGTCATGACCATGTTGCGTTTTCACTTGTATTGCCTATTGTGAATAACAGCCAGTAGGCTAGGCTGCAGTCACACGCACTAGTTTTTACTGACTGCAGTGTCTGTAGTATAAAGAAAGCCCTGTATAAGGAACTTTGAGTTGGGAATGGATGCATTAGAGCGTAACTAGTAAGGGGATTTGAAAATTGCTTCGTTTGCTTGGCACGGTTCGAACATCTTATTCACAAAAACAAGTTAAATGAAATTAATCTGTGGGTGCAAATACTTTCAATGATTTATTGGGGTAAATTATACTGTAGTAAATAGGAATAAGCAAAGTGGTAGAAAACGTTTTCAAAACGTTTGCTGAAGTGAAGTGGGCCTAATTATACTGCCACTGCCAGACTGGTTTGGTTTGGGCAGTTCCCCTTTGGTCAGTTCACTTGACGTCAGCAGCTGTCTATGGAAATGTATGCTTCAAGCGGGTTTAGGCTACTCGGCTACTTGAATATATGGAAATATGGTTGGTTTTCGGCCCGGACACCGATTAAGCCTACTCCTGGACTAGAATGCAATGGAAAAGCTCCATTAAAAGTACACTTAAGTGAGTAGCAGTTGGAGCCAGGCTACTGTAGATGGATGCTTTCTGAAGCCCATTCTTCAGTGTATAGCTAGATATACTCACTGGGCACAGGCATGTGAGTGATGTGTCATGTGCAGACGCAGCAGCCTGCCTCAGCCTCCTCCCTCTCTCTCTCCACAAATGTAGGTTTGCATTTCCCTCTAATGGGATCATTTATAATCCCAGTAATCTTTACCCCACTAAAGGAATCCAGCCACCCCTACATTTTCCACTCAGCCAATCCAAAACAGGATGATGCGCCTGCTGAAAGAATGTGTGCAAACGTATGCTAGAGTGTGTGTGTGTGTGTGTGCCTGTATGATGTGTGTGTATTATATAGTGTGTGTGTTGTGTGAGCGTGCGTGCGTGCGTGCGAGCATGTGTGTGGCTTCTGTGAGTGGCAGCAGCACGCAGTCCATTAGAGTTGCCTCTTACAGCCACCACTAACAGCCTGGTGGAAAAATGAAATTGGAAAATGACCATGGAATAATATCCAAAACCCAAGAAGCCTGCATGAATAATATGTGAAAATCAACACAGGCACCGAAAAGATTTTCACATTACTACTACTTCAGGTCCATTTAAGGGTCTGGTGCTTGCAGCAAGCAAGATCCTTCTGGGAAGAGATATGGTGCTGCAGTTAGGACAGAAGAACAGTGATGGTACAGGAAACTGAAAATAAATATGAATAATCCTTACCTCTACCATAATTAATCTCGAAAGAGATGAGATAAGGAGTTTTCAATGACTAATCCATGACAGCCACTTAGCTGAGCTTTGCGAGTTTGTTTCAATTAACCCTTGAGCAGTGGCATGTATTCATGGATGTCAAGGGAAGCCAGGCTTTCCCAAAACACTTACCAAGAAAAAAAACATACAAAATAATGTATTTCTTTCATACATTTCCTTCAATTTGCAAAAGGCTGCTGAATGTATCTCACCAGAGAAAGCAATGAAACAGCGCCCCTCTGTTTCAGTATTTGTAGGGTATCTGATGCTGTCTGGTCAGTAAGAGTATGCCATTGTTGCCCCGGTAGCACTGAATGCAAGGGAAGCCAGCGAGCATTTGGCCTCCCTTGATAAAAAAAAAAAAAAAATAGCCAATCAGCGTTGAACTAAACTGAGTGAGCTCTGCTGTGAATGGTCCTGGCACACCAAAAAAAAGTGTCAAGGGAAGACAGTTTGGATTTGGTTTCAGACCAATCACATTACAAGCCAAACTTCATTGACAGTAAAAATATATATATATATATATATATATATTGTTGCATCTTGTGTTGTTGTCCTCCAGTGGCTAGCTAGCCAAAATCGTCCCTTTCATAAATTAGCCATGGATGGAGTTAGGGATTCGGACTTGTGGTTTTACTTCTCTGTACTGGCCAATGATTATAACGCCGATTCTGATCCAACCATAAATTCATACGTTGTGCCCCTGGCCTGAGAGGATGGAAGTTCAATATGTAGCTAGATGTAGTAGGATAATGTTAACTAGCTGGCCTGGCGTATCGTTACCCATGAAAGAGGAAAACTAAAACTAAAAGCGTGTACTGTATGACAGTCATAGACCGTTTAGGCAACATGAAAGAGGAGGATGGCATCGGTGTTTCTCTACAAGTAGGGTGACACACGTACCATGGATAGCCACATCATATTTAGCTTACGTTGATTGGACTAAATAATTTCTGGTATCTTTTAGTTTAGTTAGATGTTGAAATGTTGAAGTTGATGGAATAGTGGAGGTATCTCCTGTTTTCTTTGCGACTTGCGGTAACTCTGTGGTTTAGTAGTCCGAAAATGACGGAAACATTACCGTGCTTATTTATTTATCTCATTTTCTCCCCAATTTCGTGATATCCAAATTGGTAGTTACAGTCTTGTACCATCGCTGTGCAACTCCCGTATGGACTTCGGGAGAGACTAAGGTTGAGAGCCATGCGTCCTCCGAAACAGCCATGATTAGCTGTTCAGGAGTCTTATGGCTTGGGGGTAGAAGCTGTTAAGAAGCCTTTTGGACCTAGACTTGGCGCTCCGGTACCACTTGCCGTGCGGTAGCAGAGAGAACAGTCTACGACTAGGGTGCCTGGAGTCTGACAATTTTTAGGGACTTCCTCTGACACCGCCTGGTATAGAGGTCCTGGATGGCAGGAAGCTTTGCCCCAGTGATGTACTGGGCCGTTCACACTACCCTCTGTAGTGCCTTGCGGTCGAAGGCCGAGCAGTTGCCATACCAGGCGGTGATGCAACCAGTCAGGATGCTCTCGATGGTGCAGCTGTATAACTTTAAGGATCTGAGGACCAATACCAAAATCTTTTCAGTCTCCTGAGGGGGAATAGGCTTTGTCGTGCCCTCTTTACGACTGTCATGGTGTGTTTGGACCATGATAGTTTGTTGGTGATGTGGACACCAAGGAACTTGAAGCTCTCAACCTGTTCCACTACAGCCCCGTCGATGAGAATGGGGGCGTGCTCAGTCTTCTTTTTTTTCCTGTAGTCCACAATCATCTACTTTGTCTTGATTACGTTGAGGGAGAGGTTGTTATCCTGGCACCACACGGCCAGGTCTCTGACCTCCTCCCTATAGGCTGTCTCATCGTTGTCGGTGATCAGGCCTACCACTGTTGTGTCGTCGGCAAACTTAATGTTGGTGTTGGAGTCGTGCCTGGCCATGCAGTCATGGGTGAACAGGGAGCACAGGAGGGGACTGAGCACACTCCCCTGAGGGACCCCCGTGTTGAGGATCAGCGTGGCAGATGTGTTGTTACCTACCCTTACCACCTGGGGGCGGCCCGTCAGGAACTCCAGGATCCAGTTGCAGAGGGAGGTGTTTAGTCCCAGGGTCCTTAGCTTAGTGATGAGCTTTGAGGGCACTATGGTGTTGAACGTTGAGCTGTAGTCAATGAATAGCATTCTCACGTAGGTGTTCCTCTTGTCCAGGTGGGAAAGGGCAGTGTGGAGTGCAATAGAGATCAGGACCAAATGTGGTCCCCTCAAATTCTTCTCCATCTCTCCCTCTTATTATTACTAGACCCCTGGATCGACAGAACTGAGCAGTATTGCTCCGGTTCCTTTCGTATTTCCAGCCTGTTTATATGCTTAATGCATTGTAAATGTACCCGAGAGAAAACACGCCATAAAAAAAGAAGGGAAAAGGGTAAGAAAGGAACACTTTAACGACGGAAAAGCCGGAGTGAGCAATTTCAAACCCGAGAACAAAAAGGTCCAAGCTAATTGCATTTTTGCTCTCTTTTTTTTGGGGGGGGGGGGGGGGGTGAACCTACCTCCTCCCCATTGAATAAATTAATTGAAGTCATGGTTTGTTGTGAGCCTAACAGGTTCTCCACCATCCCACTCTGTACTTTATTTTATAAGCGCAGCTGCTCTCGCCGCTATGTCATCTGGGTTGCATTAGGAGCAGTACTGAGTGGCTGGAAATTATACAGCCAGGCCATTTCTCAGCTCCTGAGCTCTGGCCCGTCCAGACCAGAAACACCCCCAGGTCAAGCAGCCCACACTGGAGAAGAGAGACAGAGACCAAGAGACACAGAGAGACAAAGACAGACAGAGAGGCAGAGAGAGAGAGGCAGAGAAAGACAGAGAAAGGCAGAGAGAGAGAGAGCAGAACGCACCTGGCGGCCTGGACTAGCCTAAGCCTCCTCTCTGATGGGGCATTTGTGGTCAAGCATGGGGGAGAGTGGGAGTCGTATCAGACGTGACAGGACTCTGGCTTGAGAAAACCCACGTGAGGGGGCTGGTGTCTGGCTACAGGAGGGAGGGGTCTGTGGAGAGGGGTATGGAGGAGGTTGAGAAAAGTGCTTTCCACAGATGGGGAACTGGATTAGATGTCGCACCGTAGAAGAGGAAGTTATAAGGAGCTAATGACTGTCAGATGGCAGACAATGTATTTCCCCTATAAGGTGGGAGGAAGGAGTGGGCTGGCCGCTCTGACAGGGAGATAACAAGCATCGTCATTTGTTACTCTCCATGTCAGCATTTATGAGGTAACAAAACGAGACATCTGAAGAAGAGGAACCTCAATGAATGCTGTCATGTTATGAGCCGATTCCTTCCATTGTTAATTGACTGCTGCCAGAGAAATGGCCCTCCGTCTGTAATAGCGAGGGAAGGTGGGCATTAGCTCAACCCTAAGAAGAGATCATGGATTGTATTTCAAAAGAGAAACTTCTGAACTTAGTTACTCAAGAATCATATACTACAGACTGCAGTCAGACCAGATGCATTTGACATGATGTAGCCTAGTTCATCTATTGCCATTTCCAAGCACTATGAATCAATCAAGAGGATTAAAAGATCCATTCAGCATTCTGAATAAATGGTACCCATCTCCCTTTACTGTAAAAACAATCAAACATTTAGCACTGAAAAATGTGTGTACAAAACTGAGGCGATTTACGGCCTTGCTTGTTTGGGGACCCACTGTCCGACATGTCACTGTCAATAAAATACATTGCATGGCGTGAGAAGGTACAAATAAGGCAATAAAAATACCTCAATTGTAATTGACTTACACGTATCTATATGGAATAAGACTAATTACTGCATTTCAGCCATTCAGGGCAAATTGATACTTTGTCTGCTTAGAGCATTATAAAACACCGGCTGTTAAATCCATCCTATTTCAAAATTGGTTTCACAAGGAAATAAAAACGAAAATCAGACAACGAGATTTTATTTCAATTGCTTCGACCGAGAAAAAAAAAGAAGAGGTAAAGTGTATTTGGAAGAAGATAATCGGAGGACACGTTTCGACATGAGGAAAACATTATCTCACTACCATTGCATTGTATTGTATTTACAAACTCACTAATGATTTACTGCTGCAAATAAAACAATCCAAACATCCCTTTTTTTAATTATTTTTTTATAAAGAATCAAGGACTTTTCCTTCCTTCCATTAAAATGAACACAATCTCTGAATGAATTCAGGAGTGGATATGAATGTGCAAGCTTTAAATATGCCATTTTTTGTCCCAACCTTGTTAAGACAAGTTCACTTAGCAGTGACATTGTGAAAACAATTAACTATAGTAGTGGCCAAAAAGCTAACAAGGCTATTTTGCGTCATCGTATCTAAACCTAATCACATTTATAAAAAAATATACGATTTAAAATGGATGGTGATTTACTGGTAGGCTATATTGTACGCTTAGTAGGAGACCAACCAGTATGGGACGGGACACCAGTCCCAATTCTAACTAATGCAGAACATGAGAAGAGAAATAGACAGAGGAGCTCCATGCCGCCATCCTTCCTGGAAACGGCCTGTACTCTATGGGCCTGTTAGACTCCAAGTCACATCATTAGGAAGAGGCTAACGTTACAGGCTCGGTCGGTTCAGACCAGAGAGGGACGAATAGACGACCACATCATTAAATGATCTGACGTACCGGTATAAAGATGATGAATTATAAGGATAAAGAGGGGAATAGAGGACTGGTCACACATTTTGGAATATTCAGTCGAGACTAGAATATTTGGACTTCATAGATAATTGTACCTGGCCAATGAAATTTGTTGAATATTCTTTCAACTGACAATTAAAAGCAGTTTGATGATACCCCTGGGAAAGAGTTAGAAAGTATTGGGCACATCCCAAAGTTAATGTTTGGTAACAAACATTTTCTAACCCTATGAGAATTACCCTGTCAACCCTTACAAGCTGTCCCAGTCTGTATGTAAACGTTACGTACAGCACTGAGTAATTGACAATCTTCACGCTAGAAGAACAATCTGTTTAATGCCTGTCTGGTGTCAGGCAAGGATAACATATATCACCGTCAACAGAAACAATCTCTGGGGCTTCCTGAACATTAAGAATTGAATTAAGTCGCTTTCCGTAATGTGGAAACATCAAGCGTCCTCGATGCGTCAACGTCCAATAACACAAACAGTAAGGCCAACATCGGTCATATACTGTATGTGCAAACTTAACTGTGAGTCTTGAGAACGGTTCTTCCATTTGTCTTTCTGCCATGGGATGATTCAGTGACAAACAGGTGTGCTAGGTTAGCTACCTGACTTATAGTCCCTCTGGACCAGATTTTGTTTCTTTTTGGTTCAAGCAGCTTGACTAAATAGATCCAGTCCGGGTTAAGGGAGGAACACATAAGTGAAAGACAACTCACTCCCCTCCCCAGAGTGATGGAACCAATGTAGACACAGTGACAGCATCAGTCTTGTTGTGGGGTTTAGACCTGAATAATCACACTCCGTCATTGGGTGGTAAACACTGATGGGGAAGAGGGGGAGTTGGATGATGATACATTGTCTAGCTAAGTAAGAGCCTTCACCTCCCAGCTTGACTGCATTGGGGTTAAGTTAGGGGTTATGCCCCAAATTTGGAGAAATAAAAAGACGAGGAAAGGGGTTTCCCACTTTGAACCGCTGACATTTAAACCTGTCTTGAACTTTGCAGAGGTTTTATGAGCCTCTTATGAGCCGCCCGTAGCGTGTGTGTTTGTGCGCTTGTGTGTGCGTCCAGTTTACACACAATTTATCAGTAGCAGAGAGCTCCCAGAGCAGCCGGTCTTCAATAAAAGACTCCCTCTTTCACACAATGGTTTCCGGAAGCTTTACTTTTCCCGATTTGGGTTAAATAAGGAAGCAGATAGTAGCAGATAGTAGATCCACACTGTGCTGGACTCCCTCCCTCCCCCCCAAGCTCCCACAGCCAGCTGGGACATTTGCATACGGAGTGAAGGAGGGAGAAAAGAAGGGAAGGAGGGAGGGAGGGATAGCACCAGACACTCCCACTGGCTATAAAGCCTAACCATACTGAGCCTCTCAGACAGAAACCACATGTGGATCTGAGCACTGGGAGAGAGAGCGAGCGAGCGTAAAAGAGAGAGCGAGAGAGAGAGAGAGAAAGTGCAAGGGACAGACGTGGAGCTGAACTGAGGGAGCCACGCAGACGTGGATCTGAGAGGAGGGAGCAAGAAAGAGAGAACGAGAGAGAGACGAACAGTATCCTGAGAGGATCTGAGAAACACACAGTGGAACCTGACATTCATCCATTTGGTTTCTCACCAAGAGAAAGGAAAGTTTAAACTCCACATGGGACTTTAAATGACAGAGGAGCCACGTGATACTGGACTGGAGTGCATCGGAGTCAAAGGATTCAGAAAGAGATAGTGAGGTAACACTTGTTACTTTTTTCCTGTATGATCATTGAACAATCCATGCATGTCCAGGTGTCACAGTAGTAAACAAAGCCCCGAGTAGATATAGAGCTAGCTGACTGTTGGAACTGCAGAGCACGGTGACTATGTCCTTCGCCATGGTGCGGCCGGCGCCCAACCGGTACCTATACTCAGACATCTCCATGTTGTCCGAGGACGAGGAGAATGGAAGCGAGAGCTCGGGCTCGGATGACCGCTCCTTCCGGCTGGACGCCAGAGGCTATGACATCAAGGTCGGGGGCCGCAAACGGAAGCCAGGCAGCGCTGGAGCAGGGCGTCTGGGAGGAGGTCAGCTCCTGCCTGAGATGTCGCTCTCGCAGGACGGCTCCATCTCTCCGACGAGCGGGCTGCCGCGGCAGCGCAACGCGGCCAACGCGCGGGAACGGGACCGCACCAACAGCGTGAACACGGCCTTCACCGCCCTGCGGACCCTCATCCCCACCGAGCCAGCCGACAGGAAGCTGTCCAAGATCGAGACGCTGCGGCTGGCGTCCAGCTACATCTCCCACCTGGGCAACGTGCTGCTGGTCGGGGAGACATGCGGGGACGGGCAGCCATGCCATGCTGGAGCGCCCTCCTCTGCCCACTACTTACATCACCATGGATCTCCGGCCCGCGATGCAGAGAACTCCCAGCCCAAACAAATCTGCACATTCTGCCTCAGCAACCAAAGGAAAATGGTGAGTGAGTTAGGCTGTCCCATCCGTCCACACCATGCATATGCCATCGTGCCACAAGTAGGATACAAAACACCACGACTCCAACCACTAAAGCAGGGTTTCCCAAACTCGGTCCTGGGGCCCCCCCTGGGTGCACCTTTTGGTTTTTGCCCTAGCACTATACAGCTGATTCAAATAACTAACTCATCATCAACCTTTGATTATTTATATCAGCTGTGTAGTGCTAGGGCAAAAACCAAAATGTGCACCAAGGGGGGGCCCCAGGACCGAGTTTGGGAAACCCTGCACTAAAGTAAAGCATTATCCAATTAGTGGGCGTTTCGTTTAGGAAGTATCATGCTGGATGGCTCCTTCCTATATGATTCTTATAGCCTAAGTGATTTTAAATAAACATTTGAAAAGCTTTCAAATTTACGCTACTCTTAGACAAGAAAACTACATAAATAATCTCCTATTATTCCCTTATTTATTTAGGATCATATTTTCTTGCAAGGTGAATAAAGAGAATCCTATGCACTCCGCTGTCCTGGGGGGTAAGAGAGCAGCCCCTCAGTGCTCAGACAAAGAGACAGTGACAGATGAGAAGGCCCAGTACTCCAGCTTCAACTAAACCTCTCAGTAGTAAGACCCTAATCCCCATCTCTCAGAGACATCTCAATTTACTTCCTGCATTCAGTAGCACTTCCCATTGTCTCTTTGGTCTGAGTAGTTAGGGACCGACTGAATCGAGGCCAACAGAAAATAGAGCCTAAACAAGGAACTGTCACAGCGTCTCTCTCGCTCCCTCTGCTCTTCCTGTGCTCTTCTTCAGCATACGCCTGGACAGACTCTGGCTCATAAAGCCAACACCACACCGCATTAAAAATACAACCCTAAATCACGCTCCGGCCATGAGAAATTCAACAAAAAAAACAAAAAACAGAGGAGGGGGAAACTGTCATTTCAACTCACAAGAGCAAAGCAGCTTTCACACTTGAACTATACCACATGCTCTAAACAATTAAGAGTCAACCATGACACTGGCACATTTTCGGTTAGGTACTGTATATCACCACCACAATATGTATTATACCCTGTCCAAAATCCATTTCATTGAGAGGGAAAAAAGCACAGATGAAAGGAAAAAGCCAGGAGTCAACAATGTATTTAGAACTGAATGTGTTTTAAAGTGATTAGACCTCTAAAATGACTTACTGGACTTATTCCTTCTAACTCCAATACCAAGACTTGCCACAGCTCCAATACCAAGACTTGCCACAACTCCAATACCAAGACTTGCCACAACTCCAATACCAAGACTTGCCACAACTCCAATACCAAGACTTGCCACAACTCCAATACCAAGACTTGCCACAACTCCAATACCAAGACTTGCCACAACTCCAATACCAAGACTTGCCACAACTCCAATACCAAGACTTGCCACAGCTCCAATACCAAGACTTGCCACAGCTCCAATACCAAGACTTGCCACAACTCCAATACCAAGACTTGCCACAGCTCCAATACCAAGACGTAGAAACATCTACCTAGGTCTACATGCTCTGATTGCAGGTCGAAAGCATTCTGGGAACATCTGCTTTATTCCCCAATCCGCCATTGAGCCATCCTGAGCGATTTACACACACATCCTGTGTTGACCTAAGGCTTTCCCAGGGCTCCAATTAATAACACACACACACACACACACACACACCCTGCCTCGCTGCATCTCAGACCTCTGGCTTCCTAAATAAATCATGATGAATACGATAATGACTTGTCATTCTGGACAACACACACCATCACTAGAGATCTTCAATAGCATAACCACAGAGCTGCACAGTAGACTTAGTCTGCCATGATTAATATATTAACATGTCCTGGAGAGTCACAACTCCTGACCTCTGGACAAATCTAAGAGAACGCTATGCTCAACTTTCTAGTGTAATAGCACAAGCCCACCCCACCATTAACAATATCTGGATCAACCTTGTTATAGCATCACCAAGGAGCGAATAATACATCAAATCAAAACTAATTCAAGTAAAAGCCTATTAGTAATGTAATGTTTTGTAGACCTTTCGCTGCTACAAAGGGGCTCTTTGAAAGACCATGGAGGAAACAGAGATGCAGGAGTTATACAATTAATAACGATAGAGATTAATGGACAAATCGCCCCGACTGGAAGCAATCCTATTCGTCCACTTCATTGATTTTATCAAGGCAGAATAAACCAGCAAATGAGATAATGTCTGTTTAAGTGTTTTCTCCTGAATTAAAGGCCTGTCTATAGGAGGCCTGAGCCGGGCCGATATTCGAAACAGATTGGGCTTTGGCTTTGTAGTCGAGGCTTTAAGAGGCGAAGCGACCCACTCCAAACCGCACTGCTCTCTTTACCCGTACTTAGCTCTCATTACTCTGTGAAAAGCATTGCTCGGCCAAGACTCATTTCTTTATTGTTTCTAAAGAAAGAATAAAATAAAATAAAGAGGAAACACATTGAGGTACTGTAGAACACATGTCAAAATGTTTCCCAATTCGGACAGAGAACAAAATTGACAACAGGATGATTGAAAAATACAACACTCGAGAGTTGTTGTCCGACATAGATCATTCACAAGCATTTGAAAGTGTAGGAAAGATGATAAATGCTTCATTGATAAATTTGCATTCTGTTATGATATCACCAGTTTAGTACTTGTGTTGGACTCAATCAACCAATCAAAGTGCTCCCAAGGTGCTCTTTTATAGCCTACTACTCATTGGATCAGTAGTCATATCAAACATTTTACATCACCAGAGAGAGACTGAATTCACACTGAATTCTCTTTATTGTATTTCAAGCTTTTTCCTGCCACTGAAGTCATAGGCCAATTTATGTGAGAACAGACACAGCAATTATTTGCTTACAGATGTGTGTATGTGTTGGTAAGTGTGTGATCTTATGATGTTTTCCATTCCAAAATGTTATCCATCTGGCACAGCTTTACCTTGCTTGGAGTGGAATAAATAATTTTCTATGTAACATAGTCAAGCTAGACATCTCATCCTCACACACACACACTATTCAGACCATCATGAAACATTTTACATTTCTATTGACAGCAAATCAATTGTGTAAAAGTACACTTCAACCACAGCCCCATAATGATGACGTTAGACAGAACAGGGCAGAAATTAACCAAAATTGAGGTTCCATCCCCCCTCGGCTCTCTCTTTTGTTGGGGGCTGCTCAGCACAGTCCATTAGGAAGGGAGCATTCTTTCTCCCTAATAGCTGTAGCAGGTGAAGACAGGGGTTATGAAGGATGGCAGGGGGATTGCATAACGGGACACACAGGAGCAGACAACCCCTAATCAAATGGACAGTCCGTGTGCAGCAGCAGTTTCGAGGAGCACAGGGGAAAGAACTTGGCGAGCTTCCTCTGTGTACTGGGGCTGGGGGTAACCCAACAGATTACTAATTGAGTATAGACAGCTTCAGAGCCCAGTCCCAAAGCTGTGCGCTAGCCTAGCAGCCACAGCTCCATCATGGCTCATATTTTCTGTAATTATCTCGAGTTCCTTCATTACAGCCATATGGAAGATACTAAAGCTTTACCCTGTAATGGGAGTCTATCAGTGTGAACATGTAGCACATTATGAAATTACCCAGTGTGAACTAACAGTAGGCTGAGGACCAAGCTATAATGAAAAATAACACTTAAAGTTGCATATTGTCGTAACTTAATATTTAATTTGAATCTACAATACTATTGTCCAACTGTAAAATAAGCCTTAACCATGTGATAAAAAAAACACATTTTTCACTCACTCAGTCACACACACACACCCACAAACACCTGTCTAACAAGTTATTCTATAATACACAATATCGCGTCCAACTTTTGTCCACAGACAAAACAGAGGGTGTAAAGAACCCACGCTCAGAATAGTTAGGATGAACAGAAGGAAAGGGGGTTGCGTTTAATAACCCAAACAGATGAATCGTCTGTTAGGGCTTGAGTTACGCGTCTGAAAATCCACATACCCCTACACGTGCACACACACACACTGAGTGCCTCCATTGTAATCTTGAACCAATCTGCCAACGTTACCTGTCAGGCCGAGACCAAACCAAATATTTGCCTAAAGAATGAAGCCTGAGGAGAGAAAAAAAAAAAAACACAGATCGGCTTCTGTGTCTGTGGAAATGTAATATGTTGTGATATGTTCATAAAAACAACAAAACCTTCCCATGTAATTAGATACTGTATAAGCAAGTGGTGGAAGCCTTAAAAAAGAAAAGAAAAAAGGTGTGAGTTCAATAAAAAAAGCCTTTTTGGTTTCAGCTGCTGTGGAATTAGCCCTATCCATCTTTACAATGTGTTATACAGGATATGAAAAACAAATGTTAAACAAAAATCCTATTAGTCGGGTGTAAGTGATCCCTGGAGCCGACGAATGTGACTTTAAAGTGGCACTGAACAAAAACAATAAACCAAAGAGAGAGGAAAAAAAAGTTCCTGGCCCGTTTTCAAATGAGACTGTCTGACCTCATCAATTCGAGACGAGTGTTTTGACAGAGCGCCTGGGCCCGCCTACGTGAGACGTAGCCGTGGAAACGATGGCATTCCATGGCCTGGTCTCCCATTCTCTGGGTTAGAGCGTAGGGAGCAAAATGTGAGCCTGGTGTGCTAATGCTAGTTCTGCCACTCAGTGTATGGTGAGAGAAGAAAACATGAGCCTCCCCCATGGCCATGCTACAGCCCACAAGCCCCAGACCAGTCGACATCATACCTCACCAGTCCACAGCCTCCACACATCCCCAGTCCACAAAGCCCTACAGGCAGCCTCCACAGCAGGCTGGACCAGTGGGTTAGAAGAATAGAACTAGGCCAGTCTGACAGGAGCGAGCAGTGCACTCACTCAAAGGGTTAACATCAGACATGACATTACTCAAATAAAATAAACAATTTATTTTCCTTTACTTATGCTACCTCAGCAATAAGGTGTATTGTAAAATTGTTGAACGATTGGGCTAGAATCCGTCTTGGAAATGTATTTTCACATTAAAGTGTTTTGCATTTGACTATAAATAGCCTACTAGAAAATGTTAACTGTTTTTTTCCCTTTCTTTCAGAGCAAAGACAGAGACAGGAAAACTGCTCTAAGAAGTTAATATCTGGAGGACGACAGAGGGAACTGTGGACCAAAAAACGTGACATGCTTAAGGTGTACATAAATCGAAATCTGTATTTAATTATATGCCGACCCCCCCCCAAAAAAAGTTTCTGAAGAGGTAATAATTGAGACTGTGGGACTTCTTGGACAGTGGAAGCTTGCCCGGACTCAAAGAGGAGATCGAGAATAATCTTCCCTCTATAAAACGTTCTACACTTCTCCATTCTATGACCTCTCAAAGACTTGAAAAGAGAACAAACAAACAAAAAAATACATTCCTCTTATCTTTTCTTTACCTGAGAATGTCTGCATATGTAGACTGATAAAGCTGAAACTTTAGAACCACAACCCCCTCTGCATGAGACAGACTCCTAGACAGTCGGTAAGGACCAAGATGAGCCACGGTGGAACTAAAAGGGGTGTGGTAAGGAGGGTTGTAATGGACAAGGGCAGGCAAAACTGGAACTCATGGTTGACTGTATCAGGCTACTTGCCGTAAAGTGAGCGAACTGTTCCACAAGCCAAATATATAACACAGCTTTCACTTGAAATTTAACTGGGTTTTCTGGTCAGTGAGTTTCTACCCCGATGGACAACTGCCTTTCTCATGAAGAAGATAAATCCTCAGCGTTCTGTCTTCTGTTATTTGATGTTGTGTACAATATTTGTAAGAATGTGTTAAAATTCATATGACTAAATAAATATGCCTATGAATTAATTAAGTTTACTTCAAACACGTAAGATTCCGTTATTTTGCTGTTATTTTGCAATTCCCAGTGAAAAAGAAAAGTACTTACATTTCACAATTTTTCAGTCTGCCGATAAATATGATATTTCTTCCAGTTTTATTTCGGAGGGTTTGACAATGATACAGACATGTACTGTACGAAACACCAAATCGGGTCTACAAACAGCTATAAAAACAGTGAAGTGTCATAAGGAACAAACCACAAGCTTATCATCTTGCTCTCTCCAGCTAGATTACCATCTTTCCCACTCCTCACTACTCATGCACACAGCTGTTCACTCTAACACTTAATATACTTGAGATGTAACTAAAATGGGACTGTCGATTTGAGACTGCATCTAGTTTCATCCAAATTCACAAGAAATCTCATATTGAAACTATTGAACTCAGTCAACTGTGACAAAAAAAACTAAACAAAGCTGGCCAGTAAAAGCCTCAACACAAAACAGAAAACTTGTTTTTCCAATCAGCCAGATGATTTATGCAGTATTCTCTTAGGTGCTTTGACGAGTACACCTGGGACAGTCTATAGAGACAGTCTGTAGACAGTAACTTACTACTAACACACTGAGGGGGGAGGGTTCCGGGGATGAGTTTGGGCAGCGTTGGTCGCGGCCGAGTTTGTGTGTGTGGCAGGCCCTCGTTGGTCGGGACCTTTTAAGGGCCAGCTGCGAGGCTCAGCGGGGGATGATTGGATCTGCAGGTACAGGGTTCCTGGCTGCCTGCCGCAGCCTGTACCTCAGCCCAGACCCTTCTCCCCTCAGCCCCCACACTGTCCCCCAGCCCAGACCATTCTCCCCTCAGCCCCCACACTGTCCCCCAGCCCAGACCCTTCTCCCCCCAGCCTCCACACTGTCCCCCAGCCCAGACCATTCTCCCCCCAGCCCTCACACTGTCCCCCAGCCCAGACCCTTCTCCCCCCAGCCCTCACACTGTCCCCCAGCCCAGACCCTTCTCCCCCCAGCCTCCACACTGTCCCCCAGCCCAGACCCTTCTCCCCCCAGCCTCCACACTGTCCCCCAGCCCAGACCATTCTCCCCCCAGCCCCCACACTGTCCCCCAGCCCATTCTCCCCCCCAGCCCGGACCATTCTCCCCCCAGCCCCCACACTGTCCCCCAGCCCAGACCCAACCAACCCGTCTGGGGGCAAAGGAAGCCTGCACACCTCTGGAATTCCTCCCCCTGTCCCTGGTCATGTCTAGATTGGATACAGCTTTTCAAATTGACATCAAAAGTGTATTTTTTGTTTTTCCATTTTAGCTAACCCGAACCACTTTCCTAATTCTCCTAAATCTGCTACGAAAAAAGTCAATGAAGACAAAACCCTATCCCCTTTCTCTCTCGTCGCCAAGCCCCTAAAAGAAACAAACCCTTCCCTCCAGCTCATCCAACCGGTTTGTCTCCAAATCTCTGTCTCTCGGTCGGTCTCTGCTAGAGAGAGCTGTGTGTCCACTACTCCCTGACCTCCAGGCCACCCCCTGCTCCCTACTCTCTTTCCCCCCCACCAGGGCTGCCTCCCGCTGGGGCCCGACCTCGTGGTTGGCCCCTGCTGTCACTCTCACCCATCAGCCCTGTCACAGGCAGCGGTGGAAACCAAATGTGGAAATGTTCATGACCGTGTGGAGAGAGGCTAGCTGCTCTTTTTCCTTTCATTCACAACAATCTGAACAAACCCACTAACCTCTGTGCGTGTTTGCATTTCTAATGGAAACTAAATACATATTTGCAATGTAATGTTTAAACAGTACACTATAACCATGGATTCAAGTGTTCTGTTGATTACTTGGTTAGATCAGTGACTTGGGTCAAAACGATTTCAAGATGAATACAGGATTTGCGTAAAAAGCTGAAATTTGAATTAAGAGCATAACAATGTTCCTTAGTATAGGGAAATCTGGAATACACGCCAACCCACATTGTGAGATCAACACTGGGACGTGAATGCAAATGGATGGGCAGCAGAATTTGACTACTTCAAGGTTAAACGAACATGGTTTCACCTATTAAACTTCCAAGTAAAGATACTGTCTGTTCCTCCGTGTCCTGCTGTGGTCCTGCAAAGAGACAGAGTGCAGAGGTAATGTCTTTCCTTGCTGTCTCGACCGTCACAGAACAAGTGAAGTGAACCCCACCATTCAGATTAACACCAGAGAGTACCGTCTCTGTATGGCTGTGGGGACAGTGAATCCGGGTAAGCTACCTATGGTGTTAGAAATGGTAACGTTGGTCGGTTGGTCTCTTAAGTCCCCATGGGTCCCATTCAGGCCTAGGGAATGGTTAGCAGTTAGCAGACGCAAGCCAGCTCATAGAGACTCATGTCTGGTCTGTAGACCGTAGAAGCTCTCCTCTCCAGTCAAGCCCAATGAGAGGATGACTGAGGGGGGCCAGGGGAGGGCGGCTCACCCTACACAGGGCTGGGGCTAACCACAGTGGGATGATTGTGGATCTGGGGTGCAGAAACCATAACTTAGCGACACAGAAGACCCTTAGCTCTGCCAGATGAGTCCCTCTTCTGACACTGCAGCTGGAAACCAGGGGTCC
Source organism: Coregonus lavaretus (assembly GCF_964263955.1). Classification (NCBI taxonomy): domain Eukaryota; kingdom Metazoa; phylum Chordata; class Actinopteri; order Salmoniformes; family Salmonidae; genus Coregonus; species Coregonus lavaretus. Next base: position 11,837,941 of record NC_139994.1, on the reverse strand, counting down.
TCCCACCTGAACCACCTCCTCCCACTTTTTAATTTCCAACATCTTATGTTGTACGGCCGTACTGTAGGAAACAGGGCCCATAAAAATATATCTGTTTGTTATTTAGCAAAATTGCAAATCCAACATTTCTGAGAGAGGTCGCGACGAGGTCAGGCACTCATTCAGTGAGGCGGAGTGTAACGTCTGCTCGCCACGGCTGTCGCGCCACGGTGCAGCGAGGTCCGCACGCCACGCTAACTTGATAAATAAACATTCTAAAGGATCCTCGTACACGCGGTTTAACCTTGGGAGTGAGTACAGCATGTGGAAACTTTGCATTCCGACCGAGCCCGTCCAGGTTTTTCCAAAATGGGTTTTCCACCTGGGCGAAAGCATCCGGTACATCATTCAGAGAAAATCTTTATTTATTGAAAATTAAATATCCAATGATGCCCTGAAGCTTTCCTTTCCCTCCCCTCCACTACAGCCCACAGGTATTAAGACAAAAGAGAAAGCCATCGGGTAAAGAGAACGAGGCAATCCCTCGCTTGTGCCTTAGAGAACGCAGCAGATGTCACAACTAAACGTAAACTCCTACATCCCAGTGATGTCAATTCCATTCATTTTCTCCCCACATGGCCACCACAAAAACCTCCTACAAGCCACAGAAAGATTCATGAGTTTTAAATGGCACAAACGCATATTTTCACATGAAAATGAGGGGCGTTGCCAGACTAGATAGATACAGTGAAGGGAAAAAGTATTTGATTCCCTGCTGATTTTGTACGTTTACCCACTGACAAAGATATGATCAGTCTATAATTTTAATGGTAGGTTTATTTGAACAGTGAGAGACAGAATTAAATAAAAAAAATCCAGAAAAACGCATGTCAAAAATGTTATTAATTGATTTGCATTTTAATGAGGGAAATAAGTATTTGACCCCTCTGCAAAACCCTTGTTGGCAATCACAGAGGTCAGATGTTTCTTGTAGTTGGCCACCAGGTTTGCACACATCTCAGGAGGGATTTTGTCCCACTCCTCTTTGCAGAACTTCTCCAAGTCATTAAGGTTTCGAGGCTGACGTTTGGCAACTCGAACCTTCAGCTCCCTCCACAGATTTTCTATGGGATTAAGGTCTGGAGACTGGCTAGGCCAATCCAGGACCTTAATGTGCTTCTTCTTAAGCCACTCCTTTGTTGCTTTGGCCGTGTGTTTTGGGTCATCGTCATGCTGGAAAACCCATCCACGACCCTTTTCAATGCCCTGGCTGAGGGAAGGAGGTTCTCACCCAAGATTTGATGGTACATGGCCCTGTCCATCGTCCCTTTGATGCGGTGAAGTCATCCTGTCCCCTTAGCAGAAAAACACCCAGAAAGCATAATGTTTCCACCTCCATGTTTGACGGTGGGGATGGTGTTCTTGAGGTCATAGGCAGCATTCCTCCTCCTCCAAACACGGCGAGTTGAGTTGATGCCAAAAGAGCTCCATTTTGGTCTCATCTGACCACAACACTTTCACCCAGTTCTCCTCTGAATCATTCAGATGTTCATTGGCATCCTTCAGACGGGCCTGTATATGTGCTTTCTTGAGCAGGGGGACCTTGCGGGCGCTGCAGGATTTCAGTCCTTCACGGCGTAGTGTGTTACCAATTGTTTTCTTGGTGACTATGGTCCCAGCTGCCTTGAGATCATTGACAAGATCCTCTCGTGTAGTTCTGGGCTGATTTCTTGCCGTTCTCATGATCATTGCAACTCCACGAGGTAAGCTCTTGCATGGAGCCCCAGGCCGAGGGAGATTGACAGTTATTTTGTGTTTCTTCCATTTGCGAATAATCGCACCAACTGTTGTCACCTTCTCACCAAGCTGCTTGGCGATGGTCTTGTAGCCCATTCCAGCCTTGTGTAGGTCTACAATCTTGTCCCTGACATCCTTGGAGAGCTCTTTGGTCTTGGCCATGGTGGAGAGTTTGGAATCTGATTGATTGATTGCTTCTGTGGACAGGTGTCTTTTATATAGGTAACAAGCTGAGATTAGGAGCACTCCCTATAAGAGTGTGCTCCTAATCTCAGCTCGTTACCTGTATAAAAGACACCTGGGAGCCAGAAATCTTTCTGATTGAGAGGGGGTCAAATACTTATTTCCCTCATTAAAATGCAAATCAATTTATAACATTTTTGACATGCGTTTTTCTGGATTTTTTTGTTGTTATTCTGTCTCTCACTGCTCAAATAAACCTACCATTAAAATTATAGACTGATCATGTCTTTGTCAGTGGGAAAACGTACAAAATCAGCAGGGGATCAAATACTTTTCCCCCTCACTGTAGAGGACTTTCTGCGAGAGGAAAAGAGAGGGGATAAAGACAGACGGGAGTCGAGGTGAGGACAGCTTTTCTGCCACACTCCTCTCTTCCTCATTTTCTTCCTAGTAGACCCAGAGCCGTAAAGGATTTTTACAACCCCAGTCTCTGTAAAAACTGTGCCGCTCTGACAGGGGAGAGAAAGTGGGGGAACCGGGCCCGGCCTGGTGTGAAGGAGAAATAAAGCAGTCTAGACATCTCATCTCTCAGCTGTGCCGAAGGTGAGCGCTTCAAGCATTCTGCTTGCCCCACATCCCAGTCAACACTCACCACCACCCCTCTTCACTCAAACCCCCGTCCCCCGCTTCCCTCCCCAGGGTTTCGCCTCACAATCCCACCCCCATCTCCGAACCCCTCCTTACAACCGAAACACATGGAAGCCCCCGCTGGCAGTTGGTTTCAATCAGGCCTTCTGGCAACAGGACACACACTGGGCCAACTGGGAGCCGTGCTGAATACCGGATGAGAAGGAAGTCCTAAAAACCACGGAACGACAGGTGGCTGCTTTGGCAGCCCCACTCTCCCCCCCAACCTCCTCCCTCCTCTCTTAAAAACACCCTCCACCTTCACGCACCTGCAAGGGTCCGGCGTGCCGCGGCCGGGGGTCCCGTTTGCTCTGTCGGAGCAGCACGCGATTCGCCCAGCCACTTCTTAAGACCACCCCCCACCCAGACAAGCAGCTCTGGATCAACATTCCCCCACCGACTTACAAAAACACAACCCTGCTTCTCCTTAAAAATACTATTAAAAAGAGATTTCCTGCTGACAGTGCAGTGACAGGCCAAGATTCCACATAATTTACTACCTATCTGTCAATTTTATCACCATATTGATTTCAGCAGTGCTGCAGAGCCTGAATGCAAACCTTTGTGTCCCTAGGACAGGAACATTTTGGTAAGTAGTTCATCCTGGGCCAATGCAAATGATATACCAGCTCCTCTGAGGCCTCTCACTGTACTTTTTTTGGCCTGGGGCCCAGAGCAGCACAGCACACTAATCAATATCAGACTGTGTGAGGAGACACTGAATGCATCTACTAGGTAACCTGCTAAGGGGACTCCATCAATCATGACAGTGTTTCAGGGTCCGTGTCATACACGTCAGCACCGGCCAGGCTGCATTCAGATGACCACACCGAATATGTGGACTGACTTAACCCATAACCAGCCAGTATGGAATTGAAATATTGTGGGGGGGGGGGGGTAAAATGAGACCAGGTGGCCGGGGGTAGGCCTAGACTCCGGACTGTTTCCAAGAACGATACGGAACGGAAGCCATTTGAGGCGATGACAAAAATGTGTGTCAAAAATGAGTGGTCACAAGTGGAAATCTCTCACAGTCACAAATAGGTATGGACAGGCATTCACATACTGTAGGTATCTTTACCCAGGTAGAAATCCTCAAAATGGGTTGGATTGAAAAATACTCTACTTTGGAAAAGTAGGCTTCATAATATCGAGAAATACATGTTTAGCATCATGACATCCAACTGGAAGGCAACAGAGTATGGGAGTGGGAGTCAGTGGGCGGGAGAGGGGCCAATATGTCTCCTTATGGAATCTTTATGAATGTCCTACCGTCTAATGCTGTTAACAGAACGCCACCCACGTTCTATTAGGTTTAATTGGATAAATCTTTAAGAATGGATTCTTGAACAAAATCACTCTGTTTTTTAATAGCAGACATTTCATAAAAACCAAGGCCATGTCTAGCACAAAATATATTAATCATCCATCTTCAACTAAAATGTCTTCCAAATGGCTGAGGGAGAAAAAGCTAAACAAAAAGACCCTAGACCCTATTCGAACGTCAGGTCTGGTTGTTCCTCTAATAAAGGAGAGGAAAAACAGAATAATCTATTGTGAGCGAATAAGCAGTCATTTTGAGTTAAAATCAAAACACAGATATTGGAAAATTAGAGTTGATGATGTCTTTGGGTTAAGGCGCAACCAACCAACGGCACTTCACCCATATCCACTATTCTTGACGGCTACATTGATTTCCATAAAGGACGTTTTTGTGGCCGCTGAGGGCTGGCAATGGTTATTTCATTCCAGCCGTCAAACGCAAGGCCCCATTCTCCGACCGATGCTGATGTACCTGGCTTGCGGTGTATGATCATAACTCTTGAACAACATGGACTTTACTGGTTGTAAAAATATAAAAATACTTAATATTTGGGGAGGGAGGTCGGTCGGGAGGGAGTTCGGTTGGGAGTCAAATGAATTGAATGAACAGGAGTGGGGGAGAGAAACAGAGTTAAATACTGTAGACTAGAGGAAGACCGTACAGGGCATGGGGCCACCTGTTTAACAAACTAGACCACAGCATTGAAACATCCTCTCCATACATACATGAAACATGTTCTCCAGTCTCACAAATGTATGGGATCTCTGCTATCCCATTTAAAAAGACAGGACTCACACCGAAGTTATTGGTGCTGGTCTCCTGAAAACACAAACATGCAAAGTGTTGGTCCCACAGAAAGTGTTGGTCCCATGTTTCATGAGCTGAAATAAAAGATCCCAGAAATGTTCACACAAAAAGCGTATTTCTCAAATGTTGTGCACACACACTTGTTTACATTCGTGTTAGTGAGCATTTCTCCTTTGCCAAGATAATCCATCCACCTGACAGGTATGGCATATCAAGAAGCTGATTAAACAGCATGGCCATTACACAGGTGCACATTGTGCAGGGGACAATAAAAAAGGACACTAAAATGTGCAGTTGTCACAACAATGCCACAGATGTCAAGTTTTGAGGGAGCATGCAGTTGGCATGCCGACTGCAGGAATGTCAACCAGAGCTGTGAATTGAATGTTCATTTCTCTAACATAAGCCACCCTCAACATAATTTTAGAGAATTTGGCAGTATGTCCAACTGAACTCAAAACCGCGAACCACTTGGAACCACGCCAGGACCTCCACATCCAGCTTCTTCACCTGCGACATCATCTGAGACCAGCCACCCGGGCAGCTGATGAAACTGTGGGTTTGCACAACCGAAGGATTTATGCACAGTCAGAAACCGTCTCAGGGTAGCTCATCTGTGTGCTCATCGTCCTTACCAGGGTCTTGACCTGACTGCAGTTCGGCGTCGTAACAGACTTCAGTGGGCAAATACTCACCTTGGATGGCCACTGGCACGCTGGAGAAGTGATGAATCCCGGTTTCAACTGTAACAGGCAGATGGCAGACAGCGTGTATTGCGTCGTGTGAGTGAGCAGTTGTCAATGTTGTGAAAAGAGTGGCCCATGGTGGCGGTGGGGTTATGGTATGGGCAGGCATAAGCTACGGACAATGAACACAATTGCATTTTAAATCGATGGCAATTTGAATGCACAGAGATACCGTTACGAGATCCTGAGGCCCATTGTCGTGCCATTCATCCGCCGCCATCATCTCATGTTTCAGCATGATAATGCCCAACCCCATGTCGCAAGGGTCTGTGCAGAATTCCTGGAAGCTGAAAATATCCCAGTTCTTCCATGGCCTGCATACTCACCAGACATGTCCCCCATTGAGCATGTTTGGGATGCTCTGGATCGGCGTGTACAAAGGAGATGTGTCGCACTGCATGAGGCAAATGGTGGTCACACCAGATACTGACTGGTTTTCTGATCCATGCCCCTGCTTTTAGTTTACATTTTTAAAGGTAACTGTGACCAACAGACGCATATCTGTATTCCCAGTCATGTGAAAATCGATAGATTAGGGTCTAATGATTGTATTTCAATTGACTGATTTCCTTATAATGAACTGTAACTCAGAAAAACATCTTAGAAAAGTGTTGCATTTGGCATTTTTCTTCAGTATGTATGTATGTATGTATGTATGTATGTATGTATGCATGTATGTACACATATATGCAGTGCATTCGGAAAGTATTCAGACCCCTTCACTTTTTCCACATGATTTTTTTCCATCATCAAACTACACACAATACCCCATAAGGTCAAAGCAAAAACAGGTTTTTATACTTTTTTGCAAATGTATAAAAAATAAAAACTGAAATATCACATTTACAGTATTCAGACCCTTTACGCAGTACTTAGTTGAAGCACCTTTGGCAGTGACTACAGCCTCAAGTCTTCTTGGGTATGACGCTACAAGCTTGGCACACCTGTATTTGGTGAATTCCTCCCATTCTTCTCTGCAGATCCTCTCAAGCTCTGTCAGGTTGGATGGGGAGTGTCGCTGCACAACTATTTTCAGGGATAGTCACAACTACTCCAGAGATGTCACCTCCCTGACCAAGGCCCTTCTCCCCCGATTGCTCAGTTTGGCTGGGCAGCCAGCTCTATGAAGAGTCTTGGTGGTTCCAATCTTCTTCCATTTAAGAATGATGGAGGCCACGGTGTTCTTGGGGACCTTCAATGCTGCAGAATTTCTTTTGGTACCCTTTCCCAGATCTGTGCCTCGACACAATCCTGTTTCGGAGCTCTACGGACAATTCCTTTGAGCTCATGGCTTGGTTTTTGCTCTGTCAACTGTGGGACCTTATATAGACAGGTGTGTGCCTTTCCAAATCATGTCCAATCAATTGAATTTACCACAGGTGGAGACCTATCAAGTTGTAGAAACATTTCAAGGATGATCAATGGAAACAGGATGGACCTGCGCTAAATTTCGAGTCTCATAGCAAAGGGTCTGAATACTTATGTAAATAAGGTATCTGATTTGTATATTGTATAAAATTTGATTTCAAAAGTACAAACTGTTTTCGCTTCGTCATTATGGGGTATTGTGTGTAGATAAGATACTTTAAAAAAAATACATTTTAGAATAAGTCTGTAAAGTAACAAAATGTGGAAAAAGTCAAGGGGTTTGAATACTTTCCGAATGCACTGCATATATACACACACAGTTTATTAGGGACACCCATCCAGTACTGGATTGGACCCTACTTGGAAAACAGAACAGCCTGAATTCTTCAGGGAACAGATTCTATGAGTCTTTAACATTCCACAGGGGTGTTGATCTATGCTGACGGCGGTACACCACCGCCACCAGCCTGTACCGTTGACACCAGGCAGGATGGATCCATGGACTCATTTTGCTTACGCCAAATCCTGACTCTGCCATCAGCATGATGCAACAGAAACCGGTATTCGTCAGACCAGGCAGTGTTTTTCCACTCAATTGTCCAGTGTTGGTGATCGCGTGCCCACTGGAGATGCTTCTTCTTGTTTTTAGCTGATAGGGGTGGAACCTGGTGTGGTCGTCTGCTGCAATTGCCCATCCGAGTTGTGTGTTCCGAGATGTCGTTCTGCACACCACTGTTCTACAAATAATGGCGCAGTATGTTTGTGGCCTGCCTGTTAGCTTATACGATTCTCAGTCAACAAGATATTTTTCGCCCACAGGACTGCTGCTGACTGGGATGATTTTTGTTTGTTACACCATTCTCGGTAAACCCTAGACACTGTCGTGCATGAAAAACCCAGGAGGGCGGACGTTTCTGATACACTTGATCCTGCGTGCCTGGCACCGACGATCATACCACACTCAGTTGCTTATGTCACTTGTTTTGCACATTCTAACGTTCAATCAAACAGTAACCGAATGCCTCAATGCCCGTCTGCCTGCTTTATATAGCAAGCAACGGCCACATGACTCACTGTCTGTAGGAGTAATCAATTCTTGTGAACATGTACCTAATAAACTGGCCAGTGAGTGAGTGAAAATAAATTAGATAGATATATGTAGGCTCTCCATGCACTGGGAGAGGGGGTGATATCAGGCCTACTCCTCAGGCCCCTTCCTGGTCTAGGGTTGTGTTGAAATAGACCCCCTGGTCCACGTTCCCTTAATTGATTAGATTTCATGGCTGGAACGCAGCTACATGACCAGAGGAAAAAATTGAACTCCCTTGGTGATGGCTCTAAACTCAATAATAGGGAAGAGGGACCTGGTAGAGGCTTGAGGCCATTGCCCATGGCCTCAGTTTAGCTAGGGAACAGCCAGCAAACTCACCGATAGCTAAACATGCCTCTGGGCCTCTCCTGAATTCAGAGTTGATATCCGGCTCTCTTTTCCCTAATCCACACAGGCAGGTTTTTGTTACATTTTACCGTAGCTACTACACTCAGGAGGAACCTGAAACAATTAACACGCTGTTCCCGACGAGACTCTGGCTCAATCAGTGCATCGAGGCTGAACACTGAAGACAGGGGAGGGAGGGAAGAAAAAAGCAAGAGACATAGTGAGAGGGAGGGGAGATGGAGACAGACAAGAGTGACAGAGAGAGGGGGAAAAGTGGAAGGAGACAAAGGAAAGTTTGACCTCCTCAGCCAAAAGTGACACTGGGTCCAGATCACGCCGTGTCCTGTCCTTTCTAGCTGGTCCAGGATTTCAACACTGGAAATATAACCATCCTCTCTCTGTGTCTGCTGTCAATCAGGGGTGCTAATAGAAACAGAGGAGGACACTGTGGTCTGGTCTCCCTCATTCAGTCAGAGCTGCCAATCCCAGTCCTGCCCAACTGTGAAAATCCCAACTTTTAAAAATGTTTTTACTGCCATCACAACTCCGACTGGAAGCGGCATGGATACCATCTGGAAGGCATTAGAAACCGCCACCTGGAGACATCCCAATCACAAAATTAAATTTTGGGATTACCAAAATTTTACGGAAAAAACTCTCTTCCAGACATAAGGGCCTCTATTTCCCCCCCCCCCCCCCATTTTCAAAATCTGGTTTCATCAGATTTCCAAGAGGAGGGTGAAAGAGTAAGAGGATGAAGGAGGTGGTGGGAGGAGGAGGATGAGGAAGAAGGATGAGGAGGGATATGAGTCTGGTCTCTAAGCTCTTGGTTAAACGGGACACCCAACAGGTCACATCGTCGCGAGCCTGTTTGTTATGGTTGGTAATGAAATGAAAATAAGCCGCCTCCTATAGGCTGCTTGCTCCCGAGCACCTGAGAGTTCTGAGCGAGGAACAGCCTTCCTGAAGCAGATAGGATCACACAATTAAAGCCAGTCTACGTCTGAAACGCTCCTGTCATTGATTAGGCTGGAATAACAGAAGGGAGAAAGGGATTTAGGATGTAAGGAGAGAAATATATAAAAGGCGTAGGCCGTCTCACAGCAGAGGAACCTAACCCTAACATATCCTAGATGTTAGATATAGGCAAGCTATTGAAGGAACTTCGATCTTGAGGTCATGAAAAAAGGCTTGATTTGACCGAAACATGGAAAGGAAACCATGTGTACGAGCGCAGAATAATTTTCATCAATGATGATGATGGAGTTGTGTGTCTTATTAGATTCCCAGCACCGCTCAAGAGACGCAATGTGCTGGTGTGGTGTGCATGTTGATATGAATTAGCTCTCTGGAAACTCTCGTCTTGGCACGAATGTTGGTTCTACACCCAAGGGTGCACTCAAAAGACGGGCTGAACTGTGTTCTGTTCCTGTGGACCTGCTGGTAAATCAAGCAGCACAGCATCCCAGGGTCATCCAAGGTTGTCAGGTGGAGAGTTTAAAATGGCTGCCAAGTATGCATCTCCCTCTCCCCTATCCTGAGCCCACACCTCACTTCAAATGGGCCATTGCTATCTGCTCTGGAGTTCGCCAACCACTGAACTGCTCAATGTGATTGCCAGATATGGTCCTCAACATGACCCGTACAGTCCGACTTACAACGACAAATCTCCATAAAGTCAAAAGATGTCCAACAAACCGGTTGGTCAGTAATGCACACACTAAAATGGATATTATGCCATGTCAAAGTGTTGAATGCACCAAACACGTAGGCCTACCAAGTTTCATGTGCCTACAGCAGACAAAAGAACAAGGATGTTTTACTTTAAGTCTGTCGCTTTTCACTGATTCCTAACTTAAAATTCTGATGTAATCTACCCTTGTGCCGTAGTCTCGCAAGAAATACAGCTTTACTCAGAGAGAGAGAAACAAAAAAAAAAGTGATTTCATCAGCTCTACTGTCTATTACTAGCACCACAGAGGCCCCACCACGCTGGACCAAGACCCAGAGTTGTGTTTGCATCGTAGGGGCTTGGCAGGGGTACCCAGACTAAGTAGACAGGATCTGGGATGAGGAGTTCAGGGGTGGGGGGCATCATCATGGATGTCCTAAATATCAATTGCTGCTTCAAGAGAGCTGTCCAAGTCTCTGCTGAAGCAGCACCCAGACATTTTATGGTTGTCTGTGGCCCGTCAAAATCACAGCCTCGTTGTCCGAAAGCATTCCAGCTTCTCCTCCCTGGACGAGCCTCACAAGAACAGCCAAACGCGAGGCTCCGCTGTGAGCACAGCCACAAGACTGGGGGCACACACACACATGCACTCGCTCACTCTCCCAGCCTGTTAAAAGCTTTGGCAGCACTGACAACACAGTTCTGATTACCAATTTCCCAATTGAGCCTCCCCCCAAGCTCCTGATCCCTAGCACACACACTCCCTAAATCAAATCTAATTTTATTTGTCACATGGTTTGTAAACAGGTGTAGACTAACAGTGAAATGTTTACTTATGGGCCCTTCCCAACAACGCAGAGGGAAAAAGAGAAATAATAACACAAGGAATAAATACACAAGTAACGATAACTACACGGGGTACCAGTACCGAGTCGATGTGCAGGGGTACGAGTTAATTGAGGTAGAAACTGCATGTACATATAGGTAGGGATAAAGTGACTAGGCAACATGACAGATTAACAGTAGCAGCAGCGTATGTGATGAGTCAAAAGAGTTAGTGCAAAGAGGGCCAACGCAGATAGTTAAACAATAGCAAACCAACTAACTATTTAGCAGTCTTATGGTTTGGGGGTAGAAGCTGTTCAGGGTCCTGTTTCCAGAATTGGTGCATCAATGCACCGCTTGCGTGCGTGCGGTAGCAGAGAGAACAGTCTTTGACAATTTTTAAGGCCTTCCTCTGACACCACCTGGTATAGAGGTCCTGGATGGCAGGCTCGGCCCCAGTGATGTACTGAGCCGTACGTGCTGTGTGGATGGATGCCAAGCAGATGCCATACCAGGCAGTAATGCAGCCAGTCAAGATGCTCTCAATGGTGCAGCTGTAGAACTTTGAGGATCTGAGGGCCCATGCCAAATCTTTTTTCATGACTGTGTTGGTGTGTGTGGACTATTATACCGTGCATTCAGAAAGTACTCACACCCCTTGACTTTCTCCACATTTTGTTACAACCTTATTCTAAAATGTATGATAGTTTTCCCCTCATCAATCTACACACAATACCCCATAATCACAAAGCAAAAACAGGTTTAGACATTTTTGCAAATGTATATAAATAAAAAAACGGAAAAAATCACATTTACATAAGTATTTAGACCCTTTACTAAGTACTTTATTGAAGCACATTTGGCAGCGATTACAGCCATGAGTCTTGGGTTTGACGCTACAAGCTTGGCTCACCTGTATTTGGGGAGTTTCTCCCATTCTTCTCTGCAGATCCTCTCAAGCGCTGTCAGGTTGGATGGGAAGTGTCTCTGCACAGCTATTATCAGGTCTCTCCAAAGATGTTAGATCGGGTTCAAGTCCAGATTCTGGCTGGGCCACTCAAGGACATTCAGAGACTTGTCCCGAAGCCACTCCTGCGTTGTGTGCTTAGGGGTTGTTGTCCTTAGGGTCGTTGTCCTGTTGGAAGGTGAACCTTTGCCCCAGTCTGAGGTCCTGAGCGCTCTGGAGCAGGTTTTCATCAAGGATCTCTGTAATAAGCTCCGTTCATCTTTCCCTCGATCACAACTAGTCTCCTAGTCCCTGCCGCTGAAAAACATCCCCATAGCATGATGCTGCCACCACCATGCTTCACCGTAGGGATGGTGCCAGGTTTCCTCCAGATGTGATGCTTGGCATTCAGGCCAAAGAGTTCCATCTTGGTTTCATCAGACCAGAGAATCTTGATCATCATGGTCTGAGAGTCCTTTAGGTGCCTTTTGGCAAACTCCAAGCGGGCTGCCATGTGCCTTTTACTGAGGAGTGGCTTCCGTCTGGCCACTCTACCATAAAGGCCTGATTGGTGGAGTGCTGCTGAGATGGTTGTCCTTCTGGAAGGTTCTCCCATCTCCACAGAGGAACTTTGGAGCTCTGTCAGAGTGACCATCGGGTTCTTGGTCACCTCGCTGACCAAGTCCCTTCTTCTCCGATTGCTCAGTTTGGCCAGCTCTAGGAAGAGTCTTGGTGGTTCCAAACTTCCTCCATTTAAGAATGATGGAGGCCACTGTGTTCTTGGACCCAGGTTCGATCCCGGGATGTATCAAAACTGGCCGTGATCGGGAGTCCCATAGGGCGTTGCACAATCGCGCTCTAGCGACTCCTTGTGGCAGGCCGGGCGCCTGCAGGTTGACCTCGGTCGTCAGTTGAACAGTGTTCCCTCCGTTACATTGGTGCGGCTGGCTTCCGGGTTAAGTGGGCCGGTGTTATGAAGCGCGGTTTGGCGGGTCATGTTTCGGAGGACGCATTACATTTACATTTTAGTCATATAGCAGACGCTCTTATCCAGAGCGACTTAAAGTTAGTGCATACATAATTTTTTATACCCCCCGTGGGAAACGAACCCACAACCCTGGCGTTGCAAACGCCATGCTCTACCAACTGAGCTACATCCCTGCAGGCCATTCCCTCCCCTACTTTCCGAATGCACTGTAATTCCTTAGTGATGTGGATACCGAGGAACTTGAAGCTCTCGACCCACTCCACTACAGCGACGTCCACTGTTTCCTGTAGTCCACGCTCAGCTCCTTTGTCTTGCTGACGTTGAGGGAGAGGTTGTTTTCCTGGCACCACAATTACTATAGGTTGTCTCATTGTCATTGGTGATCAGACCAACCACTGTCGTGTTGTCAGCAAACTAAATGACTGGTGTTGGAGTTGTGCACGGCCACGCAGTCGTGTGTGAACAGGAAGTACAGGAGCGGACTAAGCGCGCAACCTTGAGTGACCCCCGTGTTGAGGGTCAGCGTGGCGGATGGGTTGTTGCCCACCCTCACCACCTGGGGGCGGCCAGTCAGGAATTCCAGGATCCAGTTGCAGAGGGAGTTCTTCAATCACAGGGTTTTTCGCTTAGTGATGAGCTTGGAGGCCACTATAGTGTTGAACACTGAGCTATAGTCAATGAAAAGCATTCTCATGTAGGTGTTCCTCTTGTCCAGGTGGGAGAGGGCAGTGCGGAGTACAATAGAGATTGCGTCATCTGTGGATCTGTTGGGGCGGTATGCGAATTGGAGTGGGTCCAGGGTGTTTGGGATGATGGTGTTGATGTAAGCCATGACCAGCCTTTCAAAGCATTTCATGGCTACAGATGTGAGTGCTACAGGGCGAAAGTAATTTAGACAGGTTACCTTTGCATTCTTGGGGACAGGGACTATGTTGGTCTGCATGAAACATGTAGATATTACAGTCTGGGTCAGGGAAAGGTTGAACATGTCAGTGAAGACACTTTCCAGCTGGTCAGCACATGATCTGTGTGTGCGTCCTGGTAATCCGTCTGGCCTTGCGGCCTTGTGAATGTTAACCTGTTTAAAAATGTCTTACTCACATCGGCTACGGCTTCCTTGTCTAGTGTGCTACTGAATTGAATTCTGTGCACAGGTCCCATTGAGCAGTAGCTGCGCAGAGGCAGGAAGCAGCAGGCACAGTTGGGAGCTCGGGTTCTCTCTCTCTCCCCTCCCTCTATTCCACAATGTGTCTTCATTCATCTCACAGAGCACATGGAAAAGCCATTGCGGGGGAAAAAGCCCCTTCCTGCCGGCGAGGAGGCCTCGGACAGGCGCTGCTGCAGTCTCACGTATTCCCCCTTCACTCCGCGAAACAGGAAATAGCCCTTTATTACAAAGGAGGAAGGTAAGAAGAGGAGAGGGGGATGTAAAAAAAAAATAATAGCGAGATTATTGGCCGTCTGCCGTTTTATTTGTAGACAACTTGTGCGCAGACGGAGGGCTGCCTGCGAAGGGACGGCGAGGAGGCTTTGGGAGGCCTGAGAGGGAACCCTATCTGCTGTCCCCAGGCAGGGGGCTAATTTAACGCAGACCAAACAGGCCAGGACCACCGTGGTTCCACTCATGCGGGACAGCAGCAACACCGTGACCACACAGGCTAGAGCAGACCAGACGAAGGCTCAAGGGTTGAAGAGAGTAAATCCTTAAATAAGGGGAAAGTTAATACTTGGAGACAAAAAATAAAAAAATCTATTGCAATGAAATAAGAGGATTAAGAGAGAAAAGACTCATTCCATCTCTCCATAGAGGTGTGTTTTGACACTGTTAGACTGAGTAGGTGAGGTGAGGCTAAAGCCATCAGAGGAAGGATCAGGAAGAAGCCCCTTGGAGGAGGGTGGGTTTCTGCCTCTCCCTCAGTGGGAGATGCTCTCTGGAACACCTCTTCTTACCTTCCTCTCCCGTTCGTTCCATCCCTCTACCCAGCAGTCACTCTACTTGACATCCCTCGTTTCCCCTCTTCCCTATATCCCTCCCTTTCCTCTTTTACATCTCCTATTATTTAGTGCAGTTTTTTTTCAACCAGAGCGCCTTGAGGAACTCACAGTTGTGCCGAGGAACCTTTCCTAATCATGATAAGTATTTGGAACACTCAATTATAAAATGTGACCTGTGGAATGAGAATGGAATTTTGAGTTGAGAGCACCAGTGCCGCTCTGATAATAGCCTACATTGAAATGCTTATGGTTCTAGCATCGACAGTGCAGTAATAGCTAACAATACAAAACAAACACAAATCAAAAAAAAGGAATTAAGAAAGAGCAAGGTTAGACTCCAGAATATAAAATATACACCGTGTACAAAACATTAGGAACACATGCTCTTTCCATGACAGACAGACCAGGTGAAAGCTATGATTGCTTATTGATGTCACTTGTTAAATCCACTGCAATCAGTGTAGATGAAGGGGAGGAGACAGGTTAAAGAAGGATTTTTAAGCCTTGAGACATGGATTGTGTATGTGTGCCATTCAGAAGGTGAATGGGAAAGTCAAAAGTTTTAAGTGCATTTGAACAGGGTGGGGTATGGTATTAGGTGCCAGGCGCACCGGTTTGTGTCAAGAACTGCAACGCTGCTGGGTTTTTCACGCTCAATAGTTTCCTGTGTGTATATCAAGAATGATCCAGCACCCAAAGGACATCCAGCCAACTTGACACAACTGTGGGAAGAATGGGAGTCAACACGTGTCAGCATCCCTGTGGAAAGGTTGACACCTTGTAGAGTCCATGCCCCAAAGAATTGAGGCTATTCTGAGGGCAAAAGGGGGTGCAACTCAATATTAGGAAGGTGTTCCTAATGTTATGTACACTCAGTGTATATGTACAGTACCAGTCAAAAGTTTGGACACACCTACTAATTCCAGGGTTTTTCTTTATTTTTACTATTTTCTACATTGTAGAATAATAGTGAAGACATCAAAACTATGAAATAACAGAGTGTGCAAAGCTGTCATCAAGGCAAGGGATAGCTATTTGAGGAATCTCAAATATATTTTGATTTGTTTAACACTTTTTTTTCCATATGCGTTATTTCATAGTTTTGATGTCTTCACTATTATTCTACAATGTATAAAATAGTAAAAATAAAGAAAAACCCTTGAATGAGTAGGTGTCCAAACTTTTGACTGGTAGTGTACATGTTGTGTGTATATACACAGTATATTAACAGAAATGGTGTGTACAACAGTAGTTATAATATGAGCCCTGACTAGAATACAGTATTATACACATATGAAGTATGTAAACATTATTAAAGTAACCAGTGTTCAATGACTATGTACAGTTGAAGTCGGAAGTTTACATGCACTTAGGTTGGAGTCATTAAAACTCGTTTTTCAACGACTCCACAAATTTATTGTTAACATACTATAGTTTTGGCAAGTCGGTTAAGACATCTACTTTGTGCATGACACAAGTAATTTTTCCAACAATTGTTTGCAGACAGATTATTTCACTACAGTGGGTCAGAAGTTTACATACACTAAGTTGACTGTGCCTTTAAACAGCTTGGAATATTCCAGAAAATGATGTCATGGCTTTAGAAGCTTCTGATAGGATAATTGACGTCATTTGAGTCAATTGGAGGTGTACCTGTGGATGTATTTCAAGGCCTACCTTCAAACTCAGTGCCTCTTTGCTTGACATCATGGGAAAATCAAAACAAATCAGCCAAGACCTCAGAAAAATAATTGTAGACCTCCACAAGTCTGGTTCATCCTTGGGAGCAATTTCCAAATGTCTGAAGGTACCACCATCTGTACAAACAATAGTACGCAAGTATAAACACCATGGGACCAAGCAGCCGTCATACCGCTCAGGAAGGAGACGCGTTCTGTTTCCTAGAAATGAACGTACTTTTTGTGCAAAAAGTGAAAATCAATCCCAGAACAACAGCAAAGGACCTTGTGAAGATGCTGGAGGAAACATGTACAAAATCATCTACATCGACAGTAAAAATAGTCCTATATCGACATAACCTGAAAGGCCGCTCAGCAAGGAAGAAGCCACTGCTCCAAAACCGCCATAAGAAACCCAGACTACGGTTTGCAACTGCACATGGGGACAAAGATGGTACTTTTTGGAGAAATGTTGTCTGGTCTGATGAAACAAAAATATAACTGTTTGGCCATATTGACCATCGTTATGTTTGGAGGAAAAAGGGGGATGCTTGCAAGCCGAAGAACACCATCCCAACCGTGAAGCACGGGGGTGGCAGCATCATGCTGTGTGGGTGCTTTGCTGCAGGAGGGACTGGTGCACTTCACAAAATAGATGGCATCATGAGGGAGGAAAATTATGTGGATATATTGAAGCAACATCTCAAGACATCAGTCAGGAAGTTAAAGCTTGGTCGCAAATGGGTCTTCCAAATGACCCCAAGCATACTTCCAAAGTTGTGGCAAAATGGCTTAAGGACATCAAAGTCAAGGTATTGGAGTGGCCATCACAAAGCCCTGACCTCAAACCTATAGAAAATGTGTGGGCAAAACTGAAAAAGCGTGTGCGAGCAAGGGAGGAATGGGCCAAAATTCACCCAACTTATTGTGGGAAGCTTGTGGAAGGCTACCCAAAATGTTTGACCCAAGTTAAACAATTTAAAGGCAATGCTACCAAATACTAATTGAGTGTATGTAAACTTCTGACACTGGGATGAAATAAATAAAAGCTGAAATAAAATCACTCTACTATTATTCTGACATTTCACATTCTTAAAATAAGTTGTGATCCTAGCTGACCTAAGACAGGGAATGTTTACTAGGTTTAAATGTCAGGAATTGTGAAAAACAGAGTTTAAATGTTTTTGGCTAAGGTGTATGTAAACTTCCGACTTAAACTGTACATAGGGCAGCCGTCTCTAAGGTGCAGGGTAGAGTACCGGGTGGTAACAGTGACTAAGTTCAGGGCAGGGTACTGGGCAGAGCCCGGCTAGTGGTGACTATTTAACAGTCTGAAGGCCTGGAGATAGAAGCTGTTTCTCAGTTTTTCGGGTCCCAGCTTTGATGCACCTGTACAGTCTCTGCCTTCTGGATGATAGCGGGATGAACAGGCTGTGGCTCGGGTCCTTGTTGATCTTCTTGGCCTTCCTGTGACACCGGGTGTTGTAGATGTCCTGGAGGGTCCTGCGGTTGCGGACGGTGCAATTGCCATCCCAGGCGGTGATACAGCCCGACAGGATGCTCTCAATGGTGCAGCTGTAGAAGTTTGTGAGGATCTTAGCAGCCAAGCCAAATTTCTTCAGCCTCCTGGATGGATGGACCATTTCAGGTTGTCAGTGATGTGCACGCCGAGGAACTTGAAGCTTTTCACCCTCTCCACTGCGGCCCCGTCGATGTGGATGGGGGCGTGCTCTCTCTGCCGTCTCCTGAAGTCCACCGAACATGTGTATCGTTGTTTCAAGTCTAGTGCACTCAGTCTATCGTTACATTTGCTTCATTGTAGTTGGGGCATCACAAGCAAAATCATTTGTATCATTTTAACTTGCCTGTGAGAACCATTAGCACAGGCAAGTCTTGTTAGGCTTAGCTGTACCACAGCCTCTGCCTTATTAGAAACAAAATGGAGCATGTCTTTGTGTCTGTGGTTGCACCTTTAGAATGCAGAAAACCGCTCGTCTATAGCCCAAATCATTCAAACATAAAGACCTATTTCACCGGAGCTACATTTTTCTTCTTCTTTCTAGCACATATTGACAGGACGCTCTTAAAGGGGTACACAAATAAATGATCATGAGTAAGGAACTATGAAAATAGTTCAAATAAACCCGAATTAATCTATAAAAAATCAAATGTTACAGATAGATGAATTGCAGAATGTACCAGATGAGATGGAGGTCATAAACACTAAATTAATTGGGACATTTTAGGTGCCGCATAATTTTCTATCCAATCAAGGTGTGCCACAGTTCAAAAATAGGTTGAGAAACACTGCGGTCATGATGGAAAAAAAAAAAATATATATATATATATATATATATAGTTACATATCAGGATATTATTTTTGACGATATATCGCAATATTACTATTGTATTAGTTGGCTGTACCTGCACCAAAACTCCAGTACTTTTACTACTACTACTTCTTTTTAAATAGTGAGCTAATTAGTTTTCAGCACTTTTATTTCAACGACTGATCAAAACTCGTTTTCACACCAGTCTTTCTTGTCCCTCTGCAGCAGACATATGGTGAGAAATATGTTTGGAACATATCGTATCGGCACCGAAGTATGGTGTTAATATCTAGCTCTACCGCTCTCTGACCCCTGAATCATAGTACCACCATAGACACCGGTGGGCTCCGGCTCACACACATGGATTCCCTACACTATTGAGGAAGTGACTTGAATCTAAAACTCTTCAAAAGTTCTGCTGCAGTCTCTTTATAAACAAAATAAAGTAAGCAGTTATGATTCCAGTTGTGTTCTATATTAGTTCACAGGGCATTTAACCCACCTCCCTCTCTTTTAAAAGCAAATCCCTTCCCAAGAACAATACGGCCCTTCACTAGCTACAACATTCCTCATCCCAGAGCCAATTGCCAAAAACAGTTTTGGATGGCTGACGGTTTCTAGATTGTATGGCCTGGCAAAATATCTAAACCACAGGGCGGCAGGGTTCAACGCTTCTCAATGGAGCCTGTAAATTAAATAGCAGAGTACAAAAATAATGCTTTAATAGTCCAACATGCCAATAACCCCTCCGTCCTACAGATCTCCTGCTCGGTTGCGGTGGCATGAAGCACACTACTACATCATTCGCTGCTTCTGAGCTCACTTGAAAAGCAACACCATAAAAGCACCGTGTCTGTCTGCTTTTTCAACCCAGTTATGAGGAGCGAGTGAAAGCCAATCTGTTTAGTGTCTCTGACTGACTACAGACTGGAGAACATGTTCACCAGACTGCAGGGAACAGAACAGCAGTGTAATAGGAAGCACTAGAGCAGGAGTGTACCCTTGTACCGTAGCTACAACAATGCATGGTGGTTATTGTGCATGTTTCACTACAATCTGCTAAATCCTTTCATTCATGTCAATACAATTTCCCCTAGTTCTTTTGCATTCTGTTAGAGCCTCAAACAGAGGGCAACTTATTTCTAAAGTATTCATAGGTTGCACCTCCGTCACTCGGTCGCGTCATTGCCATTGTTATCAACGCGCTAAAGACGCCACAGCCATATTGATGCTGAAAAGTAGAACCGGGGCTAATGAATCACCTAAATTACACTATAGGGGCTTGGGAATACGATGTCATTGCTAAAGTAGGCACATATTTAGTAGGAAACAACTTTTCCATCATCATCACGTTATGAAATTTACTTTAGACAAATGACAATGTCAATAGCTAGAAAAGTTTGTCAAAAATAGCTAGCAATGCTAACGTTCGCAAGCTAAAATCTGGAGGTCTCCCCTCAATCTTAGCTAGCTAACGTTATACTGCATCTAAAGTCAATCTGACACCATCAAAATGATGACAAAAGGTTTTCCTACTAATTATTTGCCTTCTTTAGAAATGTCATTGTGTTTTCAAGCCACAGTAATAAACTATAGACCAAATCATCAGTCCCCAATGAGGATGCATTTAGCAGAATGCTCAGTTGGGCATCAGTCCTAAAACAAAGGTTCAAAACAATATTGTGACTTAACGTCCAACCATGAATAGGCTAATAGAAAATGTGTGTGTATTCTAACTGGTGGATGTTGCTGGTCACAAGTCATGGACCAAACAGTCATAAAAACTTTTGAGGTCAATTAATACATATGAGGGTTCTGATAAAATCACATTACTCCAACCTCCCAACTAACTCTGGACTGGGTAGGTAAGAAACAGCATTTCATGCCCTTGATGAGCGCAAATCTTATTTCCATGCCAAATCCCCAATTTGTTAGGCATCCAAATAAATCTAAAAGAGGTGCTAGTCAAATGACTAGTCAAATAAAAAGGAGGCCCACTGGAAGAAATCAAATTCAGGGTTTGTCTCAGCAGCATTTCTATGATTGGGTATCGAGTTGACTGACGTTAAACTTTACCTCTTCGTCGGAGGTGTCGTGTTCATACTCGTCCCCCTGCTGGGTGGTGGTCAGTCCTTGGAAGGTGGTGGTCAGTCCCTTCTCTCCTCTGCCATCAATGGAGACTCCCTTGTCTTTCTTCATCTTCCTCTTCTCCTTTGATGCAGTTTTTTCGTCTTGCTGCTAATATAAAAACAAGACACCAAGGAATGGAATTTAGATTTCATAACATTGTTCACAATATGTTGCTCTGCGTGTGTACAAGTTCTGGTACATTTTTAATGGTTGGCCAAAAAAAGTTAAAGAACCTTGCTGCTGTGAAAATAACATGTTCCTAATCATCTAAGGGGTTATAAAACTGATGGGTGACAGCCAATCAACTTTGACCTTTAAGTAAAATAAAAGCTGTTTAGGAAATAAAACTTGTCACCGGCTTGAAGGGACGATTGATAGTTTTATGTCCTATATGGCACAGTGACAGTTTGTTTTAGGATTTCCATTTATTTATTGCATTCAGTACACAGCTTCCTCTGCATGAGACACACACACGTTGACACAGTCCACAGAGGAGCAGGCACCAGAACGGCACATCCTGTGTGAGTGGAAGGACGGTGAGGATAAAAGGATGCAAGGACCCACCACTGGACCTGCTTTACTGTGAGCCATCAGTCACGCAGATTCAGAGCCGTCAGAGCTCTCTTTACGGGAACCAGGGGATAGAGGGAAACAAGGGAGGGAGGAAGGGGGAATGAACTGCTTTGAGACAAGGAGATAGAGGGAGGAAAATAAGTTATTTGAGGCTACATGCTTATCCCCCTAGAGGCAGTGACGGGCAGGTGAGTAACCTGCTATGATGTATGCCTCCTGTGTGTCCCGGTATCTTTTGGCCTGCAGTTCTAAGTGAAACACTTCCTCCCTGATGCCTAATTAAATCCCCATCAAGACAGAGCTGCCTGGGCCCAGTTTTAATACTGAATGACTTTCGCTGCCCAGGAGACTCCAGTCAGACCAGAGTTCTCTGCTGTAGCCTCCCCCTGAACTGAACAAACAAGGTGAAGTGGGGATTGCGGAGGTGGCAGTTTAGGAAAGCCAAAACGGAAGCTTGTTTACTCCACAACACAGAAGCCAACACTTAAAAATCATTTAAAAAAGACTAGATGAAAGATTAAGGCTTCCTCACTACACTAAAAATATGTGGGGGGGGGGGGGGGGGGGATGACCAGGCCAGTCTGTTTACTATAACAGGGATGCGAGGCAGGAGTGGAGTGAGAGACAGTGAGAGATACAGAGAGAGAAAAAGAGAGCGACAGAGAAGGGAGAGAGAGATAGCCCACGACAGATTACTTGTCCAGATGATGTACGACGGTACAGCCAAAAGAGAAAGGCTCGCACAGTGGATCATGCAGCTTGAAAACAAGCAGTGGACTGGACTTCCAGCTGAGACTGGTCCGGAGCCCATGTGACCACAACCACTGATGAGGATGAAGTGTGGGAGAGTGCAGCTGAGGACGGGAAGGCACTGCACGGGGTCAGTCATGAGAGAGAGGCTGAGGACAAGAAGTCAGTGCACAGGGTCAGTCATGAGAGAAAGGCTGAGGATCAGTCAGGAGAAGAAGCCAAATGCAAAGGCAAGGGCCATTCTGTTGCCCCACAAATTCTCCAAGTAGTGACGTCTTCACACCCAAAATGTGTCAGGTTACCATAGGGTTATTGATAAATCAGTCAAATTCATAATCTCCGGCTCAAATCTCCTGAGTGCCTTCTGTTCTGAGCACATTCACACGCCGGATGCACACACCCACGTGTACGCCAACACACAGCCGTTCACACACACTCTCCCAGCCTCCACACATTGGCCAACAACTTGTTTTTAACGTCTGTTGGCTCCCAGCAATGGGTTCCGCTCCGAGGTGGACGCAGACGGGCCCCAGGTTCCCCATTACCGCGCTACTTCCTCTGAAACTAAAATCTGAGTTATAGGGTGAAGCCTGAATGAATCCATCAGAAGGCATTCACTGGGCCGTTCACACTTCCACTTAATTGGGAGCAAAACCCAAACGATAAGCCCACCTAGGTTCCCCGTCCCTGGCTTGGCCTGATGCAGCACCTCCATCCAGAGAGAGGGGTCATCCTGGGGTGAACACTTTACATTTACATCATTTAGCAGACTCTTATCCAGATCGACTTACAGGAGCAATTAGGGTTAAGTGCCTTGCTCAAGGGCACAGACAGATTTTTCACCTAGTCGGCTCGGGGATTAGAACCAGCGACCTTTCGGTTACTGGCACAACGCTCTTAACCACTAAGCTACCTGCCGCCCCTGAACTTCTCTGGTACACAACCCTCACACAGGGCCCAGGGCAAATTGTCAAAAGTTAACAGGGGTGGGAGTTGTGTTAAGCGTATTAATGGACAAAATCAAGTGAAGGGGATGTGCTTGTCTTTTTTGTTAAGGGGATACCATTCCGCCCAGTGCACACTCAATTTGATCCCTGCCCCTACAACCCTTTGCCTCTCCAAACATTTAACGGCTGGAGGAGACATGCGTGTCACCCTTGGTGGAAGTGGCCCAGACGCGTCTGCAGACCAGAGCTCCTGCGTGGGTGCATGAGGAGCGAATCCTTCCTGGTTCCTGTAAGATGAGCCCCCCCCTAGTCTTAGTCTCCCCCTTCCTCCACCCTAATCCCATTTCATTTCCATCTCACACCCACTCACACGCTGAGAGCGCGGACCGAGCGGCCGGCCGGACGACAGCAGAGCTGGTTGGCTGGCCGGATCAGAGTGAGCTGGCCGCGGCCGACCGCTGCACCAGGGGACTCTCCCAGGGACCATAAAGCCTCCAGCAGCCACATTAACTTCTGCCTGGTGTGCATGAAGGCCCAGATCCTTAAATCACAAGAGTCCAGGAACAAGGGGAAGAGGGGGAAAAAATAAAAGAAAAACCACAGGGTCTCAGTCAGGACCTGGATGGATTAAAAAGCTGGTGGGGAACAATGCGTCCAACCCCCCTCTGCTACCAGACCACAGCAGTTCCAGACAATGGTTTCAAGGTTTCACATTTGCTCCAATGTGCCTTTGTAATAATATAAACAAGTTTAACCTTTTCTTGTCCTCCTATCCCTAGAAGTTTGTGTTTGCATATTTTGAAATGGTCAACTTTACTTGAAGGACTGCACACTTGACAAAATAAAAACAGCCAAGATCAGTCTTTGGTTTGAGCGATGCAGGTGGTGCTGGAATCCGCATGGCAGCAATAAAAAAATAAATCTTACCTTTGCGACCAGTCTTAATTCTACATTGAGAGACAATGATACTGACCGGAGGATAAGCTGACGTAATACAATTAAGTCATTCCCACCCACCTTACAAGACAGCTAGGGAATTTAGAGCACACCAGACAGAAGAATTAACTCTACACGAACTGATTAATATAGCAACTATTCCACCCAGTCAAAGACACCTGGCCCTACCTATTAACCCCATCCTGTTCTCCTCCCATAGAGTGGATGCATCCTCATTTACAAACCACTTCTAACAGAGGAGTCTGGAATTTCTGAAGATGGAGTCAGAAGGAAGAGGGTAGATAATCCCAGCCCGTCCCCACAGGAGGCCTTTTGACAGGCCGTCATTGCAAATAAGAATGTGTTCTTAAAATTGACTTGCCTGGTTAAATGAAGGTTAAATAAATGTTTTGTTAAAAAGGCAGATGTAGGCTTTGCGGTAGACTGGCAAGAGAAGAGAGAGGGACCGATAGATAAGACATTTGCCTGTTCCTGTTGGATTCAAAAGCATGTAGTAAATACAACTTCCACTAGGGGGTAGTAAAGAGTAAACGAGTATGAAATCCACACAAGCTGATGGTTATTTCATCCAGTGTATAACTGGATATTATTATCTAGAGTTGTATACATACACACGTGAGTTGGTTATAATAAAAAGCTTTGAAAATGAATTCATTGAAGAAAAAAAAAGGAATCTTATTGCAAGAACACAATTTATCATATAGCCTACAACAGGGGTTCCCAAACTTTTTTGGCATGCAACCCCATTTTTAAAATGTAATCAACGGCCAATATTTCCTTTAATTTGGGCTGACACTATTACAAATCAGTCTGACACTACTTTTGACAATTTCAATCTGACGGAAGTATGGTTTGAAGTGACTGAAATGCATTAAAAAGGTATTAGGAAGTTCAGAATTTTGTACGACCTTCTGTGTAGAAAAGAACATCATCATTCATGACCTTTTTCCCCCAGTCTGATTTAGTGCCTGGTCTTGTCCACTCTGTTCTAATGAGGCTTGTGGCCATTGTAGAGGGAAACAGACACAAACGTGTTCCTAAAAGACTGAGCCACATTTGTAGGAAGAAAAACAGGAACCGCTGTTTATTACAACCGCATCTAGCAGCTACCGGAGGTTACTGACGTATCCCCGGTTCTATGAGCAATTTTATTTCAGGATTTCTCTCGCGACCCCATTTTCAAATCAGGTGACCCCACAAGGGTCACGACCCATAGTTTGGGAAACGCTGGCCTAAAAGTACAGTGAGGGAAAAAAGTATTTGATCCCCTGCTGATTTTGTACGTTTGCCCACTGACAAAGAAATAATCAGTCTATAATTTTAATGGTAGGTTTATTTGAACAGTGAGAGACAGAATAACAACAAAAAAATCCAGAAAAACGCATGTCAAAAATGTTGTAAATTGATTTGCATTTTCATGAGGGAAAAATAAGTATTTGACCCCATCTCAATCAGAAAGATTTCTGGCTCCCAGGTGTCTTTTATACAGGTAACGAGCTGAGATTAGGAGCACACTCTTAAAGGGAGTGCTCCTAATCTCAGCTTGTTACCTGTATAAAAGACACCTGTCCACAGAAGCAATCAATCAATCAGATTCCAAACTCTCCACCATGGCCAAGACCAAAGAGCTCTCCAAGGATGTCAGGGACAAGATTGTAGACCTACACAAGGCTGGAATGGGCTACAAGACCATCGCCAAGCAGCTTGGTGAGAAGGTGACAACAGTTGGTCCGATTATTATTATCCATATACAAATGGAAGAAACACAAAAGAACTGTCAATCTCCCTCGGCCTGGGGCTCCATGCAAGATCTCACCTCCTGGAGTTGCAATGATCAAGAGAACGGTGAGGAATCAGCCCAGAACTACACGGGATGATCTTTTCAATGATCTCAAGGCAGCTGGGACCATAGTCACCCAGAAAACAATTGGTAACACACTATGCCGTGAAGGACTGAAATCCTGCAGCGCCCGCAAGGCCCCCTTGCTCAAGAAAGCACATTTACATGCCCGTCTGAAGTTTGCAATGAACATCTGAATGATTCAGAGGAGAACTGGGTGAAAGTGTTGTGGTCAAATGAGACCAAAATGGAGCTCTTTGGCATCAACTCAACTCGCCGTGTTTGGAGGAGGAGGAATGCTGCCTATGACCCCAAGAACACCATCCCCACCGTCAAACATGGAGGTGGAAACATTATGCTTTGGGGGTGTTTTTCTGCTAAGGGGACAGGACAATTTCAACGCATCAAAGGGACGACGGACGGGGCCATGTACCGTCAAATCTTGGGTGAGAACCTCCTTCCCTCAGCCAGGGCATTGAAAATGGGTCGTGGATGGGTATTTCAGCATGACAATGACCCAAAACACATGGCCAAGGCAACAAAGGAGTGGCTCAAGAAGAAGCACATTAAGGTCCTGGAGTGGCCTAGCCAGTCTCCAGACCTTAATCCCATAGAAAATCTGTGTAGGGAGCTGAAGGTTCGAGTTGCCAAACGTCAGCCTCGAAACCTTAATGACTTGGAGAAGATCTGCAGAGGAGTGGGACAAAATCCCTCCTGAGATGTGTGCAAACCTGGTGGCCAACTACAAGAAATGTCTGACCTCTGTGATTGCCAACAAGGGTTTTGCCACCAAGTACTAAGTCATGTTTTGCAGAGGGGTCAAATACTTATTTCCCTCATTAAAATGCAAATCAATTCATAACATTTTTGACATGTGTTCTTCTGGAATGTGTTGTTGTTATTCTGTCTCTCACTGTTCAAATAAACCTACCATTAAAATTATAGACTGATCATTTCTTTGTCAGTGGGCAAACGTACAAAATCAGCAGGGGATCAAATACTTTTCCCCCTCACTGTAAGTGTATTATGCTTCAAGTCACCACATTAAAGTCAATACATTTTACTTTTTAAAAGTTAATAATAAAAAAAACATGTCTATATTCTGAAATATCTATTTGAATTGTTGTATATGATCCATACCACTAGTAGAAAGCTAACTACCATTTAAATTACGTGTTTGGTCTATGCAGTAGTCTGGTGTTTAGAATATTTACTCTAAATTGTATTCAAAGGATTGCATTTACATACAACCAGAAACAGCACATCAAGCCTCATCTTATGTTGGCTCTTGCTGTGTGAAGCAGCGTTTCCCCTAGCAGTACTCTGGCAGGTAGAATAGGCCTAGGCAAGACAGTAGAAGGCAAGCATCTGTGCCCCGATGTAAAATTATGGGTTAAAAACAGGTATGAACAACATCAATATTAGTTCTAAAAGAGCTACAAACAATTAAAACAAACGTTACAACTATAGATGTAACTACCCTTTGAACGACTTCATGCAGATGGCGAATACATTTATTAACCCTAATCCTAACATGTGGTTCACAGAATAACCTAATGTTCTACAGGCATGCAGGACAGTACACAATCTGAGTAACACACTGGCTTCTGGCAGGACGCGCACACATGTGCCTCCTTCCTGTCATTGTTGCGGTCATAGAGGCTTTACTCCCATGGTTAATATGGCAGCTGTGATTGGTGTTTGTTGTGTTGGTGTTTGAGCTCTCCTCTTGGTGTTTGGCATGACTAGGGCGTGGCCCAGCTCTCTCAGGAAAGTTTGGCGTTGGCCGCTGCCTTCGGAAGACTTCCAGCTGGGGAAGTTTCCCATCCAGATGATGAAGGCGGCTACAGCAGCAACGTCTATCAGGTTGAAGAAGAGGACCATTGGCCACCTGTTGATCTTCCTTCTCAACGTGTACATCATGGCAAGCTTATCGACATTAGCAACGGCACTCTTGGTGGCTTCGTAGCGTTGTATGATCTCTGGTTTCTGATGCTCGCCCACAACCTTGGTGTCATGGTGCTTGGTAGACAGCGCCAGTACGGCCATGCCTGGTGATGGTACGTAGTACACTAAGGTAAGCAGCCCATGGAAGCCAAACCGTGAACTGTAGATCTGTCTGCCATGGTTAGCCTTCATCGCCTCTGGAATGCGTGGTTTGCTGGATCTAACAGTGCCGAAGGTATGTTAGTCCATCTTTGAGAAACTTTTCAGCTAATGGTAAGCTAAGTTCTGTGGTGACATTTCTCCCACTTTTGAGAGAAAGAGCCACAAGCCCTTTGATCTGTGCATGGAATAAGGTATTTTGGTAGCTGGGCTACAAACATGCTTCAGATATCCCTGAACGGGGCAAGCTCATCTGCTGTTATTCGTTCATGCCTTGTTGCCCTGTTGTCAAACCTCATGTATTTCATAAGTGTTGGAATCTTTTTCTGGACATAGTTATAGTGAACACGTCTGCCGTCAGCTTCTGACCAGATGGAAGTTTGAGACTTATTTTGGTAAAATCCTGCAATCAAAAGATCTATGGCATCCACCTCTTTCCATTCATCACGTAGATTTTTGGGATGGCTCTTATTCTATTCACCTATTCCTCGCTTAGCTTCTCTGTTCGTTTCAAGCACAATCGCGTCAATCAACTCTGAGGTCAGAAATAAATTAAACGATTCTTCAACTGCTTTGCACTCTGCTGCCTTTGTAATACCTGGTTGATGGATACTTGACAGATCTCTGCTGCTGCACACCTTTGCTCAGCTGGTGGAGGACGTTTTCCCCACACTGTGCCATTTTTGCCAAGATATGGTGTTGCATTACCGTGCTTCTCAGCTCCTTGATTACTCTATAAGCCTTTACTGCTACCATGGCCTTTTGACCCCAGCCCTCCCCTGTTCTCCCCCCTCCCTTCACCACTAGTGGCTCCGTGGTATTTTTGTGAGGTGCTGAGGTAACAGAGCGAGCCTGCAAGGGTGCAACTTCAGTGTCACTTTGCTCAGAAGTCTCTGAAATATGATCATCGTAATCAAATCAAATGTTATTAAAGCAAATAGCTAAAGAGCAGCAGTAAAATAAAATAGCAGTAGGGAGGCTATATACAGGAGGGTACCGGTACAGAGTCAATGTGCGGGGGCACCGGCTAGTCGAGGTCATATGTACATGTGGGTAGAGCTAAAGTGACTATGCATAAATAGTCAACAGAGTAGCAGCAGCGTAAAAGAGGGGGATGGGGGGGGGTCTTATGCTTGGGGGTAGCCATGATTAGCTGTTCAGGAGTCTTATGGCTTGGGGGTAGAAGCTGTTGAGAAGCCTTTTGGACCTAGACTTGGCGCTCCAGTACCGCTTGCCGTGCGGTAGCAGAAAGAACAGTCTATGACTAGGGTTGCTGGAGTCTTTGACAATTTTGAGGGCCTTCCTCTGACACCGCCTGGTATAGTGGTCCTGTATGGCAGGAAGCTTGACCCCAGTGATGTACTGGGCCGTACGCACTACCCTCTGTAGTGCCTTGCGGTCGGAGGCCGAGCAGTTGCCATACCAGGCGGTGATGCAACCAGTCAGGATGCTCTCGATGGTGCAACTTTTTGAGGATCTGAGGACCCATGCCAAATCTTTTCAGTCACCTGAGGGGGAATAGGCTTTGTCGTGCCCTCTTCACGACTGTCTTGGTGTGTTTGGACCATGATAGTTCGTTGGTGACGTGGACACCAAGGAACTTGACGCTCTCAACCTGTTCCACTACAGCCCCGTCGATGAGAATGGGGGCGTGCGCAGTCCTCTTTTTTTTTCCTGTAGTCCACAATCATCTCCTTTGTCTTGATCACGTTGAGGGAGAGGTTGTTATCCTGGCACCACGGCCAGGTCTCTGACCTCCTCCCTATAGGCTGTCTCACTGTTGTCGGTGATCAGGCCTACCACTGTTGTGTCGTCAGCAAACTTAATCACTCCCTGAATTGTCCTCATTGTCCTGAGAGTGATCCTGCTCCTGGTCAGCCAGAAGTTGTCCCACAACCTCCGCAAGCCCAATTCCTGCGAGTCTTTTACCTGAAAATAAAACATTGGTGTAACCCAAATTTACCTTGAACAGAGGTAAATTGAGGGTGCATTTCACTGGACACTATGTTTTCGTAGAAATCCAAGGGTTCTTTTGACTGTGGGTCAATGTATGTATTTCTAGCGTTTGATGTCCACATGGATTTATCAGAAACATGCTGTTTGACCAAGAAATATATGTATACCTGTTGGGAAATGACTGTCAGTCGCTTGAAGGTTAAACACAATGGCTTTGAATTACCATTCCTTGATAACATGAAAACTAAAGTAACGGAAAGTTGCTACCTCCCATTCATTTAAGGATGTAGCATACTGTAGCGTGTTAAAGTAGTGCTTCCTCCTTACCTTTGAGAAATCAGAACACTCTGAAATCCACTACTTCGGCCAGAGTGTCCAGTGTGCTCTGAGCACTCAAGAGAGAAAACACTCAATTTGCAAGCCAGCTTTCTAATATTACCCATCTAGTAATCGCACAACTCACTTCACCCATCCACCAACACTGCAATGACTTAATAGACATTTACTGCTATGATTATAGATGCATTTTGAAAGCACACAAATGTGTCATCTTGTTGAGTCAGGTGCTGCCAATGTACAAAAAGTAAAGTCACAAAATAAAATAGATTCCAGCACTGCTGACAACTCAGTTTATTGGGTGCAAGGTCTGACACAGTCAAGACCTTTGGGCCAAAACGTTTGCACGGCCTTTAACTAGAGATTAGTTTTTCCTGGCAAGGTCACATGGTCAGGAAAAACTCAGGACCCTACTATATAATTTCCATAAAATAAATAGACTTCCATATTCACCTTAGGCGTACTCTTATCTGAAGCAGGTGGTTCAGCAGATATTTCAGCATCACTGCTGTTCTTCAGATTTTCATCTAGAATGACAGCAGCATCATCATCATCATCCTCCTCATCTTCATCGTCCCCATCATCCTCTTCTTCATCATCGATGTCACTCCCAGAGTCCTCCAGTCCTGAGAACACACTCTCCTCGCTATCTGAGAGGTCCTCATCTCCTTCCTCCCCAGCCTTCTCAGTGACATCTTTGTCAAATATGGGAAGCTGAAATAGCGGAGACAAAGATATACCAGAGACATGATAGATGGACAAACATGAATGAGTCGCACTGAAATTGATACAGAATGAATAAAGAATGTAGCTAGCTAGCTACCTGACCTAAAATAAGACATTGTCATTGGCAATAGTAGACAGGACAAACCAGTTCACGATTTCTGGTATATCATCCAATTCAATCAATTACAGCACATTTTTGGACTCATTCAGCAGTTTTGAAATGTCATTATTTATTCCTAAAACATAAGTTGAAAATAATGCCGTCGCTGCTTCCTGTTGACAACTTTTGATAAATAGTCCAATGTCAAAATACTGTTTTGAAGTGTCCAAATCAATATGGAGAAACAGTTTGTGAGATATTGAAAACAAACATTGATGTGCCACAATACTAATCGCATTACTTTTTTTCAACTTATAAACTGCATATGCACCAAAAACCCTGTTGGTTTGACAAGTGGCAATAATTATTTGTCTATCACTCATATCGATATCACGTTGCAATCAATAGTCAGGTTGCACGTCCTGTTCAAACTAACACTACTGAAAAACCACACAGAAACTGGGAATAATATGTACACTACCGTTCAAAGGTTTGGAGTCACTCAGACATTTCCTTGTTTTCGAAAGAAAAACACTTTTTTTGTCCATTAAAATAACATAAAATGATCGTTGTACGAGATCTTCAGTTTCTTGGCAATTTCCCACATGTAATAGCCTTCATTTCTCAGAACAAGAATAGACTGACGAGTTTCAGAAGAAAGTTATTTGTTTCTGGCCATTTTGAGCCTGTAATCGAACCCACAATTGCTGATGCTCCAGATACTCAACTAGTCTCAAGAAGGCCAGTTTTATTTCTTCTTTACAGTGGGGAAAAAAAGTATTTAGTCAGCCACCAATTGTGCAAGTTCTCCCACTTAAAAAGATGAGAGAGGCCTGTAATTTTCATCATAGGTACACGTCAACTATGACAGACAAAATGAGAAGAAAAAAAATCCAGAAAATCACATTGTAGGATTTTCTATGAATTTATTTGCAAATTATGGTGGAAAATAAGTATTTGGTCAATAACAAAAAGTTTCTCAATACTTTGTTATATACCCTTTGTTGGCAATGACAGGTCAAACTTTTTCTGTAAGTCTTCACAAGGTTCACACACTGTTGCTGGTATTTTGGCCCATTCCTCCATGCGGATCTCCTCTAGAGCAGTGATGTTTTGGGGCTGTCGCTGGGCAACACGGACTTTCAACTCCCTCCAAAGATTTTCTATGGGGTTGAGATCTGGAGACTGGCTAGGCCACTCCAGGACCTTGAAATGCTTCTTACGAAGCCACTCCTTCGTTGCCCGGGCGGTGTGTTTGGGATCATTGTCATGCTGAAAGACCCAGCCACGTTTCATCTTCAATGCCCTTGCTGATGGAAGGAGGTTTTCACTCAAAATCTCACGATACATGGCCCCATTCATTCTTTCCTTTACACGGATCAGTCGTCCTGGTCCCTTTGCAGAAAAACAGCCCCAAAGCATGATGTTTCCACCCCCATGCTTCACAGTAGGTATGGTGTTCTTTGGATGCAACTCAGCATTCTTTGTCCTCCAAACACGACGAATTGAGTTTTTACCAAAAGGTTCTATTTTGGTTTCATCTGACCATATGACATTCTCCCAATCCTCTTCTGGATCATCCAAATGCACTCTAGCAAATTTCAGACGGGCCTGGACATGTACTGGCTTAAGCAGGGGGACACGTCTGGCACTGCAGGATTTGAGTCCCTGGCGGCGTAGTGTGTTACTGATGGTAGGCTTTGTTACTTTGGTCCCAGCTCTCTGCAGGTCATTCACTAGGTCCCCTGTGTGGTTCTGGGATTTTTGCTCACCGTTCTTGGTGAGCCCCAGATCAAGGGAGATTATCAGTGGTCTTGTATGTCTTCCATTTCCTAATAATTGCTCCCACAGTTGATTTCTTCAAACCAAGCTGCTTACCTATTGCAGATTCAGTCTTCCCAGCCTGGTGCAGGTCTACCATTTTGTTTCTGGTGTCCTTTGACAGCTCTTTGGTCTTGGCCATAGTGGAGTTTGGAGTGTGACTATTTGAGGTTGTGGACAGGTGTCTTTTATACTGATAACAAGTTCAAACAGGTGCCATTAATACAGGTAACGATTTGAGGACAGAGGAGCCTCTTAAAGAAGAAGTTACAGGTCTGTGAGAGCCAGAAATCTTGCTTGTTTGTAGGTGACCAAATACTTATTTCCCACCATAATTTGCAAATAAATTCATTAAAAATCCTACAATGTGATTTTCAGGATTTTTATTTCTCAATTTGTCTGTCATAGTTGACGTGTACCTATGATGAAAATTACAGGCCTCTCTCATCTTTTTAAGTGGGAGAACTTGCACAATTGGTGGCTGACTAAATACTTTTTTTCCCCACTGTAAATCAGTTTCCTGCTGTGCTAACATAATTGCAAAAGGGTTTTCTAATGATCAATTAGCCTTTTAAAATGACAAACTTGGATTAGCAAACACGTGCCATTGGAACACAGGACTGATGGTTGCTGATAATGGGCCTCTGTACGCCTATGTAGATACTCCATTAAAAATCAGCAGTTTCCAGCTACAATAGCCATTTACAACATTAACAATGGCTACACTGTATTTCTGATCAATTTGATGTTATTTTAAATGGACAAAAAAAAATTGCTTTTCTTTCACATACAAGGACATTTCTAAGTGACCCCAAACTTTTGAACGGTAGTGTATATCACTGGTTAGAGGACTTGTAGAAGACCGCAGCAGCTACATTTTGGATTGTTGCATTTTGTTTCAAGTCGGTTGACAACAAGGAAAGGTAAACGCAAAACAATTTATTTAATCATATCGATATCACATTGAAATCAATAGAGCAGGGGCAAAAGTTGAGGTCATATGCGCTGTTTGAGTTGACACTATTCAAAGGCCACACCGAATCTGAGAATAATTTATATATTCCTGGTTAGAAAATAATTCGATAAAGACAGTGGTCTACATTTTGGAATGTCGGATGGAGATTATGGGAGGTTGCCGAAACAGGGAAGAAACAAAAATCAGTTGCTTTGTTATTTAACACGACCCGACATAGGATATCAACACTGACAAGGGTTTGGTGGCTGTTATCCGAGTGTATTGGTGTGAGGCCAGCGACTTTCATGGAGAGACTGCCTCGAATTCTCTGTGCCATTTGAGTTCGTAAAGCAGGCTCACTTGGGATGAAGATGTCTCAGTGAATTTGTCCCTAGAGTTGGTAAATGTGTGATAGCAGTGCAGCGTTTGTGTGTCTCTTTCATCACATTCATGTTTCCATAGTGATTTTACACTATGACAAACAATGTCAGTATACAACAAGTTATTGCTCACGAATATACCCTTTAAAAATCACAGATTCTTGGAAAGCATGAAACACACTGAGAATCTGACTGCAGATAGGTACTTAAAGTAGGAGCAGTTCCTTATTTTGTTAAAACAAAAGACGTACCTGCTGTGTTCTGACAAACCTGCCGTTTCTACTTGTAGAATCACAATGCTCGGCAATGGCCGACAACTTGACTTTGAGCCAATCAGAGAGCCCAAACCTCAACGTGCGGGAGTTGACAGGAGTGACACTTTTTTTAAAGGCACTTTTTCCATTCTAACCACCCTTTTCATCAGAATTGTTCTAACTAAAACAATAAAGCTGCATAATACAACTTTTTCTAGAGCAAGTCAACATGTTTTACATCTAGCTAAGATATTTTGTGCGTAAAGGATTTTTTTGTTAGGTTTGATAATGTGCACTAGCTTATTTGTTAGCTAGCTTGCCAACTGAGCGGTCACACAAAAATACAGAAAAACGCATATCAAAAATGTTATAAATTGATTTGCATTTTAATGAGGGAAATAAGTATTTGACCCCTCTGCAAAACATGACTTAGTACTTGGTGGCAAAACCATTGTTGGCAATCACAGAGGTCAGACGTTTCTTGTAGTTGGCCACCAGGTTTGCACACATCTCAGGAGGGATTTTGTCCCACTCCTCTTTGCAGATCTTCTCCAAGTCATTAAGGTTTCGAGCCTGACGTTTGGCAACTCGAACCTTCAGCTCCCTCCACAGATTTTCTATGGGATTAAGGTCTGGAGACTGGCTAGGCCACTCCAGGACCTTAATGTGCTTCTTTGAGCCACTTCTTTGTTGCCTTGGCCATGTGTTTTGGGTCATTGTCATGCTGGAATACCCATCCACGACCCATTTTCAATGCCCTGGCTGAGGGAAGGAGGTTCTCACCCAAGATTTGACGGTACATGGCCCCGTCCATCGTCCCTTTGATGCGGTGAAGTTGTCCTGTCCCCTTAGCAGAAAAACACCCCGAAAGCATCATATGGATGGTGTTCTTGGGGTCATAGGCAGCATTCCTCCTCCTCCAAACACAGCGAGTTGAGTTGATGCCAAAGAGCTCGATTTTGGGCTCATCTGACCACAACACTTTAACCCAGTTCTCCTCTGAATCATTCAGATGTTCATTGGCAAACTTCAGATGGCCCTGTATATGTGCTTTCTTGAGCAGGGGGACCTTGCGGGCGCTGCAGGATTTCAGTCCTTCACGGCGTAGTGTGTTACTAATTGTTTTCTTGGTGACTATGGTCCCAGCTGCCTTGAGATCATTGACAAGATCCTCCCGTGTTGTTCTGGGCTGATTCCTCACCGTTCTCATGATCATTGCAACTCCACGAGGTGAGATCTCGCATGGAGCCCCAGGCCGAGGGAGATTGACAGTTATTTTGTGTTTGTTCCATTTGCGAATAATCGCACCAACTGTTGTCACCTTCTCTCCAAGCTGCTTGGCGATGGTCTCGTAGCCCATTCCAGCCTTGTGTAGGTCTACAATCTTGTCCCTGACATCCTTGGAGAGCTCTTTGGTCTTGGCCATGGTGGAGAGTTTGGAATCTGATTGATTGATTGCTTCTGTGGACAGGTGTCTTTTATACAGGTAACAAGCTGAGATTAGGAGCACTCCCTTTAAGAGTGTGCTCCTAATCTCAGCTCGTTACCTGTATAAAAGACACCTGGGAGCCAGAAATCTTTCTGATTGAGAGGGGGTCAAATATTATTTCCCTCATTAAAATGCAAATCAATTTATAACATTTGCGTTTTTCTGAATGTTGTTGTTGTTATTCTGTCTCTCACTGTTCAAATAAACCTACCATTAAACTTATAGACTGATAATTTCTTTGTCAGTGGGCAAACGTACAAAATCAGCAGGGGATCAAATAGTTGTTTTCCCCACTGTACAGAGCTGGCAGATGAAACATAATGACTGTTACAAGCACACTGAAAACCTAAAGTATTACCGCTGATTGGTTCAGTAGAATGTGTGTCACTAATTGTATTAGGTTAAACAAAAATAACTTAAGTGGAAAAACACTCATTAGTCAATTATTTATTTCATACAACATGAAATATGCACACACATTAACAGCTAATTTGCATATTAACAAGGGATGTACATATTTCCCTTTCAAGGCGATTTGATACGCATCTAGATACATTGGCTCCGATAAGTTTTAGTTTGAAACGATTCGGTTTGATTAGAGTAACGAATCAATGTGATTCGGTGCAATACAATAACTTGTTGCACAAACACATTTTCCACTAAATGAAAATCTGCTGCTGAAGGAGCTCATGAGCTGGGCCTCTGAGCTGGATCTGTCTGAGCTGACATATTTTGGTTGTGTGTGTAAATGATGTAGGCAGCTGAGCTGAGCCATAAGGGAAACTGGGCATCTATCACTCCACTATCCCGGGGGGGATGTTTGCGATTTGCCCCTCCCCCCCTCTCCACACACCATTTATGTGAAATCCCATCACCAACTAATTCATTTGTAATTTTTGCAGATTAAAAAAGTGTTAGAGCTAGTAATGTTTCAATATTTATCTTTACAAATTAGCTATGACATAGCCAATGACTACATAGCACAACTTTGAATTTCACCCCCGTCTCATAATCAAAGTTGAGACAGTGATTGCTGTCCTTATGAAATTATCAACTTTACCCTGTAGCCTACATCTAAAAATGACTGTGTATACTGACTGTCGCAAGCAAAATTACCACAACTATTGCTGATGGTGAACCTGAACAATCAAAATAAAAAAATTAAAATGTAGGTTAAGCCCTGATCAGTATGTATAGCCAGATGAGTTCTCTCCGGTGGTGGCCTCGGCTACTTTTATTCCGCTAAAACACATTTTTCATAAAAATGACCGAGCAAATTACATTGGTTGTCACACAACTAATAACGCCTAATATTGTGCAAGCCACTTTACAAACATTTAAATGCTGAAAGTGACAGAGGCCTACCTCTCGTCATCAGCGTGTGACGTAACGCATAGCACACAGTTTGACTAGGCTACTGATATTCCCTGGGGTTGTTTGGCATGCAAAATGACTTGTAGATCAATGACTGTCAACACAATTAGGCTTATTAGTTCAACACTGAAGGAGAGGACATAGAAAGAAAGTAATTTGAGCAACAACAAAAATGTGAACCAGCTATTCGTAATGTTTGAAGCGATTTTCTGACCCATGCTACATTTGGATCAGTTTGTGGTCCAGTGGACTGGTGCTCTACAGCTGACGTTTTATTTTTTTAACAAGGAGCACGTGCGCCACCTAAGTTGAACATTTAGCACAGCGAAAAATATTGAAGGTAACAAGTCATGAATCTGTGCTCAGTGTATTCGCCAAAGCACTCAGGGGCTGCAGTGCAGTGAAGTAGCCTAATCATTACAACAATTATCATCTAGGAGATTTTTTCTAGGTGCACTGGTGCTCCTAAATTAAACTTCCAGGTCACACAGCAAAATATTTAAACGCATATGCTAGTAAAAAATTGTCACAATGTAGAGCCCTGACATCCCGAATATTAAACTGCCAATTTGCATATGTATACACTGAGTGTACAAAACATTAAGGACACCTTCATAATATAAAGTTATTTCAGTTTGTTAATCTGAGTCCACCCATGTCATATTGGTGCCATTTTTGGAAAAGGCTTTGCCATTGACCTGTGCATAATCTCCTGCAGCCTTTTGACCCAGAATTCTGACACACAAATTGTAATATCTCCAATGGTAAGGCCTACAGACATGAAACTTTGAGAGTATATTTTGTTATGCTCAGTTCAGCTCTAAAAGCAAATGTTTATTTTAACTCCCTAGTACAGGGCTGCCCAACCCTCTTCCTGGAGAGCTACCGTCCTGTGGGTTTTCAGTCCAACCCTAATTTAACACACCTGATTCTACTTATTAGCTGCTCAACAAGACCTTAACTAGCTGAATCAGATATGCTAAATTAGGGTTGGACTGAAAACCTACAGGACAGTAGATCTCCAGGAAGAGGGTTGGGCAGCCCTGCCCTAATATAACAGCTACTATGGAAGAATTCACATAGCCATTTTTATGTATAGCAATGTTGACTTGAACATTCAGAAAATGTGTCTGAAGGATAGCTGTAAATCTTTCCAATATGATTAAAGGGTATAAGTGAGCAATAACTTGTTGGATACTGACATTGTGTCATAGGGGCACTAATCCGGATGCTTATAAGAACTCCTGCTATGCCAGGGCCTAAAATGAACTTGCCAAATGCGAGTAGATTTTGGCATTGCCGGGTAAGATTGTCTTTTTCACCAGCCACGTTGGCAGGTGGTCAGGGCTCCACAGGGTGAGCATTTCACTCGCATTTGTGAAAAAAAATTGTGAAGTATGATCACATTCATAGTAAAATAA
The DNA here is from genome assembly GCF_964263955.1 of Coregonus lavaretus. Classification (NCBI taxonomy): domain Eukaryota; kingdom Metazoa; phylum Chordata; class Actinopteri; order Salmoniformes; family Salmonidae; genus Coregonus; species Coregonus lavaretus. The sequence continues at coordinate 11,799,062 of NC_139994.1, read as the reverse complement.
ATGCTGCAGTAGCTGTTTTCAAAGTAATTCTAACGTTTTGTTTCATAGCTGGTAAATTAAATTGCACAAAGTCAAACTACGAATCCCACCTATCCCACCTCGTGCTGCAACACTGCCTGGCTGGAGGCTGTGCGCACGTAAAGAGCTGAGATACATTTTTAGAAGCGCTGCGCACAGGCATAAAAGTTGGTGTAATTTACTTGAAACTAAAGTCTACTGAAGTGAGACTTCGTCCTTGTGTTTCTTGGCTATTTACATTGTTTTGTTCACAAGCTAGGTTGTTTTTCTATGTTTGAGTTGCAACCACTAGGGAAGAGAAGACAATGCTGCTACTAATCAGACTCAATCTCATAGGCACAAACATTTACATTTACATTTTAGTCATTTAGCAGACGCTCTTATCCAGAGCGACTTACAGTTAGTGAATACATATACACATATACATATATATTTTTTTATACTGGCCCCCCGTGGGAATCGAACCCACAACCCTGGCGTTGCAAACGCCATGCTCTATCAACTGAGCTACATCCCTGCCGGCCATTCCCTCCCCTACCCTGGACAACGCTGGGCCAATTGTGCGCCGCCCATGAGTCTCCCGGTCGCGGCCGGCAGCGACAGAGCCTGGATTCGAACCAGGATCTCTAGTGGCACAGTTAGCACTGCGATGCAGTGCCTTAGACCACTGCGCCACTCAGGAGGACATGACAGTCGCATTACCACGGTAACCTCCCACTAAGATTGGGCGGTATACCGTGTATATACCACCGGTGTATTTGGAAATAGCCACGGGATGGTTTTTCAATACCACAAACTATTGCTTTGAAGTTTTTCCCAATACATTTTAATATTTGTAGCAATTTAAGTAAATACCTGCAATGAACTTGTGCAATGCTTTAGGAGGTAAAGCAGATCGTGTTCTTATTTCACTAGTCACCTTATTTTACATTATGAAGCTTACAGGTAAAAGTCAGTAAATTAGAATATTTTGAAAAACTTGATTTATTTCAGTAATTGCATTCAAAAGGTGTAACTTGTACATTATATTTATTCATTGCACACAGACTGATGCATTCAAATGTTTATTTCATTTAATTTTGATGATTTGAAGTGGCAACAAATGAAAATCCAAAATTCCGTGTGTCACAAAATTAGAATATTGTGTAAGGGTTACATTTTGAAGACACCTGGTGCCACAAAATAATCAGCTGATTAACTCAAAACACCTGCAAAGGGCTTTAAATGGTCTCTCAGTCCAGTTCTGAAGCCTACACAAACATGGGGAAGACTTCAGATTTGACAGCTGTCCAAAAGGCGACCATCGACACATTGCACAAGGAGGGAAAGACACAAAAGGTTATTGCAGAAGAGGCTGGCTGTTCTCAGAGCTCTGTGTCCAAACACATTAATAGAGAGGCAAAGGGAAGGAAAAACTGTGGTCAGAAAAAGTGTACAAGCGATAGGGATCACCGCGCCCTAGTCAAGATTGTGAAAAAAAACCCATTCAAAAATGTGGGGGAGATTCACAAGGAGTGGACAGCTGCTGGAGTCAGGGCTTCAAGATCCACCACCAAGAGACGCTTGAAAGACATGGGTTTCAACTGCCGCATACCTCGTGTCAAGCCACTGTTGACCAAGAAACAGCGCGAAAAGCGTCTCACCTGGGCTAAGGAAAAAAAGAGCTGGACTGCTGCTGAGTGGTCTAAAGTCATGTTTTCTGACGAAAGCAAATTTTGCATTTCCTTTGGAAATCGAGGTCCCAGAGTCTGGAGGAAGACAGGAGAGGCACAGGATCCACGTTGCCTGAAGTCTAGTGTAAAGTTTCCACCATCAGTGATGGTTTGGGGTGCCATGTCATCTGCTGGTGTCGGTCCACTCTGTTTCCTGAGATCAAGGGTCAACGCAGCCGTCTACCAGCAAGTTTTAGAGCACTTCATGCTTCCTGCTGCTGACCTGCTCTATGGAGATGGAGATTTCAGGTTCCAACAGGACTTGGCGCCTGCACACAGCGCAAAATCTACCCGTGCCTGGTTTACGGACCATGGTATTTCTGTTCTAAATTGGCCAGCCAACTCCCCTGACCTTAGCCCCATAGAAAATCTGTGGGGTATTGTGAAAAGGAAGATGCAGAATGCCAGACCCAACAACGCAGAAGAGTTGAAGGCCACTATCAGAGCAACCTGGGCTCTCATAACACCTGAGCAGTGCCAGAAACTCATCGACTCCATGCCACGCCGCATTAATGCAGTAATTGAGGCAAAAGGAGCTCCAACCAAGTATTGAGTATTGTACATGCTCATATTTTTCATTTTCATACTTTTCAGTTGGCCAACATTTCTAAAAAATCCCTTTTTTGTATTAGCCTTAAGTAATATTCTAATTTTGTGACACACGGAATTTTGGATTTTCATTTGTTGCCACTTCAAATCATCAAAATTAAATGAAATAAACATTTGAATGCATCAGTCTGTGTGCAATGAATAAATATAATGTACAAGTTACACCTTTTGAATGCAATTACTGAAATAAATCAAGTTTTTCAAAATATTCTAATTTACTGACTTTTACCTGTATACCTAATTAGTACCCCAGCACAGTTGAACCAGGCACGTGTTTGTTTTTAAATAGCACAACAGGAGAAAGTGGGAGCAGATGTGTCCAGCTGTGTATTGACAGGGGTCGTGTTTTATATTGAAATAATAACAGTATTTTTTTGCTTCAATAGAGTGATCAGGGACTTGCAACTATAGATTTCCTTCACAAATACATTAATGCAACACATTCAGCAGAAAATAGCTTAATTTTCATCAGATGACAACAGAACTGCAACGCTATTTGGCTGGCAGCCCCACAAGTATATGAGCTTACAAAAACGATGCATGGCCAAGATATTTCTGATGTTTAGGCCTATCATAGAAAGAATGTAGCCAGCTATATTTCCTAATGTTTTGCTTAAAGTAAAAAAAAAAAATTTTACAAGAGAAAAATAGGCTGGCTACACCAAGAAAAGTACCGGAGAAAAGAAGCTACACAGTCGTCGTTTTTAAATCTACCTGCCACAGTGGCTAGTGGACCAAAAAGTTAATATAAGACCTTGTGCCACGCCCTCCAATGAACCATCAAAAATCCTACTACACTGGGTCTGACGCTCGTCGGATGTGGCTACTTTCACGGATTACAAAGGGAAACCCAGCCGCTAACTGTCCAGTTACGTGAGCCTACCAGACGAGCTAAATACTTTCTATGCTCACTTCGAGGCTAGCAACACTGAACCATGCATGAGAGTACCAGCTGTTCCGGATGACTGTGTGATCACACTCTCCGTAGCCGATGTGAGTAAGACATTTTAAACAGGTTAACATTCACAAGACCGCAGGGCCAGACAGATTACCGGGTTGCGTACTCAAGAGCATGCACTGACCAACTGGAAAGCATCTTCACTGACATTTTCAACCGTTCCCTGACCCAGTCTGTAATACCGACATGTTTCAAGCAGACCACCATAGTCCCTGTGCCCAAGAACGCCAAGGTAACCTGTCTAAATGACTATTGCCCCGTAGCACTCACAGCTATAGCCATGAAATGCTTTGAAAGGCAGGTCATGGCTCATAAACACCATCCTCCCAGACACCCTGGACCCACTCCAATTCACATACCGCCACAACAGATCGAAAGACGACGCAATCTCTATTTCACTCCACACTGCCCTTTACCACCTGGACAAAAGGAACACCTACGTGAGAATGCTGTTCATTGACTACAGTTAAGCGTTCAACACCAGAGTGCCCTCCATCACTAAGCTAAGGACCCTAGGATTAAACACCTCCCTCTGCAACTGAATCATGGACTTCCTGACGGGCCACACCCAAGAGGTGAGGGTAGGCAACAACCCATTTGCCACGCTGACCCTCAACACGGGGGCCTCTCAGGGGTGCGTGCCTAGTCCCCTCCTGTACTCCGTTTACCCATGACTGCGTGGTCACACACGACTCCAACACCATCATTGAGTTTAACGACTACACAACGGTGGTAGGCCTGATCACCAACGACGAGACAGCCTACAGGGAGGAGGTCAGTGACCTGGCAGTCTGGTGCCAGGACAACAACCTCTCCCTCAACAAGACAAAAGGAACTGATCGTGGACTACAGGAAACGGATGGCCGAGCACGCCCCATCCACATCGAAGGGGCTGTAGTGGAGCAGGTCGAGAACTTAAAAGATCCTCTGTGTCCACATCACTAAGGAATTATCATGGTCCACACACACACCAACACAGTCATGAAGAGGGCACGACAACTCCTCTTCCCCCTCAGGAGGCTGAAAAGATTTGGCATGGGCCCTCAGATCCTCAAAGTTCTACAGCTGCACCATTGAGAGCATCTTTCAATGTTTTGTATTTAACCTTCATTTAACTAGGCAAGTCAGTTAAGAACAAATTCTTATTTACAATGACAGCCTACACCGGCCAAACCCGGACGACGCAAGGCCAATTGTGCACCGCCCTATGGGACTCCCAATCATGGCCGGTTGTGAAACAGCCTGGAGTCGAACCAGAGGGTCTGTAGTGACGCCTCAAGCACTGAGATGCAGTGCCTTAGACCGCTGAGCCACTCGGGAGCCCATCTTGACTGGCTGCATCACTGCTTGGCATGGCAACTGCTTGGTATTGCAACTGCTTGGCATCGACCGCAAGCACTAACTATTTTGACTCATCACATAAACAGTAACAGTAGTGTATCTACCCTGTTGCCTAGTCACTTTATCCCTACCTATATGTACGCGATACTGGTACCCAGTGTATATAGCCAAATTATCGTTACTCATTGTGTATTTATTCCTTGTGTTATTCTTTTTCCTCTCTCTGCATTGTTTGGAAGGGCCCGTAAGTAAGCGTTTCACTGTAAATCCGCACTGACAACATTTTATTTGATTGGGTAACCTAACGTAGCAGGCGTAAAATCCCTATGGGAAAAATGAATGGGATGGAAGAAAGAGTTAACACACAAACGCTCCAATTACTACACTGCTATCACACATTTTCCAACTCTAGGGAAATAGCGAGACCTTAAAAAAAAAAAAAATCAGACAGTCACCCCGACTGCCCAAATGTGGGGGTCTGGCTCATCATGGACTATAGTGACCGTGCAGCAAAATTGTTTGCTAGGCGATCAAGGTGAGACAGACCATTAGCTACTGTTTATACAAAAACACTGTTACTTATTTTATTAGCTAACACATCTGTGGGTGATTGACAAAAAAAAGTAGTTAGAAAACCTGCGGGTTTTGAGCTTGCACATCCACATTTCCTTGCAAAACTAACGTTAGCTAGCCTAGCTAGCTTGTTAGCAACGAATACATTACCCTTTAACGTTACCCATTTTAATACCGAATATACATTTCCGAAATACTTATCTTACCTGGTCATTGTCCTCTTCAGCAACTCTTTTCTTCGCAGTCTTTACTTTAGCTTTACTCATGGTGCCGTTTTTCTGTGATTCTAGATTCACAGTAGGCATGCTTCTTGTACATCAACAGCCGACCATGTGGGATTCCGGCAAGAGGTCAAAGTTTAAAGTTGAGTGTGTTTTAAAACGGCAATTTTCTAAAGCGATTACAAACAAATATCTGTAATTATTTTATAGTAGATAATTACATAATTTGATAGCTCAAATTAATTACCCTAAATATGCTGCAAATGTATGGGCTGGAAAACAGTTCAGAGGTCAAAGTTTAAAGGTGAGTTTTGGTGTAGTTTATATTTTATTGTTTCATCTTGTGTTATATTAATATATAATTAACATTAGGGATATATATATATATATATTATTTTGGCATTTAATTCATGACACTTTAGTTTTCTTTGGTAGAGATTTTTTTCTCTCTGATGATGTCACAAAATGGCGACCACCATGCGCCTGTGCAATGGCCTTTCTCTACGCAGTTGTTTAGATATGTCCATTTGATGGAAACTTCCACTCGTAATAGTTTCTCAATTAGCTAAAAGTCTTCGAAATATTTTCGTTTAGGTTAAGATAAGGAGCATTGACAATCGAAATTGCATAGTTGTTACAGCAAGGATTGCGCTGTGTTTTGGATTAGCTTTTCTCTGGAGTTCTCCCCCCCTGTTTTGGGTTATTTTGGGAGTTTATCAACTTTTAAAGCAATTCTTGTCGATAATGGAGTTCCACGGTGGTGGGTCTGTTGGGGTCGTGGTCAGTGGCAATAACGTCCCTGCATTTCTCACAAAACTTTGGACTCTTGTTGAGGATCCTGACACCGATCCTCTGATCTGCTGGAGCCCAGTGAGTTAGCGAGCGTCAATAATGCCAACTAACCTACTACCTAGCTGCTGGACACCTTGCTTCGTATAACTCAGACTTGGTTCACTTTCTTGACATTTGCAAGCTAAATGTCATTCAATATGTTAGCTAACTAGCAGGACAATTTAACACAGACACCGTTTACTATAACTAGCTAACTATATGATAAACCACATCAGTTAGCCAACTAGCTAGTTAGCCTGGGTAGCTAGCTTGCTAACGAGATCATACGAGTTGGTTGGACTGAGTCAGAAAGATGTAACTAACCAGCTAGCTAGGTAACTAGCCAACTTAATTTGGTCAAATGTGAAGGTGACACATTTATTAATCTGGGCAGCAATGGCCGGGGGAACTTCGTGGCCGGTGGTTTGGTCATTCCACCCTTCAGCTGTTCCTGGGTGTCAATTATCGTTAGCTGGCTAGCTATGTTAGCAAGCCCTGTCTGCAGCTAGCTAATTTGGGAAACTGTCGAAACAGTAGCAAGCAATCTATACGTGTGTCAAACAGCCATGCAAAAACCACACATTCATTGAAACTAGCTAGCATGGTTATGAGAAAAGGGGGTGTGAGAAAAGGGGGGTGTGGCTGTATAACCAATTTTAGCAACGGATGATGAATATGTGTGTAACACCGCCATGACGCAATTTGACAGCTTTTTACCAGACATTACTAGCTACAATAGATATAGTAAAAAAATCGCTGCCCTACCATGTAAAAAAAAAAGCGATGTAAATGTTTACTTTTTTTATTACGGCTATGACAGTATTGCGAATCAGTCTGACATTAGTTTTGACAGTATTTCAATCTGAAGGAAGTATGGTTTGAAGTGACTGAAATGCTTCAAAGGTATTAGGCAGTTAAGAAGATCATCAGCCAATGTTTTTCTATGCTCTTCTGTGTAGAAAATAATATAATTAACCAGGTTTCCATCCAACCTGTTTATGCTATTAAAGTACATCTGATGGAAACAGAACATTTGTGGGTGAATTTTCGGAATGTCGACCAAAAAAAAAAATACGCTAGATAAGGTGTGATCTTTTTGTTGGTAAAATGTATTATGCGAGAAATGTCAGTGGAACCGATTTTATGCGCAAATAGTATAATATAGAAGTATCGAAGTAAACTTGGAGTCAGGCAATGACGTGTGGTCCTCCCACTATGACTTGTCGGGAAAGCATGCAGTTTATTAGGCTACAGATTAAATAAATTATGATGAACTTCACAGGATGGTGAAAGTGCAAGGTGATGAGCCTGATTCCCCTTTCCGATAAATATCGAGGGTCTTATTCTGGTGACATGATCATCTATGCTTGGCTGCCGTTTGACAAATAAAAATAATCAAGCTCTTTTGTCCATAATAATCTCATCATGTAGGCTAGACTGTGTCTGCGAGCTATTGGCGAGACAGCACATGCCCACTACTTGCTATATAATGCAACCTTTTTTTGTGAGAGAACCATCAGTTTAAAAGGTGTTGGAATCACATTGAAGTTTATATTTTTATTCAGTACATACCGGGCATTCGGAAAGTATTCAGACCCCTTGACTTTTTCAACATGTTACGTTACAGCCTTATTCTAAAATGGATTAAATTGTTCCCCTCCCCTCAATCTACACACAATAACCCATAATGACAAAGCAAAAACATGTTTTTAGAAATTTTGCTTAGAGTCTTATTGGGTATGACGCTTTGCACACCTATATTTGGGGAGTTTCTCCCATTATTCTCTGGAGATCCTCTCAAGCTCTCTCTGGTTGGATGGGGAGCGTCGCTGCACAGCTATTTTCAGGTCTCTAGAGATGTTAGATCGGGTTCAAGTCTGGGCTCTGGCTGGGCCACTCAAGGACGTTCAAAGACTTGTCCCGAAGCCACTCCTGCGTTGTCTTGGCTGTGTGCTTAGGGTCGTTGTCCTGTTGGAAGGTAAACCTTCACCCCAGTCTGAGATCCTGAGCGCTCTGGTGCAGGTTTTCATCAAGTATCTCTGTACATTGCTCCATTCATCTTTTCCATCAATCCTAACTAGTCTCTCTGCCTCTGAAAAACATACACACAGCATGATGATGCTGCCACCACCATGCTACACCGTAAGGATGGTGCCAGATTTCCTCCAGACGTGATGCTTGGCATTCAGGCCAAAGAGTTCAATCTTCGTTTCATCAGAACAGATAATCTTGTTTCTCATGGTCTGAGAGTACTTTAGGTGCCTTTTGGCAAACTCCAAGCGGGCTGTCATGTGCCTTTTACTGAGGAGTGGCCACTCTACCGCAAAGGTCTGATTAGTGGAGTGCTGCAGAGATGGTTGTCCTTCTAGAAGTTTCTCCCGTCTCCACAGAGGAACTCTGGAGCTCTGTCAGAGTGACCATCGGGTTCTTGGTCACCTCCCTGATCAAGGCCCTTCTCCCCGAGTGCTCAGTTTGGTCGGGCGGCCAGCTCTAAGAAGAGTCTTGGTGGTTCCAACTTTTTGGTACCCTTCCCCAGATCTGTGCCTCGACACAATTCTGTCTCGGAGCTCTACGGACAATTTCTTCAACCTCATGGCTTGGTATTTGCTCTGACATGCACTGTCAACTGTGGGACCTTATATAGACAGGTGTGTGGCTTTCCAAATCATGTCCAATCAGTTGAATTTACCACAGGTGAACTCCAATCAAGTTGTAGGAACATATCAAGGATGATCAATGGAAACAGGATGCACCTGATCTTTTCATTGGCAAGATTAGCAAATTTAGGCAGGACATGCCAGCAACAAACGCTGACACTACATCCAAGTATATCTGACCAAATTATGAAAGACAAGTATTGTAATTTTGAATTCCGTAAAGTAAGTGGAAGAGGTGACAAGTATTATTGTTAATCAAGAATGACAAGTTACCAGGGTCTGACAACTTGGATAGGAAATAATAGGAGTATAATAGCGGACGATGTTGCCACTCCTAATGAATCATTTTATACAGTGAGGGAAAAAATATTTGATCCCCTGCTGATTTTGTACGTTTGCCCACTGACAAAGACAAGACCGGTCCATAATTTGAATGGTAGGTTTATTTGAACAGTGAGAGACAGAATAACAACAAAATCCAGAAAAACTGGATTTGTCAAAAATGTTATAAATTGATTTGCATTTTAATGAGGGAAATAAGTATTTGACCCCTCTGCAAAACATGACTTAGTACTTGGTGGCAAAACCCTTGTTGGCAATCACAGAGGTCAGACATTTCTTATAGTTGGCCACTAGGTTTGCACACATCTCAGGAGGGGTTTTGTTCCACTCCTCTTTGCAGATCTTCTCCAAGTCATTAAGGTTTCGAGGCTGACGTTTGGCAACTCAAACCTTCAGCTCCTTCCACAGATTTTGGCTAGGCCACTCCAGGACCTTAATGTGCTTCTTCTTGAGCCACTCCTTTGTTGCCTTGGCCGTGTGTTTTGGGTCATTGTCATGCTGGAATACCCATCCACGACCCATTTTCAATGCCCTGGCTGAGGGAAGGAGGTTCTCATCCAAGATTTGACGGTACATGGCGCCATCCATCGTCCCTTTGATGCGGTGAAGTTGTCCTGTCCCCTTAGCAGAAAAACACCACCAAAGCATAATGTTTGCACCTCCATATTTGACAGTGGGGATGGTGTTCTTGGGGTCATAGGCAGCATTCCTCCTCCTCCAAACACGGCGAGTTGAGTTGATGCCAAAGAGCTCGATTTTGGTCTCATCTGACCACAACACTTTCACCCAGTTCTCCTCTGAATCATTCAGATGTTCATTGGCAAACTTCAGATGGCCCTGTATATGTGCTTTCTTGAGCAGGGGGACCTTGCGGGCACTGCAGGATTTCAGTTATTCACGGCGTAGTGTGTTACCAATTGTTTTCTTGTGGACTATGGTCCCAGCTGCCTTGAGATCATTGACAAGATCCTCCCGTGTAGTTCTGGGCTGATTCCTCACCGTTCTCGTGATCATTGCAACTCCACGAGTTGAGAGCTTGCATGGAGCCCCAGGCTGAGGGAAATTGACTGTGCTTTTGTACTTCTTCCATTTGCGAATAATCACACCAACTGTTGTCACCTTCTCACCATGCTGCTTGGCGATGGTCTTGTAGCCCATTCCAGCCTTGTGTAGGTCTACAATCTTGTCCCTGACATCCTTGGAGAGCTCTTTGGTCTTGACCATGGTGGAGAGTTTGGAATCTGATTGATTGATTGCTTCTGTGGACAGGTGTCTTTTATACAGGTAACAAACTGAGATTAAGAGCACTCCCTTTAAGAGTGTGCTCCTAATCTCAGCTCGTTACCTGTATAAAAGACACCTGGGAGCCAGAAATCTTTCTGATTGAGAGGGGGTCAAATACTTATTTACCTCATTAAAATGCAAATCCATTTATAACATTTTTGACATGCGTTTTTCTGGATTTTTTTGTTGTTATTCTGTCTCTCACTGTTCAAATAAACCTACCACTAAAATTCTAGACTGATAATTTCTTTGTCAGTGGGCAAATGTACAAAATCAGCAGGGGATCAAATACTTTTTTCCCTCACTGTACTTTCAGCACGCTTATAGGTAAGGACATTCAACAAGCACTTACACAAATGACTGATGATTGGCTGAGAGAAATTGATGATAAAAAAGATTGTGGGGGCTGTTTTGTTAGACTTCAGTGCGGCTTTTGACATTATCGATCATAGTCTGTTGCTGAAAAAACTGATGTGTTATGGCTTTACACCCTCTGCTATATTGTGGATAAAGAGTTACTTGTCTAACAGAACACAGAGGGTGTTCTTTAATGGAAGCCTCTCCAACAAAATCCAGGTAGAATCAGGAATTCCCCAGGGCAGCTGTCTAGGCCACTTACATTTGTCAATCTTTACTAACGACATGCCACTGGCTTTGAGTAAAGCCAGTGTGTCTATGTATGCAGATGACTCAACACTATACACGTCAGCTAACACAGCGACTGAAATGACAGCAACACTTAACAAAGCGCTGCAGTTATTTTCAGAATGGGTGGCAAGGAATAAGTTAGTCCTAAATATTTCAAAAACTAAAAGCATTGTATTTGGGACAAATCATTCACTAAACCCTAAACGTCAACTAAATCTTGTAATGAATAATGTGGAAATTGAGCAAGTTGAGGAGACTAAATTGCTTGGCGTAACCCTGGATTGTGAACTCTGTTCCACATCAAGTAACTCATGCCAGCTGTAAAATTAATTTTAAAAAAACAGATAAAAAATACACCTTATGGAACAGCGGGGACTGTGAAGCAACACAAACATAGACACATGCATACAAACACACAATAATATACGCACTATACACACGTACACATGGATTTTGTGTTAATGATATGTGGTAGTATAGTAGAGGCCTGAGGGTCAATGTAAATAGTCCGGGTGGCCATTTGAGTAATTGTTCAGCAGTCTTATGGCTTGGGGGTAGAAGCTGTGAATGAGCCTTTAGGTCCTAGACTTGGTGCTCCGGTACCGCTTGCCATGCAGTAGCAGAGAGAACAGCCTATGACTTGGGTGACTGGAGTCTGACAATTTTTTGGGCTTTTCTCTGACACCGCCTAGTATATAGGTCCTGGATGGCAGGAAGCTTGGCCTCAGTGATGTACTGGGCCGTACGCACTACCCTCTGTAGCGCCTTATGGTCAGATGCCGAGCAGTTGCCATAGCAGGCGGCGATGCAACTGGTCAGGATGCTCTCGGTGGTGCAGCTGTAGAACTTTATGAGGATCTGGTGACCCATGCCAAATCTTTTCAGTCTCCTGAGGGGGAAAAGGTGTTGTCGTGCCCTCTTCATGACTGTCTTGGTGTGTTTGGACCATGATAGTTTGTTGGTGATGTGGACACCAAGGAACTTGAAACTCTCAACCCGCTCCACTACAGCCCCTTTGATGTTAATGGGGGCCTGTTCGGCCCGCCTTTTCCTGTAGTCCACGATCAGCTCCTTTGTCTTGCTCACATTGAGGGAGAGGTTGTTATCCTGGCACCAGACCGCCAGGTCTCTGACCTCCTCCCTATAGGCTGTCTCATTGTTGTCGGTGATCAGGCCTACCACTGTTGTGTCGTCAGCAAACTTAATGATGGTGTTGGAGTCGTGTTTCTTTACATCGCCAATGTGGTATTTCGTAATGATCCAACCTGTAAACCAATGCCAGAGACTTGCCAAAGTCACAGAGTTTAGTTAGACTTTATCAGACCCAATGTTGTTTAGCTTTGTTGTAAGCCACCCAAGGCAGCTTAACCTGATTCTTAGTACATGCTCAGTACATAAGGCCTAGCTAAGGTAAACCTGGGTTGTGCGATATTTCTTTAACTGTTATTGTTCTTCCTTTACAGAATGGCAACAGCTTCCATGTGTTTGATCAGTGCCGATTCTCCAAGGAGGTGCTTCCCAAGTATTTTAAACACAATAACATGGCCAGCTTTGTGCGCCAGCTCAATATGTGTGAGTTGTCATTCATGTATTTAACACATTAGCATGGCAATGCCATGGAATAAAATCTTAATAGTACCTTCATTTGATTTGCTTATACTATTTATGTTTCTCCAGTTTAGCATTTTGCCTCCAGAACCTTCACTTATCGGTTTTGGGTGTGCGGTAGATTCTGCATATTATTTGCTTATATTATAATGAGCCTTTAAATAGACTCAACCAAGGACTTATTTTTATAGAGGCTATTTCTCAGAAGTTGAGGTAGATGTAACAATGTGGTTTTTTTAAACTGTGAAATCCTTGTGCTTTTTTTTGTATCTTTGGTTATGTAATCCACTTGCATGTTATTTATTAAGACTGAAAAGGCTAGGAGGATATGATTGCATACAGTGACCTAGAAACCAGGCAAATGTCAGAAACAAAAAATAAAGGCTATGTAATTGGCATGTATCTCTAGAAATTGAATGGTATGCCTTAGTCAAAACTGTAAATTGTTGTTTTTTTCTTTCTACAGATGGCTTCCGCAAAGTAGTCCACATTGAGCAGGGCGGCCTGGTGAAGCCTGAGAAGGACGACACTGAATTCCAGCATCCCTACTTCATCCGCGGCCAAGAGCATCTGTTGGAAAATATTAAACGGAAAGTTAACAATGTAAGTGCAAAATGATAAGGTGATCATCATGATATGTCTGATTCATGTGTAGTGTGTTTCTTCGTACTCAACTCCGAACAGTGTTTTAAATAGGCTTTACAATGCCCAAACAATATTAGTTAAGAAATTAGTACAAATATATTACATTTATAGTCAGAACTATGTAGCCAACTCCCTGTAGAAAACACACATGGAAATCCTCAGTAAAACTCCCCATAGAGAAGACCCATTGGGATGCTCCTCAGACATACGGCATGTCAGAATGACAGCATGTGCTCCCAGTGCATGGCCTGCTTGGCCTGCTCTTCCTCTCTGCTCGCGGGACAGATTGAGCTAATCTAGTGGTCTCTGTGGAGCCTGCCAGCTGGGGATGGGTGGATTAGAGAAGGCAGGCCAGGGAGCTCGTGATCTGATGTTGCCTGACCCTTAAATGCAGTCACTTTCTGCTCCACTCAGTCCACTGATTTACAGCTGTTTCCATCTGCACCTTGATATAGTCTGCCTCGGGCCAACTGACCAGTTCAGGCTAAAAACGGAATACCGAATCATACACTCTTTTCATTGCGTTTCCATTGTCTATCCCTCAGGGTTCAAGTCGGGGCCAATGCCTACACTGAAGACTTGTTTTGAACTTTTTCCCTCCTCACTTTAACAGTTTTCTTTGCTTTAACAGTTTGCTTTAACCATTTCGTCATGTTCTCCCTCCCCCTCAGGTGTCCAATGTTAAACATGATGAGCTTAAGATGAGCTCAGACGATGTCTCAAAAATTCTGACCAACGTTCAGCACATAAAGGGCAAGCAGGAGACCATAGACTCCAAAATCATCGCCATGAAGCAGTAAGTGAAACGTTGAGAAGCACATTCTGATTCCTATTCTGATTAATTATTGTGCATATTGGACGGTTGACTCGGCTTAACTAATAAATTGAAAGGAACAAAATTAATAGAAGGTCTGACAAGCGTAGTGCAAAGCACAACCCCCAAATCCACATTCAGTGCATTCGGAAAGTATTCAGACCCCTTGACCTTTTCCCACATTTTGTTTCGTTACAGCCTTACTTTAAAATAAATTAAATATTTTTTGACCTCATCAATCTACACACAATACCCCATAATGACCAAGCAAAAACTGGTTTTTAGATTTTATTGCAAATTTATAAAATAAAACTGAAAATGAAATATAACATTTACATAAGTATTCAGACCCTTTAGTCAGTACTTTGTTGAAGCACCTTTGGCAGCGATTACAGCCTCAATTCTTCTTGGGTATGACACTACAAGCTTGGCACACCTGTATTTGGGGAGTTTCTCCCATTGTTCTCTGCAGATCCTCTCAAGCTCTGTCAGGTTGGATGGGGAGTGTTGCTGCACAGCTATTTTCAGGTCCGTCCAGAGATGTTCGATGGGGTTCAAGTCCGGACTCTGGCTGGGCCACTCAAGGACATTCAGATACTTGTCCCGAAGCCACTCCTGCATAGTCTTGGCTGTGTGCTTAGGGTCGTTGTCCTGTTGGAAGGTGAACCTTCGTGCCAGACTGAGGTCCTGAGCGCTCTGGAGCAGGTTTTCATCAAGGATCGCTCTGTACTTTGCTCCGTTCATCTTTCCCTCGATCCTGACTAGTCTCCCAGTCCCTGCCGCTGAAAAACATCCACACAGCATGATGCTGCCACCACCATGCTTCACCGTAGGTGTGGTGCCAGGTTTCCTCCAGACGTGACACTTGGCATTCAGGCCAAAGAGTTCAAGCTTGGTTTCATCAGACCAGAACATCTTCTTTCTCATGGTCAGAGAGTCTTTAGGTGCCTTTTGGCAAACTCCAAGCAGGCTGTCATGTGCCTTACACTGAGGATTGGCTTCCATCTAGCCACTCTACCATAAAGGGCTGATTGGTGGTGTGCTGCAGAAATGGTTGTCTTTCTGGAAGGTTCTCCCATCTCCATAGAGGAACTCTGGAGCTCTGTCAGAGTGACCATTGGGTTCTTGGTCACCTCCCTGACCATGGCCCTTCTCCCCCGATTGCTCAGTTTGGCCGGGCGGCAAGCTCTAGGAAGAGTCTTGGTGGTTCCAAACTTCTTCCATTTTTAAGAATGATGATGGCCACTGTGTTCTTGGGGACCTTCAGTGCTGCAGAAATGTTTTGGTACCCTTCCCCAGATCTGTGCCTCGACACAATCCTGTCTCGGAGCTCTACGGACAATTCCTTCGACCTCATTGCTTGGACTTTGCTCTGAAATGCACTGTCAACTGTGGGACCTTTATATAGACAGGTGTGTGGCTTTCCAAATCATGTCCAATCAATTGAATTTACCACAGGTGGGCTCCAATCAAGTTGTAGAAACATCTCAAGGATGATCAACAGAAACAGGATGCACCTGAGCGCAATTTCGAGTCTCATTGCAAAGGGTCTGAATACTTATGTAAATAAAGTATTTGTTTTTAATTTTTTATAAATTTGCAGAAAAATCAAAAACAATTTTTGTTTTGTCATTATGGGTTATTGTGTGTAGATTGATGAGGATTTGTATTTATTTAATCTATTTTTTAATAAGGCTGTAACGTAACATAATGTGGAAAAAGTCAAGGGGTCTGAATACTTTCCAAAGGCACTGTAAATACAAAATTGTAAAACATTTTCAGAATTGACTACCCCTTGAACGAGCCAAAAACATTCCTCCCCCAGCTTAGCCTCTCAGTTCCACACAATAAGATTCTCTCTCGCTCACCCTTTCCTGCTGTGTTGGTAAATTAGCAAGCATCCATATTGTGTCCCCATAGGGCTGCCGTAGCCTAGCATGCTGCATTAAGGTGGTGTAAACCAGTTTATTTAAAGCTGGTGATTAGGCTGCTAGAGCCAGAATTCTTAGAGACCTGTCAGAGGCTGAAATATACATGCGGGAGTCAGTGTGCTGTTTGAATCCACAGAGCTGTCCCAAATGAACACTTTCACGCTATAATTTTATTTTTTTCTGATTAAGTGCGCACATCTAGTGATATAAAGTAGAGTTTTTAATGGTGGTTGAACTGCAGCCGTGGAGAGTTGGACCTTCTTTTTCTAGTTATTATCCGGCTGTGGTTTAGGATAGGTATAGGGTTACTTCTGCGTGTACTTTTTCTGGATGACTTTATAAGTTGTAGCCTGGGTGCCAGTCTGTTTCTGCTCTAGCCTCTTACTAACCCCTTATGGAATTGTCATGCCATGTTTGACTTGACAATGGAGTAGGCAAATGCACAAACCGATCTGGGACCAGGCTAGATCAGTTGTGGTTCAGACTGAGTTCCATGTTTGTAGCAGTATTGATGTGGGGATAATTCATTGAGTTGTGTCATTGTACCCCAGTCTGGTTAGTTAGCGTGTCTACTCATTATAGATGTCTTGATCAAATGTGGTTCAAAGTTAAGTTTCCATTTTTTTAACAGTTATGGGATAACCCATTGGGTTGTGTCAATGCACCCCACTCTGGGACAATATAATGGTGTTTCATGTTTCAGGACGCTTAGTCACCATTCTAAAACCGAGTGGTTCCTCTCATGCAGCTGGGATGATATGGTTGTGCTGCTCACCAGCTGCCTTTAAGCCGTCAGGGTGCATGTCAGGCCCCACATCATTAATACAATCCTTCCTCCACACACACACACACACACACACACTTGGATTCTCCAGCTGGACCCTTGGACTCTTCATTGCCACCGAGGGCTTTCTCTTCTGTCCCAAACATATGTTCACAAACCAGACTTTTTCTTCATGGTACCATGATGCAATACGCAGGGCAGATTTAATTATGACCTTATTCATGGTGTCCATCCGCATGGCATGACAGTCTCTCTCCATGTCTTTCACTTCACCATGTCCTCTTAGAATAGGAGAGTGCAAAAATATGGGATTATTTACCTTGTTTTATCCAATCTGTTTTATCCAACATGCCTGTTCGATCCATATCTTTAGATTAAGATATATCACTCAAATACGATTGCTGTCCATCACCCGAGGTGGGTGGCTCTCAATAAAACGAGACAAGAATCTCTCTTACTTATAAAAATG
Organism: Coregonus lavaretus; assembly: GCF_964263955.1. NCBI lineage: Eukaryota > Metazoa > Chordata > Actinopteri > Salmoniformes > Salmonidae > Coregonus > Coregonus lavaretus. The sequence continues at coordinate 11,781,617 of NC_139994.1, read as the reverse complement.
GATTCTTCTCTATTACCATATTGCTATTTTCACACCTGCGCACCTCCCCTCTGACACTCTGACAAATCTGACAGTCCAAAAAGTTACAGGTATGTTTCCGATTATCTGATGACTTTCACATGTCAAATAATCCCTCTGAGTATTGGTCAGAGTGGTGTTTCAGGGTGAGGATGGGGGGTCTAGGGAGGGTTGGGTTCGCGGGGGTCAGTGATGACCCCATCCACTTGGAGGCATCTACACCTGCCTCTATAAACCCTGTTCATCTGCCCCACAGGGAGGTCAGCACAGATAGTGGGCTTTTCTGGCGCAGCCTGCTTTTACAGGGCAGGGTGGGTTTACAAGGCAGCAGGTACCACTGATAGTCTATAAACACTGATAAAGCACCTCTCTTTTCCATGTCAGGAGTATGAAGGCCTTGTAGCACTCAGATGACACCCCCAGTACACACGTCCTTCAACCCTCGTTCAGTCTCTGTTTTAATACCACATCTGTGTACTGGAAGTTCTTAAGGTTAACATGCATTACTCCATAACAATGCCAGGTTGTAAGGCCTAAGCTATGATAATCAGCAAATGTATGTTTCATTTTGTCCTAGAAAGCTAGGCCTACAGTTGAAGTCAGAAGTTTACATACACTTAGGTTGGAGTCATTAAAACTAGTTTTTCAACCACTCCACAAATTTCTTGTTAACAAACTAGTTTTGGCAAGTCGGTTAGGACATCTACTTTGTGCATGACACAAGTAATTTTTCCAACAATTGTTTACAGACAGATTATTTCACTTATAATTCACTGTATCACAATTCCAGTGGGTCAGAAGTTTACATACACTAAGTTGACGGTGCCTTTAAACAGCTTGGTAAATTCCAGAAAATGTCATGGCTTTAGAAGCTTCTGGTAGGCTAATTGACATCATTTGAGTCAATTGGAGGTGTACCTGTGGATGTATTTCAAGGCCTACCTTCAAACTCAGTGCCTCTTTGCTTGACATCATGGGAAAATCAAAAGAAATCAGCCAAGACCTCAGAAAAAAATGGTAGACCTCCACAGTCTGGTTCATCCTTGGGAGCAATTTCCAAATGTCTGAAGGTACCACCTTCATCTGTACAAACAATAGTACGCAAGTATAAACACCATGGGACCACACAGCCGTCATACCGCTCAGGAAGGAGACGCGTTCTGTCTCCTAGAAATGAACGTACTTTGGTGCAAAAAGTGAAAATCAATCCCAGAACAACAGCAAAGGACCTTGTGAAGATGCTGGAGGAAACAGGTACAAAATCATCTATGTCCACAGTAAAACAAGTCCTATATCGACATAACCTGAAAGGCCGCTCAGCAAGGAAGAAGCCACTGCTCCAAAACCGCCATAAAAAAGCCAGACTACGGTTTGTAACTGCACATGGGGACAAAGATAGTACTTTTTGGAGAAATGTCCTCTGGTCTGATGAAACAAAAATAGAACTGTTTGTCCATAATGACCATTGTTATGTTTGGAGGAAAAAGGGGGTTGTTGCAAGCCGAAGAACACCATCCCAACCGTGAAGCACGGGGGTGGCAGCATCATGCTGTGTGGGTGCTTTGCTGCAGGAGGGACTGGTGCACTTCACAAAATAGATGGCATCATGAGGAAGGACAATTATGTGGATATATTGAAGCAACATCTCAAGACATCAGTCAGGAAGTTAAAGCTTGGTCGCAAATGGGTCTTCCAAATGACCCCAAGCATACTTCCAAAGTTGTGGCAAAATGGCTTAACGACAACAAAGTCAAGGTATTGGAGTGGCCATCACAAAGCCGTGACCTCAATCCTATAGAAAATGTGTGGGCAGAACTGAAAAAGCGTGTGCGAGCAAGGAGGCCTACAAACCTGACTCAGTTACACCAGCTCTGTCAGGAGGAATGGGCCAAAATTCACCCAATTTATTGTGGGAAGCTTGTGGAAGGCTACCCGAAACGTTTGACCCAAGTTAAACAATTTAAAGACAATGCTACCAAATACTAATTGAGTGTATGTAAACTTCTGACCCACTGGGAATGTGATGAAATAAATAAAAGCTGAAATAAACCATTCTCTCTACTATTATTATGGCATTTCACATTCTTAAAATAAAGTGGTGATCCTAACTGACCTAAGACAGGGAATTTTTACTAGGATTAAATGTCAGGAATTGTGAAAAACTGAGTTTAAATGTATTTGGCTAAGGTGTATGTAAACTTCCGACTTCAACTGTACATGTTGATTGATTTAGATTTTTCAGGTCTAGAATACAGGTGTGAGATCTTAATTTGACCAGTTTTGTCACTGGAGTAAAATAATCCTGCAGCAGGAGGAATTGATTAAACATAAATAGAAAAATAATTAATTTCTAAAGGGAAATTAGTTTTGATAGGTTACATTAGGCTATGGTTTAGGTGAAGCCTACGGGATATACTTATGTGTCGTAGTGGAGACCAATATATCTATCTTGTGTTATTAAAGAGTAGGAAGCATTCGTTTTTACTCACCAAAGTAACAACACTGTGTGGTCAAAGACTTAGTAACTTAGTTGTAGTCACGATCTGGTTACCTATAACTACAAACATAGTGTTTTTACATACAGTGAGGGAAAAATGTATTTGATCCCCTGCTGATTTTGTACGTTTGCCCACTGACAAAGACATGATCAGTCTATAATTTTAATGGTAGGTTTATTTGAACAGTGAGAGACAGAATAACAACAAAAAAATCCAGAAAAACGCATGTCAAAAATGTTATAAATTTGATTTGCATTTTAATGAGGGAAATAAGTATTTGACCCCTCTGCAAAACATGACTTAGTACTTGGTGGCAAAACCCTTGTTGGCAATCACAGAGGTCAGACGTTTCTTGTAGTTAGCCACCAGGTTTGCACACATCTCAGGAGGGATTTTGTTCCACTCCTCTTTGTAGATCTTCTCCAAGTCATTAAGGTTTTGAGCCTGATGTTTGGCAACTCGAACCTTCAGCTCCCTCCACAGTTTTCTATGGGATTAAGGTCTGGAGACTGGCTAGGCCACTCCAGGACCTTAATGTGCCTCTTCTTGAGCCACTCCTTTGTTGCCTTGGCCGTGTGTTTTGGGTCATTGTCATGCTGGAATACCCATCCACGACCCATTTTCAATGCCCTGGCTGAGGGAAGGAGGTTCTCACCCAAGATTTGACAGTACATGGCCCCGTCCATCGTCCCTTTGATGCAGTGAAGTTGTCCTGTCCCCTTAGCAGAAAAACACCCCCAAAGCATAATGTTTCCATCTCCATGTTTGACGGTGGGGATGGTGTTCTTGTGGTCATAGGCAGCATTCCTCCTCCTCCAAACACGGCGAGTTGAGTTGATGCCAAAGAGCTCGATTTTGGGCTCATCTGACCAAAACACTTTCACCCAGTTCTCCTCTGAATCATTCAGATGTCCATTGGTAAACTTCAGACGGGCCTGTATATGTGCTTTCTTAAGCTGGGGGACCTTGCGGGCGCTGCAGGATTTCAGTCCTTCACGGCATAGTGTGTTACCAATTGTTTTCTTGGTGACTATGGTCCCAGCTGCCTTGAGATCATTGACAAGATCCTCCCGTGTAGTTCTGGGCTGATTCCTCACCGTTCTCATGATCATTGCAACTCCACGAGGTGAGATCTTGCATGGAGCCCCAGGCCGAGGGAGATTGACAGTTATTTTGTGTTTCTTCCATTTGCGAATAATCGCACCAACTGTTGTCAGCTTCTCACCAAGCTGCTTCGCGATGGTCTTGTAGCCCATTCCAGCCTTGTGTAGGTCTACAATCTTGTCCCTGACATCCTTGTAGAGCTCTTTGGTCTTGGCCATGGTGGAGTGTTTGGAATCTGATTGATTGATTGCTTCTGTGGACAGGTGTCTTTTATACAGGTAACAAACTGAGATTAAGAGCACTCCCTTTAAGAGTGTGCTCCTAATCTCAGCTCGTTACCTGTATAAAAGACACCTGGGAGCCAGAAATCTTTCTGATTGAGAGGGGGTCAAATACTTATTTCCCTCATTAAAATTCAAATCAATTTATAACATTTTGGACATGCGTTTTTCTGGATTTTTTTGTTGTTATTCTGTCTCTCACTGTTCAAATAAACCTACCATTAAAATTATAGACTGATCATTTCTTTGTCAGTGGGCAAACATACAAAATCAGCAGGGGATCAAATACTTATTTCCCTGTATTTACTAACTTATTTCCGGATATCTTCGGAACGACCCACAATGCACTATTTCTCAACGTCATATGGCGAACTGGTGCTACCTAGCTAGTTCCAGCTGGCTAACGTTAGCTACTAGCCATGCTAGCATGTAATTGCATTCCAAACCAAGTGTTGGTGCTGGTGAGCTACTATATACATTCACAAAGAAGAAACCATACTGATTAATGCTAAAAAACTTGTTGGTTGAAGCGAGCAGATTGGCTAAGGGAACTGCATATACCGGTAACATTATTTGATAACTGGTTAGCTGTTGTTATGTATTTCCAAAACTGTGGTTTACTTTAATGTAGCTGTAACCTAGGTGTTGATAGCAACTGGCTGACTCACGCAGTGCTAACGTAAAGTTAGCAGGCTAGTTGGCTAGCAACCTTGCAATCTGATTTTTAACAATCAATTCATAAAGTATTTGCTTGTAAATTAGCTGAAAATGTAATTTAAACCAGTACTTATGAGTGCATTTGATTCAGTTTAATTTGAAGTTATACATTTTAAATTATTTCTGTTGGAGTTGACATTGGAGGGAATGGCTTGCCGGTTCCTCCATATTACGTCACACCAAGTAAATGTTTTTTCCGGCATTCTTCGTAATTCTGATCAGTTTTATGTAATAACTAGAAAAATAGACAAGTTAGGTGTAACTTTGCATTGGGACTTTTGATGCTTAATCTAATGCAAATCCACATATTACATGTGGTTACGTTTATGCTACCTACCCTTTCATCTATATAAAACGACAGTTGTTGATGTATGGCAGCAATTTAGATACATTTTTGAATGTAGTAGGACATTTATTCTGTCTGGTGCTTTAGCGTTTGATCGAGAGAGGAGAACTGCGGGGGTTCAGTGAATTTATGTAAATCACAAGGCCCATTTGAATTTCCTGTGGCAGAGTGATCAAATTATGATAGTTTAATTTGCACTTTTTGAGAGTCACCTAAATCAAGACATAAGTCTAAAATGCTAATCAAACCCTGAAATATATACATTTATATTCTGTTTATTTTGGCAGCACCATTTCACCAGGTCATTCCTGGTACATTTCAATGTACTTCGAAGCTAAAGGTGATTCTGAAATCTTCATCTTGTGATGGAGTCAGAATAATAAATCTGACATAATTCATCAAGGTGTTGTCTAGCCTGGTTCCAGAACTGTTTGCTCTGTCTTATCAACTCCAGTGGGACAGAGACCATAGGAGATTGCAGGACAGCACAAACATATCTGGGACCAGGTTTTGTCAGAGTCCAAGGCATGTAATTTAATGTAAGCCATGTGTATGGACAATGGATGAATCAGGCCCATGAGCACACCCACAAAGCATCTTTACCATAGTCTGGGGAGCCAGGCTTTAAGAGCCAGGTGGAGGGGCAGGGTCTTTATAGACCGCACTAAAAAAGCTGAATAAACACAGCGCGCTAAGATCTTTCAATAGCCATTAACTTAGCAAAATAAACGGCCTCAAGTATTCCTCAAATCTTTACCAGTACAGTAAAAAATATGCTGTGCCTCGTTAGGCGTGCCACAGTATGGGGGGCTCTTAAAGATGAGGGTCTAAGCCCTTGCCCTCCTGCCCTTCCCCCATCTTGGCTACATGTACTGTGGAGTTTTAGGTCAGTTAGGGATGATGTACTGTTCTGAGATTGATTAGTCATTCTTTGATTTATTTCAAACATGCGTTGCATCTGGTTATTAGGCTATTTAAATGATGTATGAAACAACATCACAATGTCAAGGACTGAGGTCATTGTAGCAAGCGTCCATGACATTACCCAAAGAGGATGTCATGGGTTTGGGAATGGAAGGCAAATGATTAGTTGGCCAACTTGGGCATCAGTTGTATATGTGGTCCTTTGTGACTCAGTTGGTAGAGCATGACGCTTGCAACGCCAAGGTTCGATTCCCATGGGGGACTAGTACGAAAAAAGTATGAAAATGTATGCACTCACTACTGTAAGTTGCTCTGGATAAGAGCGTCTGCTAAATGACTAAAATGTAAAATATATTAGCTATTTGTGGCATTCAATTTAAAATAATGAATAACTGATCTGTAAATGAGTATCCCCTTTGTCTTTCCAGTGAGAATGAAGCTCTGTGGAGGGAGGTGGCCAGCCTCAGACAGAAACACGCCCAGCAACAGAAAGTCGTCAACAAGGTAAAAGACAGTCACGGTACCTGCCACTGCTCTGACCACGCAGAACATGTGGTTGGCTCTTCTATGCTATGGAAACATAGTAATTCATGTGATAACACGTGGACCTTTGTAGCTCAGTTGGTAAAGCATGGCGCTTGTAACGCTAGGGTAGTGGGTTCGATTCCACCCATACTTAAAATGTATGTACGCATGACTGCAAGTCGCTTTGGATAAAAGCGTCTGCTAAATGGCATATATACTCAGCAAAAAAAGAAACGTCCTCTCACTGTCAACTGCGTTTATTTTCAGCAAACTTAACATGTAAATATTTGTATGAACATAACAAGATTCAACAACTGAGACAAACTGAACAAGTTCCACAGACATGTGACTAATAGAAATTGAATAATGTGTCCCTGAACAAAGGGGGGTTCAAAATCAAAAGTAACAGTCAGTATCTGGTGTGGCCACCAGCTGCATTAAGTACTGCAGTGCATCTCCTCCTCATGGACTGCACCAGATTTGCCAGTCCTTGCTGTGAAATGTTACCCCACTCTTCCACCAAGGATGTACCGATCCTGTGCAGGTGTTGTTACACTTGGTCTGCCACTGCGAGGACGGTCAGTTGTCCGTCCTGTCTCCCTTTAGCGCTGTGTTAGGCGTCTCACAGTATGGACATTGCAATGTATTGCCCTGGCCACATCTACAGTCCTTATGCCTCCTTGCAGCATGCCTGAGGCACATTCACGCATATGAGCAGGGACCCTGGGCATCTGTCTTTTGGTGTTTTTCAGAGTCAGTAGAAAGGCCTATATAGTGTCCTAAGTTTGCATAAATGTGACCTTAATTGCCTGCCGTCTGTAAGCTGTTAGTGTCTTAACGACCGTTCCACAGGTGCATGTTCATTAATTGCTTATGGTTCATTGAACAAGCATGGGAAACAATGAAGATTTGTGAAGTTATTTGGATTTTTACAAATTATATTTGAAAGACAGGGTTCTGAAAAAGGGACGTTTCTTTTTTTTGCTTAGTTTATATATTAAAACACTTGGAATGTGTCCTAGACTTTTTTGTATGTCATCGTCAATGATTTAGAATGTGTGTACTGCAGGGATTTTTCTGCCATTGAAATCCTTAGGCGGGCCACCTAAGCATTTATTTCCTTTTTATTTTTATATTTTATAAACGATACAAAACATACACATACAAACGATAACATCATAGAAACATCAACTACATCACACCTGCCCAGACCCACTAGCACACCCCCCAAACATCTCCAGCGCCAGCATCACTTTCCGCCACATGGCCTGAAACTGCACCTTTTTTTTTGTTCCGTAGCCTACGCACTTTAAATATTGAAATAATAAATCATTCGATTTTTCCATTGTGTTAATGATGGCGGATTGATTGATTTCCACGTTTTTAGTATACGTTTTTTCAAGATGAGTGATAAGAAGAGAATCGTTCAACCCATCGGGTATCTCACTACACCCCCATATGCCATGTCTTGAAATATGCAGACAGACGGATTAAAAGTAAGTTTACATTGTAATACTTTTGACAGCCAACTTTCTAGCTCCGTCCCACAACTTCCGGACATTATAGCATTCCCAGAGAGCATGGATTATTGAGTCAAATAAGATTCCCTCAAGGTTGCTCTGATGTCCAAAACATTTCTAATCGAAATGTTGTGATATGTAACTTTTATGTTGCATGTATTTGAAACAATCAACATTGGTCAGTCCCTTTTGAATTCTGACATGGAAATAAATGTATTTCCTCTTACCAAGTCATTTACAGTTTCTATGCCTTTACAGTGGCTTGCGAAAGTATTCACCACTTTTGGCTTTTTTCCTATTTTGTTGCCTTACAATCTGGAATTAAAATGGATTTTTGGGGGGTTTGTATCATTTGATTTACACAGCATGCCTACCACTTTGAAGATGCAATTTTTTTTGTTTTTTTGTTAAACGAACAAGAAATAAGACAAAAAAAACAAGAACTTGAGCATGCATAACTATTCACCCCCCCACCTTTTTCAGCAATTACAGCTGAAAGTCTTTCGGGGTATGTCTCTATAAGCTTGGCACATCTAGCCACTGTGATTTTTGCCCATTCTTTAAGGCAGAACTGCTCCAGCTCCTTCAAGTTGGATGGGTTCCGCTGGTGTACAGCAATCTTTAAGTCATAGCACAGATTCTCAATTGTAAAAATCTCTGGGCTTTGACTAGGCCATTCCAAGACATTTAAATGTTTCCCCTTAAACCACTCAAGTGTTGCTTTAGCAGTATGCTTAGGGTCATTGTCCTGCTGGAAGGTGAACCTCCGTCCCAGTCTCAAATCTCTGGAAGACTGAAAGAGGTTTCCCTCAAGAATTTCCCTGTATTTAGCACCATCCATCATTCCTTCAATTCTGACCAGTTTCCCAGTCCCTGCTGATGATAAACATCTCCACAGCATGATGCTGCCACCACCATGCTTCACTGTGGGGATGGTGTTCTCGGAGTGATGAGAGGTGTTGGGTTTGCACCAGACATAGCAAAGGGGGTGAATACATATGCACGAACCACTTTTAGTTATTAATTTTTTTAATTTCAGGTTCACCAATTTGGACTATTTTGTTTATGTCCATTACATGAAATCCAAATAAAAATCGATTTAAATTACAGGTTGTAATTCAACAAAATAGGAAAAACGCCACGGGTGATGAATACTTTTGTAAGGCACTGTAGTTTTCCATGTAGAACAATTTATTGCTGAATTCTGAAAAGCTATCCAAGGATTGTTCCATAAGGTTGTGTTTTTAGTAAGTGATATTGGTTCTTGTAGAATACATTTCATTTTCGTCTATATTGTTATAGGTGTTTTAACTATGAAGTTGTTAATGTTCTTAGCTTTATCCTTTGAAAATAGACACGTAACAATATTATTGGGATGAGCATCCGCATCTTCAATATGTACCCATTGTTCCTCTTTAGTGCGTTTAACTACATGCCTTGGGTAGCGAGTTGATACAATTCCAAATCTGCTAAAACCACCGTCAGACTCAGGAAGTCTTTCCTTTTATTCTATACATTTTATTTGACCATATAAAGTCTGTTATAACCTCCAAACAGTGAAGAAGAAATATATATATATACACACTACCATTCAAGAGTTTGGACACACCTACTCATTCAAGGGTTTTTCTTTATTTTTACTATTTTCTACATTGTAGAATAATAGTGAAGACATCAAAACTATGAAATAACACATATGTAGTAACCAAAAAAGTGTTAAACAAATCAGAATATATTTTATATTTGAGATTCTTCAGATAGCCCTATTTATGGCAAGAACAGCTCAAATAAGCAAAGAGAAATGACTGTCCATTACTTTAAGACATGAAGGTCAGTCAATACGGAACATTTCAAGAACTTTGAAAGTTTCTTCAAGTGCAGTCGCAAAAACCTTCAAGCGAAATGACGAAACTGGCTCTCATGAGGACCGCCACAGAAATGGAAGACCAAGAGTTACCTCTGCTGCAGAGGATAAGTTCATTAGAGTTACCAGCCTCAGAAATTGCAGCCCAAATAAATGCTTCACAGAGTTCAAGTCACAGACACATCTCAACATCAACTGTTCAGAGGGAATCAGGCCTTCATGGTCGAATTGCTGCAAAGAAACCACTACTAAAGGACACCAATAAGACGAGACCTGCTTGGGCCATGAAACACGAGCAATTGACGTTAGACCTTTGGTCTGGAGTCCAAATTCCCACCGTAAAGCATGGAGGAGGAGGTGTTATGATGTGGGGGGCTTTGCTGGTGACACTGTCTGTGATTTATTTAGAATTCAAGGCACACTTAATCAGCATGACTACCACAGCATTTTGCAGCAATACGCCATCCCATCTGGTTTGCTCTTAGTGGGACTATCATTTGTTTTTCAACAGGACAATGACCCAACACACCTCCAGGCTGTGTAAGGGCTATTTTACCAAGAAGGAGAGTGATGGAGTGCTGCATCAGATGACCTGGCCTCCGCAATCCCCTGACCTCAACCAAATTCAGATGTTTTGGGATGAGTCAGACCGCAGAGTGAAGGAAAAGCAGCCAACAAGTGCTAAGCATATGTGGGAACTCCTTCAAGACTGTTGGAAAAGAAGGCACACCTGTTAATTGAAATGCATTCCAAATGACTACCTCATGAAGCTGGTTGAGAGAATGCCAAGAGTGGCAAAGCTGTCGTCAAGGCAAAGGGTGGCTATTTGAAGAATCTCAAAGAGTGATTGAGTTTAACACTTTTTTGGTTACTACATGATTCCATATGTGTTATTTCATAGTTTTGATGTCTTCACTATTATTCTACGATAAGAAACTCTGGAATGAGTAGGTGTGTCCAAACTTTTACTGGTACTGTATATGTATATAAAGTATGTAGAAATGATAATGGAGCTATATATTTTTTGATAATATCATCTTTGAGAACATACAATCACCAAAATAAAAGCTAGACTGTCAAGGAGAATTTGGAATTTTTTAAACAATGAATTTGAAATTATGTTTGAGCAAAAGACCACAGCATTAGCCATGGCAAAATGCATAGAATTGCAGGAAATTCGCTTTAAAACTACAAAGATTTCTCTCAGCCTCATGGAGAAATTTGTAGAATTGCAGGAAGTTGGCTTAAAAATGGCAAAAACTTCTCTAAACCTCCAAGATGGGGGGTCAGAAAAAAATTGCCCCACCTTTTTGATCCAGAAAAAAACCCTGTGATGACATTGCATTGGTGTCTGGGTGTATATGTATAATTTTAATTGTCTAATAAATCAGCCAATCATCTCCTGCTAACTTGAGCTGGGACGATAAACCGAACATTGACACAGACCATACCAACCATTTATCGAGGACATTTAACTGATATCGATAATAAGTAGCTAGAGAAATGTATACTACAGAAATTTGAATTTTTTAATTAAATAAGTCTGATAATATGGGCTATTGCTAACGGTTCAATTGATAGTTAAAGCATTCAAAGTATTAGTAGATGTACGGCAATATGCAAAGGTAGGCTAACGGTGCACATTAATGTTATACATTTATAGTTCTATTTATTGTTATCGTGGTAATTCAGTCAATTTATGTTGAAATTTGCCAATATTGTCCTGCTCTACTGCTAACTGTGTCTGTCTCCCACAGCTCATCCAGTTCCTAGTGACCCTGGTGCAGTCCAACAGAGTCCTGGGGATGAAGAGAAAGATGCAAGTATTTTGGATAGCTACCGCACATTCAATCAAATAGTGAACCAGTAAAGGGTTGTGTGTGTTTGACTCGTCTTCTGTCTCCTCTCTATGGAACTACTAAAGTCCCCTGATGCTGAATGACAGCAGCTCCACCCACTCCTTGCCCAAGTTCAGCAGGCAGTACTCTCTGGAACACCTTCAGGCCTCGCTGCAGGGCTCGCCTGCTATCTCTGTGAGTTCAGCATCACCGGGAACCTAGCCAAGCTTGGCACCTCCCTGTGGTAGAAGTGGAACTCAGGCTGAGTGAATTCACAGTTGATGTTATTGCTTACAGCTGTACTTTACAATTGAGTTATGATATGGACAACTTGATTTGTAAGGCATGTTTTGATGTAGGCTAGTGAGGTAAGTGCACAGAAATGTGACATTCTCCAGAAAAGACTTCATCAATATTATCACAGATGGCTAATTCATATCTCAGACATGAGGACACTTTTTAAGTTTATTGGTCTCTTAACCAGACAGAGGTTAGCTAGTATATTCAGAGGTGTGGTCGCTGGAGCGCCACTAAGAAAGGTGTAATGTTATTGAGCCTGTGTTACGCAACTGATCTTGTTAGAGGGCCTCCCGAGTGGTGCAGCGGTCTAAGGCACTGCATCGCAGTGCTAGAGGCGTATATACAGACCCGTGTTCGATCCCAGGCCATGACCGGGAGACTCATGAGGCGGCGCACAATTGGCCCAGCGTCGTACGGGTTAGGGGAGGGTTTGGCCGGCCAGGATGTCCTTGTCCCATCGCGCTCTAGCGACTCCTTGTGGGCGGGCCGGGCGCATGCACGCTGACTTCGGTCGCCAGCTGTACGGTGTTTCCTCCGACACATTGGTGTGGCTGGCTTCTGGGTTAAGCGAGCAGTGTGTCAAGAAGCAGTGTGGCTTGGCAGGGTCGTGTTTCGGAGGACGCATGGCTCTCGACCTTCGCCTCTCCCGTATGGGAGTTGCAGCGATGGGACAAGACTGTAACTACCAATTTGATATCACGAAATTGGGGAGAAAAAAGGGGTAAAAGTACAAACAAAAAAATGATCTTGTTAGGATGTCAGGGCAGCTTTAGTATGCATGTGAATGTGTGTCATCTTCCCAGGCCTCGGGCGCACCATTCACCAGTACCGGTCTCTTCACGGCGGAGCCGTCTCTTAACAACGGCCCCATAATCTCTGACGTCACCGACCTGGCACAGGCCAGCCCTGTGGAGGTCACCAATGAGTGGATAGAGGAAAGGTTAGGTTTCAACTGTTAAATGTGTTTTGTTTTTTTATTTAAAAAATCTACTTTTCTTTCCTGACCACATGACCTGACCAAGAAATCCTCTAGCAACTAAGGCATCATCAACTAGATTTTCTCTTGAGCGGATGGTCAGGGGGCAGAAACATAATTACAAATAATTTGAAGACTGTAAATTGACAGCAAGAAGAAGTCATATCTCTCTATTTTCCGTGGGAATACTTTGGAACCGATTTCCAAAATTAAAATCACTTTGAGCTGATTTGGTCAAAAAATCACCCGCGGGTCGCCAGTTGGGGAAACCTCAACTAAGGTTTTTCCTAGGCAAGTCAGGTGGTCAGGATTCAGGAACAACTCCTGACCCCATACCAACTATCCATGAATTAACAAAATGACCCCATTTCTCTTCCTGTCTTCAGCACGAGCCCATTGGTTCACATAAAGGAGGAGCCGTCCAGTCCTGTGTTGGAGGAGGTGTGTCCGGCCGAGGCTGTAATCGGGGGGGCAGGAGTCCAGGTAGACACGCCCCTGTCCCCCATCACCTTCATCAACTCCATCCTGCAGGAGAGCAATGAGCCTAACGCACCCCCCGCCCCAGCGACCCCTACGGAGCAGAAGTGTCTCAGCCTCGCCTGTCTAGACAAGTGAGTGATCCCCAGATGACGTCCCGCTGCCAGTCTGTCCCTCAGACCCTCCCACCTAGCACAGGTCAACAGATATGAGCCTAATTCTCCCCTTCTACACTCAAGTGTTCATTTGTTCACGTCTCCTTAAAGGATTCCTTGTAAATCTAAGTGGCTATAACACACCGCGGCGACAGCAAGCGATATGAAGGCCACCCACTGCTTTTCACTGTTCATCATCACAGTGTTTCCATAGCTTAAGATCCACTTGCATCACACAAGCCTTTCATTGCGTTGATAATCAGTCGTCCTATGTCAGTAGATGTCTACAGCTAGCCTATTGCCCTATGCTTCTCCCCATACTCCACCATCTCTGTGTGTATCACGTCACATTGCATCAAGAGGATGTGCTAGTGATTTCAAAGCAGCTCATCCACTGATGTACAGTTAAGACAGCCGTTAGCGCTTTATGCTAGTTTAATACGCACCATCATTCAACAGGCTCTACATAAACAACCCACTGGCCTGTCTCTAGTTTTGCTAAGTATACACTTCAAAGGCTAATTATTTTAAACCGAACATGGATTCGTTGGCGTTTTAGACATAGTTCTGTTGATTTGTTGCATTTCATCTTGGCTTTTTAGTTTTAGGATCCTGGCTGTTGCTACTAACTGTACATAAAAAGTTACTTGCCATTTAATCAAACTAATGCATACTGTAAATCTTAATCTACTGTACTTCAGATGCATAGATTTATTGAAATAGATTTATGGGCTTGCAATACATCAGACAGAGAAATGCAGTTTTCAATTTTTTTTTACATATTTTTATTTTTTCCTTTCTTGATGTTGTCTCAGTCATTGACTTCTGTGTCACTGTTGAGATTAGTTAAATGTATTTATTTTCTAGAAATCTTACTCTGATAGAATATATGGAACCTAGACTGTACGTTACATATAGTGCCTTCAGAAAGTATTCACACCCCTTTACTTTTTCCATATTTTGTTGTGTTACAAAGGGGGATTAAAATTGATTTAATTGTCAACGATCTACACAAAATACTCTTGTCAAAGTGGAAGAAAAAATTCAAACATTTATTGAAGATTAATGAAAAATAAAACACTAATATAGCTTGATTAGAAAAGTATACACCCCCCTGAGAAAAAACATGTTAGAATCACCTTTGGCAGCGATTTAAAGCTGTGAGTATTTTTAGGTAAGTCTTTAAGAGCTTTCCACACCTGGATTGTACAATATTTGCCCATTATTATTTTTTGAATTCTTCAAGCACTGTCAAATTGGTTGTTGATCATTGCTAGAAAGCTATTTTTAAGTCTTGCCATAGATTTTAAGGCAATTTTTGTCAGAACTGTAACTAGGCCACTCGGGAACATTCAATGTTGTCTTGTTAAGTAACTCCTGTGTATATTTGGCCTTGTGTTTTAGGTTGTCGTGCAGAAAAGTGAACTTGTCTCCCAGTGTCTGTTGGAAATCAGACTGAACCAGGTTTTCCTCTAGGATGTTGCCTGTGCTTAGCTGTATTCCATTTCTTTTTATCCAAAAAAAAACTCCATAATCCTTGCCGATGACAAGCATACCCATAGCATGATGCAGGTACCAGAATGCTTGAAAATATGAAGAGTGGTACTCAGTGATGTGTTGGGTTTTTCACAAACATAAAGCTTTGTATTCAGGACATAAAGTTCATTTCTTTGCCACATTATTTGCAGTATTACTTAAGTGCCTTGTTGCAAACAGGATGCATGTTTTGGAATATTTGTATTCTGTACAGGCTTCCTTCTTTTCACTCTGTCATTTAGGTTAGTATTGTGGCGTAACTACAATGTTGTTGATCCATTTCTCATCACAACCATCAAACTCTAGATGTTTTAAAATCACCATTGGCCTCATGGTGAAATCCCTGAGCAGTTTCCTTCCTCTCCGTCAACTAAATTAGGAAGGACGCCGGTATCTTTGTAGTGACTGGGTGTATTGATACACCTACCAAAGCCTAATTAAGAACTTCACCATGCTCAAAGGGATATTCAGTGTGTTTACACATCTACCAATCAGTGCCCTTCTTTGCGAGGCTTTGAAAAAAAACTCCCTGGTCTTTTTGGTTGAATCTGTGTTTGAAATGAACTGCTCGATTGAGGGACCTTACAGTGTGGGGTACAGAGATGAGGTAGTCATTCAAAAATGATCTTAACCACTATGATTGAACACATAATGAGTCCATGCAACATATTGTGTGATTTCTTAAGCACATTTTTACTCCTGAACTTATTTAGGCTTGCCATAACAAAGGGGTTGAATACTTTTCAGCTTTTCATTTTTTAATTAATTTTGTAAACGTTCTACAAACAAAATTCCACTTTGACATTATGGGGTATTTTGTGAAGATCAGTGACACAAAATCTAAATGTAATCAATTTTAAATTCAGGCTGTAACAACAACATTTTGAAAAAGTAAAGGAGTGTAAATACTTTCTGAAGGCACTGTATGTTGTGGCTTAATTCCTTTTTAAACCAGCAGCCAGTCAACGTCCCTCTTCCTGTGGTCCCGATGCCCCTTATCAGAGATCTGTATATAATGACGAGATGCTCATGTCTCCGCCCTAACAATGGGAGTCGTCGTCAAACCTAGGTCCAAAATAAGCCCATAGAAACACATTGAGCTTATTTTGGACAGATTTTGGCAAGAGTGGAAACCTCTTGCTTCGCCTCTTCCTCTCTGCCCTTATTCTTATTTTCAGCCAATGAGAAGCAGAGTAGCCCATGTGATCCCCATCCCTGGGCTGTAATCGACCTATGGGGTGCAGTGTGTAGTAGTGCTCTGATCTCCTCTCTCTCCAGCTGTTGTGCTTCTATCTTTTCAGTTCTACACAGATGTCAGAGGTCTCTCGCCTCTTCCCCAGCCCCTCCTCATCTCTACACCTCAGACCTCACCCAGGGTTAGCATTTCAGTTGGCCCACAAACCCTGTTGTGTTGTCCTCCCCCCAGAACTCTTGATTGACGCTGCTGCCTGTACCTGACATTGCCACCAGCAACAAGCCCAGAAAACTAACTGTCAAGCCCGTGTGTAATCAGAGAAATGAACAAAGTGATTTGTGTGTCTATATTGAGTAAATATATTAAATCAGTCATTATTGCGTATAATTTACCCTATCCGTGGATGTGACAACCTGTACTCTTGGTCTACAAAAGGATAGTGCTTCTCAGTATTTGATAGTTCTCAGTATTTGGCACCAACTGAGAGCATAATTGTTGATTATTGATAATGTTTTGAACACACACAGGCTTGAAAAAACAGCTGATTCTGCATGTTTTGTCCAAATGTTTATCTAACTGCATACCGCTCAACCCTGAAGGCTACCCTCCATTTAGGTCAAAGGTCAATCATTCTGTGAGTGGGTTTTAATGTGGCAGGCCCAGTGAACTGTAGGCGAAAGGCAGACTATTCCAGGTTCTGGGGATTAGGCTCACAACTCGGTGATTGTGTGGCCCACTCTGCGCTGTTCCAATAGCTTCTGTTGCTCATATCAAATGAGTTGTGTTGGGTGATTTTACTACCATTCGTTTTAAACGGCTCATTTGCTTTAATGCGTGTGTTTAGTCAGGCAGATCTTCAGAGACGTATAAATATGAACCATGTTTTGTTTTTTTGGTGTAGGAGTGAGCTGAGTGACCATTTGGACAGCATCGACAATGGCCTGGAAAACCTCCAGACTATCCTAAACGCGCAGTCCATCAATTTCGAGTCCTCACCCCTCTTTGAAGTAAGTTGTGCCTTATTCATAGCCTGATCCCAGATCTATTTGTGACAGATTGACTTCAGGCTATGTTTTTCTGTCCCAACAACCAGCATTTGCTGTGTGGGACACTGACTGGTCAAATAAGAATGTGCAGTGAGGTTTGTCACTGCATTTCTAGGTGACAGGGTGTGTTTTAAAGGGACTGTGGCTTTGTTTTTTGTGAGGTGACCGTGACTACACAGATGGAAAAATGAAACTAAAAAAAGTTTATGGTTTGTGTACACTGGTTTTACAAAACATTAGGATGTTTCTCTGACATAGACTGACCAGGTGAATCCAGGTGAAAGCTGTGATCTCTTATTGATGTCACTTGTTAAATCCACTTCAATCAGTGTAGATGAAGGGGAGGAGACAGGTTAAAGAAGGATTTTTAAGCCTTGAGACAATTGAGATATGGATTGTGTATGTGTACCATTCAGATGGTGAATGGGCAAGACAATAGATGTACAGTTGAAGTCGGAAGTTTACATACACCTTAGCCAAATACACAGCCCCCAGCTGTGCCCTGGATACCATATGTGAATTGATTGCCCCCCCATTTATCCTCAGAGTTCGTACTGCTTGGTGACCTAAATTGGGATATGCTTAACACCCCGGCCATCCTACAATCCAAACTAGATGCCCTCAATCTCACACAAATTTTCAACGAACCTACCAGGTACAACCCTAAATCCGTAAACATGGGTACCCTCATAGATATCATCCTGACTAACTTACCCTCTAAATACACCTCCGCTGTCTTCAACCAGGATCTCAGCGATCACTGCCTTATTGCCTGCGTCCGTAACGGGTCCGCGGTCAAACGACCACCCCTCATCACTGTCAAACGCTCCCTAAAACACTTTAGCGAGCAGGCCTTCCTAATTGACCTGGCCCAGGTATCCTGGATGGATATAGATCTCATTCCGTCAGTAGAGGATGCCTGGTTGTTCTTTAAAAGTAATTTCCTCTCAATCTTAAATAAACATGCCCTATTCAAAAAATACAGAACTAAGAACCGATATAGCCCCTGGTTCTCCTCAGACTTGACTGCCCTTGACCAGCACAAAAACATCCTGTGGCGTACTGCATTAGCATCAAATAGCTCCCGCGATATGCAACTTTTCAGGGAAGTCAGGAACCAATATACACAATCAGTTAGGAAAGCAAAGGCTAGCTTTTTCAAACAGAAATGTGCATCCTGTAGCACTAACTCCAAAAAGTTTTGGGACACTGTAAAGTCCATGGAGAATAAGAGCACCTACTCCCAGCTGCCCACTGCACTGAGGCTAGGAAACACTATCACCACCGATAAATCTACAATAATCGAGAATTTCAACAAGCATTTTGCTACGGCTGGCCATGCTTTCCACCTGGATACCACTACCCCGGCCACCAGCTCTGCACCCCCCCGCTTCTCCTTCACACAAATTCAGACAGCTGATGTTCTGAAAGAGCTGAAAAATCTGGACCCCTACAAATCATCTGGGCTAGACAATCTGGACCCTTTCTTTCTAAAACTAGCCGCCGAAATTGTCGCAACCCCTATTACTCGCCTGTTCAACCTCTCTTTCGTAACGTCTGAGATCCCCAGAGATTGGAAAGCTGCCGCGGTCATCCCCCTCTTCAAAGGGGGTGACACTCTAGATCCAAACTGTTACAGACCTATATCCATCCTGCCCTGCCTTTCGAAAGTTTTTGAAAGCCAAGTTAACAAACAGATCACCGACCATTTCGAATCCCACCGTACCTTCTCCGCTATGCAATCCGGTTTCCGAGCTGGTCATGGGTGCACCTCAGCCATGCTCAAGGTCCTAAACGATATTATAACCGCGACCGATAATAGACAGTACTGTGAAGCCCTCTTCATCGACCTGGCCAAGGCTTTCGACTCTGTCAACCACCGCATTCTTATTGGCAGACTAAATAGCCTTGGTTTCTCAAATGACTGCCTCGCCTGGTTCACCAACTACTTTTACATTTACATTTACGTCATTTAGCAGACGCTCTTATCCAGAGCGACTTACATTATTGAGTGCATACATTATTTTTATTTTTTCATACTGGCCCCCCCCTGGGAATCAAACCCACAACCCTGGCGTTGCAAACACCATGCTCTACCAACTGAGCTACATCCCTGCCGGCCATTCCCTCCCTTACCCTGGACGACGCTGTGCCAATTGTGCGCCACCCCATGGGTCTCCCGGTCACGGCCGGCTACGACAGAGCCTGGATTCGAACCAGGATCTCTAGTGGCACAGCTAGCACTGCGATGCAGCGCCTTAGACCACTGCGCCACTCGTACTTCTCAGATAGAGTTCAATGTGTCAAATTGGAGGGCCTGTTGTCTGGACCTATGGCCAGATGGGGGTGCCACAGGGTTCAATTTTTGGGCCGACTCTTTTCTCCGTGTATATCAATGATGTCGCTCTTGCTGCTGGTGACTCTCAGATCCACCTCTACGCAGACGACACCATTTTGTATACATCTGGCCCTTCATTAGCCACTGTGTTAACAAACCTCCAAACGAGCTTCAATGCCATACAACACTCTTTCAGTAGCCTCCAACTGCTCTTAAACACTAGTAAAACTAAATGCATGCTCTTCAACCGCCCACCCGACTAGAATCACTACTCTCGACGAGTCTGACCTAGAGTATGTGGACAACTACAAATACCTAGGTGTCTGGTTAGACCGTAAACTCTCCTTCCAAACTCATATTAAGCATCTCCAATCCAAAGTTAAATCTAGAATCGGCTTCCTATTTCGCAACAAAGCCTCCTTCACTCATGCTGCCAAACATGCCCTCGTAAAACTGACTATCCTACAGATCCTTGACTTCGGCGATGTCATTTACAAAATAGCCTCCAACACTACTCAGCAAATTGGATGTAGTCTATCACAGTGCCATCTGTTTTGTCACCAAAGCCCCATATACTACCCACCACTGTGACCTGTACGCTCTTGTTGGCTGGTCCTCACTACATATTCGTATTCGTCGCCAAACCCGCTGGCTCCAGGCCATCTATAAATCACTGCTAGGCAAATCCCTGCCTTATCTTAGCTCATTGGTCACCATAGCAACACCCACCCGTAGTATGCGCTCCAGCAGGTATATCTCACTGGTCATCCCCAAAGCCAACACCTCCTTTGGCCGCCATTCCTTCCAGTTCTCTGCTGCCAATGACTGAAACGAATTGCAAAAATCTCTGAAGCTGGAGACTCTTATCTCCCTCACTAACTTTAAGCATCAGTTGTCAGAGCACCTTACCGATCACTGCACCTGTACACAGCCCATCTGAAATTAGCCCACCCAACTACCTCATCCCCATATTGTTATTTATTTTGCTCATTTTCACCCCAGTATCTCTATTTGCACATCTCTTGCACATCTATCATTCCAGTGTTAATACTACTTGTAATTATTTTGCACTATAGCCTATTTATTGCCTTACCTCCATAACTTGCTACAGTTGCACACTCTGTATATATATTTTATGTTGTATTTTTGACTTTATGTTTTGTTTTACCCCATATGTAACTCTGTGTTGTTGTTTTTATCGCACTGCTTTGCTTTATCTTGGCCAGGTCGCAGTTGTAAATGAGAACTTGTTCTCAACTGGCTTACCTGGTTAAATAAAGGGGAAATAAAGTAAAATAAATACAATTTAAACTCAGTTTTTCACAATTCCTGACATTTAATCCTAGTAAAAATTCCCTGTCTTAGGGTCAGTTAGGATCACCACTTTATTTTAAGAATGTGAAATGTCAGAATAATAGTAGAGAGAATGGTTTATTTCAGCTTTTATTTCTTTCATCACATTCCCAGTTGGTCAGAAGTTTACATACACTAAATTAGTATTTGGTAGTATTGCCTTTAAATTGATTAACTTGGGTCAACTTGGGTAGCCTTCCACAAGCTTCCCTCAATAAGTTGGGTGAATTTTGGCCCATTCCTCCTGACAGAGCTGGTGTAACTGAGTCAGGTATGTAGGCCTCCTTGCTCGCACACGCTTTTTCAGTTCTGCCCACAAATGCTCTATAGGATTGAGGTCAGGGCTTTGTGATGGCCACTCCAATACCTTGACTTTGTTGTCCTTAAACCATTTTGCCACAACTTTGGAAGTATGCTTGGGGTCATTGTCCATTTGGATGACCCATTTGCGACCAAGCTTTAACTTCCTGACTGATGTCTTGAGATGTTGCTTCAATATATCCACATAATTTTCCCTCCTCATGATGCCATCTATTTTGTGAAGTGCACCAGTCCCTCCTGCAGCAAAGCACCCCCACAGCATGATGCTGCCACCCCCATTCTTCACGGTTGGGATGGTGTTCTTCGGCTTGCAAGCAACCCCCTTTTTCCTCCAAACACAACAATGGTCATTATGGCCAAACAGTTCTATTTTTGTTTCATCAGACCAGAGGACATTTCTCCAAAAAGTACTATATTTGTCTCAATGTGCAGTTGCAAACCGTAGTCTGGCTTTTTTATGGCGGTTTTGGAGCAGTGGCTTCTTCCTTGCTGAGCGGACTTTCAGATTATGTCGATATAGGACTCGTTTTACTGTGGATATAGATTATTTTGTACCTGTTTCCTCCAGCATCTTCACAAGGTCCTTTGCTGTTGTTCTGGGATTGATTTGCACTTTACGCACCAAAGTACGTTCATCTCTAGGAGACAGAACGTGTCTCCTTCCTGAGCGGTATGACGGCTGCGTGGTCCCATGGTGTTTATACTTGCGTACCATTGTTTGTACAGATGAAGGTGGTACCTTCAGACATTTGGAAATTGCTCCCAAGGATGAACCAGACTTGTGGAGGTCTACAGTAATTTTTCTGAGGTCTTGGCTGATTTCTTTTGATTTTCCCATGATGTCAAGCAAAGAGGCACTGAGTTAGAAGGTAGGCCTTGAAATACATCCACAGGTACACCTCCAATTGACTCAAATGATGTCAATTAGCCTATCAGAAGCTTCTAAAGCCCATGACATCATTTTCTGGAATTTTCCAAGCTGTTTAAAGGCACAGTCAACTTAGTGTATGTAAACTTCTGACCCACTGGAATTGTGATACAGTGAATTATAAGTGAAATAATCTGTCTGTAAACAATTGTTTGAAAAATGACTTGTGTTGTGCACAAAGTAGATGTCCTAACCGACTTGCCAAAACTATAGTTTGCTAACAAGAAATTTGTGGAGTGGTTGAAAAACGAGTTTTAATGACTCCAACCTAAGTGTATGTTAACTTCCGACTTCAACTGTAAGTGCCTTTGAACGGGGTATGGTAGTAGGTGCCAGGCGCACCGGTTTGAGTGTGTCAAGAACTGCAACGCTGTTGGGTTTTTCACGCTCAACAGTTTCCCATGTGTATCAAGAATGGTCCACCACCCAAAGGACATCCAGCCAACTTGACACAAATGTGGGAATCATTGGAGTCAACATGGACCAGCATCCCTGTAGAACGCTATCGACACTTTGTAGAGTCCATACCCCGACGAATTGAGGCTGTTCTGAGGGCAAAAGGTGGGGGGGATGCGCAACTCAATATTAGGAAGGTGTAATTAGTGTTTTGTACACTAAATGTATATTGTGTTATTCCTTGTGAATGTCTTGTTATTATTGATATGATTCTGCTGAACAACGCCAGTGGATAACATTTTCTTCCACTACTTGTCTTTCAGTTCTTCAGTTCTTCCCTGCCTGGCTCTGAATTCGACCTGGAGAGCCTTGACTTTGTAAGTTAGACAGAATCAGAATCACATTTATTTGGCAAATATGTGTGCATGTACAGAAATGTGACTTGGTGAAATGGTGCTCCAACAATAAACAGAATATACAGACAGAAAATAAACAGATTATACGGATACGATCTAGACACAGAATTTAAACAATCCACATTCTATGTACACAATGAACACCAAGCTAAAAACTACAGACTACACTATAAACTGTATAAGTTACATTGAGTTGTGCATGTATAGATGTATAAATAAAACAGTTTACAGGATGATGTGCAATAGGGGAAATATATATGTACGGGTCTGTCCGTGGCAGAGCGCAAAGGGCAGATGCGGGATGTGCTTGGTGCAAAGGACAGGTGCGGGATAGCTTGGTGTTCATTGTGTACATACAATACAATGTGGATTGTGTAAATTCTGTGCAGTTATATGAAAGTGCAGGGTGCATAGTCCGTGGAGGAATAGTAAACAGGACATAGCCCATGAATGAAAAGATCATTGTGGACAAGGTGGCTGGTTGGTAAGGGCCACGGCACGGGGGAAGAACCTGTTCAGGTGGTGGGAGGTTTTGGTCGTGATTGACCTGAACCATTTGCCAGAGGGTAGTCTTTGGGAGATGGGGTGGAAAGGGTATGGATATGTAGACCTGCTGCCGTAGCAGGGCAAGGGGATTGTGTATTTAGCTGTTTACTTCCTTTTGTTTCGTTCATAAAATAAGCGAAAGTGTCTCACACTGTGGACCCCTCTGTTTTTATAGATCCAGGACTTGCTTTCATCAGATCCACCCAAAGGGGCTGAGAGAAGTGACAACTACACAGGTAAAAGCTCCTAATATACAGTATATCATGCTGACTGCATTTTTATTAGCATATTTGTAAATATTAATTTAACTTTTATGTAATTTTTTATGGGAGTGACCGTGTACTGATACTACTACACAGTAAAATTGCAAGAGTTAATTCAACTCCCATGTGTCAAATTCAACACCATTTTGGGGTTTATATGGTCCCACCCCCATTTAGTCAAAACTACTATGGTTTTACACATTTCTGTGTTTTTAATTGGCTACCAAGCCATTTTAGAATTTTTCTGTGTTTTGAATTTCAATCATCTTAGTTGGAGTACATTTTCCCTTTAGTAGTTTACTAACTTTTAACACTGTAGGGGCTAAAGCCTAATTTGCATATTTCCCACTGTGCTATTTGAATGAATGATAAGGTTACCACCGATTACCGTGACATCTAATTCCTTATGGAATCCAGCAAGAAGGAGGACATCCAACAATCGGAACTTTACATGAACCACAACCGGCTGTCAAAGTCAGGCTGGAAGGTGTAATTTGAAAGGACTGCTTAGATCATGTAAACGGGAACAACTATCTCAGTAACAGTTGCAATAAATCCAATCACTTACAGATTGGGTCAGTTTAGAAAAATGTATGTTTTTTATCTTTGTATACCATAAGATCAATAACGACCAACGTACAAAACAAAGATATTGAAACAAACAATTCAAAAGAATCTACCTGCAACAAAGCATGCTGGGAAATATGATAATGAGGCCTCTGTCACTTCTTTCAACATGTAGAAAACGCTCCCAACATTTCCTGGTTGCTTAAAATTGTAGGTAATACTTTATTTGGATAGTCCATCCGTAGATGCTCTACAGACTATCCGTAACATTTAAACTATCTCCTAACCTTAACCTTTATCCTAACCTTAAATTTAGCCCTAACCTTAACTGTTATTCTAACTCTTATTCTAACCCTAACCTTAGCAAGCAGTTGCTTATCAACAGATAGTTTGTTGATAGTATGAACATCTGTAGAGCATCTACAGAATGATTATCCAAATAAAGGGTCACCAAATTCTAAACCGTTCGCCTAATTTAAGTTTGTGACACAACATTGGACCATTTAAACTGCTGTAAAATACTGTATCTTTTCAATAACCCAAAATATTGTATTTTCTGCTGTTTAAAGCTTCGGATGTGAAAAACTTAACTTAAGAACCGGAAGCATGCAAATGGTCTACTGCTTTTCCGACTTGCTTTCAATGACAATGACAGATGTATAACACATTTCTATGTGACGGGTTGCCTAAAAACCATCATACTCCGCACATACTACTCATACTACATAATACATACTACATACTGTGGAAATTAACACTGTTGAATCAACTCTTAAAATGTCATAGTGAAAAAACATTAACACTTTAAATGTAATACTTCATGCAGTGTACTCCAAAGAAGTGTAAAGGGGCTGTGGATACTCCATAGATATCTCTCGCTGTCTCCGGTTACTCTTAATGGGGTTAGAAATACTCCCTCTCAATGAACTCCAGTTATCAACACTAACTCGAAGAAGCGTATCACTCTGTTGAGGGTTAAGACCTCTCCAATAGTCAATTTAACCCTGTGATTCCAACTTTCCTTGATTTTATATAATGCAATGCTCAGTCATTAGATTTAATGATGCTTCTTTCTCATATTTCAGAGATCATAATCTCATGTGTTTACATATTTCAGAGATCATAATCTCATGTTTTTCTATGTTGATTAAAGCAGGGAAGCAGCTGGTCCAGTACACCTCCCAGCCAATGCTACTGACTGACCCATTGACCAATGAGAACGGCGGAGCGGACCTCCCCACTCTGCTGGAGCAGGAGGGGGACTCGTATTTCACCCAGGACCAGGACCCTGAAGAGGACCCTTCCATCTCGCTCCTCACTACCGACTACCACACAGCAGCACCAGACGAGCCCAAACTATCCTAAAGCACATTTTTTAAATAAAGGGATGTATTGCAGTGTTTTTGTTTTTTTGTCATTATGTTCATGTGCAGATGATGAAAAATCAACCTTGTTAAAACATGTATTATTATAGTGTTCATTATTCTCTGAGCTATTGATTTTCATTCATTTTAAGGCTTAAACTACTTAGTGAAAGAATTTTGCTTAGATGAATCAAACCAAATGTTCGACCTACGCTACTGGCCTGGTTTGTTCAGCTCATGGAAAGGACTTCCTGGGTTGAATTATCTGTGATCTTATTGGCGGACATAAATAAAGCTCAATCATAATCATTACTAGGTCAAGTTTTAAGCATTGTTCACCAAGTTCCTTTAACTGTTAAAAGTGGAAGTATGCAGAATAATTTTTTTGTTATACCAAGGGTAAAAATCCAGTACATTTTCAAATGTGTGTGCGTGTACACGTGCTTGCGTGGTCCACTAGACTCCACCTGAATCATTTCTCTCTTGTCTTTTAGACTCACTATCCAAGGGATGTGGCTTGGTTGATATAGGGATAGTACCTTAATCATCATTTTTTTAAGTGTTTGAATCTTTGTGCTGCACCAATATGTTGTTTTATTCACAGATGCAGAAAGTGTTTTCTTTGACATTTTCCTTTGCATAATTCATAATGGTGTGCTGTTGGTATTTCAGCACCTTATAGTTATACTTTCATATATAAGATTATGTTCCATTGTATTACTTGTTGTTTAAAGAACCATACATTAATTTATTTTAGACAGTTCTCCAAGACACCAAATACTACTTACTCTAGCCCTCAGAAGTGTCAATGTTCACATGCATATAGTCTGTTGGACGACAAAATCATATTGATTTTTTAAAATAATATAATGCTACATTGAGTATTGACTATTAATTCATATTTTTTTCTTGAAGCATTTTTTCTTGAAGACTAGATGACCGACTGTCAATAAAATATTACACGTCAGACGTCTGAATGGCATTGAGTTTTCTAGTGGATAACCCATCTGCCTTTGTTCACAGTAAGCATTCATGTCTTGAAATCAAATCTAACTTATTTGGTTTAGATTTCTTGAAACCAAATCCACTGATTTAAGACTGGCCCTTTGTACAAGTGTACAATAGACTGCTTTTAAGATGCTTTCTGTATATGACAAGAGATTGAAATAATATCCCTGGGTTAATCCTTCTATACCAGCCAGCACATCCCATTATGTGGATTGCTTTTTGGGATGGAGATTATTTTAATTTAAAGCAGGATTCCATGTATATCCTCCAATGTCTTATCAATCATATGCTCTTCATTTCTTATCTGAAAGCCTGTTTCCCTCGATCGTTCTTATTTTATAGTCAAGTCCTTGTCTAGGAAAACAAAATAAATCATTGAATCTTGGTTCAAGTGTGAGGAACTTTGTGAATTTACGCATTCTTCCCCCAGAGGTTGTTTTGAGTTTGTTCAAACTGTTTTTTTTTTTATTAACTCCTCTTAAGAAAGGGGAAGTATTGGAGTGTATTGATGTGCTGAATTGTACATTGTTAAGCACTTTTACCAGTTCCACCATAACACAATGGCACAGCCTGAGAAACCCAAATTACGCATGAGTACAATATTTTGTGTATGGTATGTTTTAAATAAACATGGTTGTTTTGAAATAAATTAATTGTATATCCATAATACATTACTGCATTTAAGGTGATATTTTAGTTGTAAATAATGGCTGAGTAATCAGTTGAACAGGCATATGGATTACATAAACATTGCTCCCCACTTCAGTATGTGAAAAATATGGGGACAAATGAGTTTGATGTTCAAAATAGACGTTACTTTTAATGTAGAGATTACTTTGACATACATTTCGCAATGTACAATTACTGACACGAGATGAATTTTTCTCACATTTTCAAAACTCGGAAATACAGTACTTGCGGAAATTACAAAATAACAAAGCTTCATAAAGATTCAGTATATTGTCTGAGCTTTCCATAGGGACGACATACAGCCGTCTTCATCTGAATCAGAGGGCTTTCGTTAGTAGTTTTTGTCATATATGCAACTAATAAAACTAAACGTACAGGGTAATTTATTAACAAGTGCGCAAAAAGTTTACTTACAGTGTCATCTTTAAGTTTAAATAGACATAGACACAAACAACAACTAGATTTGCTAGTGGGCTGGATCACTGTTTCTCTGCCATGCAGACTGGTCCGTACACTGAAATCTGTAGCGTAGAAACTTGACACGAGGCTTCATATGGAAGTCAGCAGGTATCCTCCAGTTCCACATTTTCTGCACCTTCAGAAGTGAATATGTATTTTAGTCTTTGACACACATATCTGTAATTGATCTACCTCTAAAAGCTGATTGAAGGGATAGTTCAACCAAATTACAAAATTACATTTAGGTTTCCTTAACCTGTGAGCAGTCTATGTGGTCCTCTGTAGCTCAGATATTATTAGTATTATGGACGAGACCGCAATCTGTAATTTGTGTGAACTATCCCTTTAATGTTGAAAAAGTTATGCAATATATTGTAGAATTACAACATATTGAGTATATTAGCAGTATACTGTAGCATTGAGTCCTACCTCAGAGGCAGTAATACTACTTTAGTGTCCTTCATTTTTACTTGCTCACTTTTTTATACTTGTAGTACCAATCAAGAGTTTACCTTTGTCTCTCTTTCAAAGGTACAGTATAACAGCACTGTCTTATCACCTGAAACATTGTAGTCAGAAACTTTGCCATCTTACTACTGTAGTTAATACAGTGTAATAAAAAAGATTAGTTATACGATTATATTGTATGTGTTTTAACAGGGGAGTACATAATGTAAATAAAACAAGCCTTTTGTCATTTATTAAATGTTTTTAAAAGAAGAGAGAGAGACGAGAGAGAAGTTGTAAGGAGCTGAGAAACCTACCTTCAGGACCCTGACCAGATGGGTTGTACTGTTCAGCTGCGGAAACTGGAAAGAGCAAGCAAAACCGAGGAAAGAAAAGAGCCCTTGAGGAACTGTTCACTTAGTGGTTCAATATATGCTGTCATGATGACACAGCATTGTAATATCTGAAAGCGTGCAATCCTGTGCTACTGTAAATAACAAGTTAAGCTTTTGCCAATTATTTGCATATCTGATACCTATCTGATATTTTCCCTAATGTGTAAACAGCAAAACAACACATGGAATCTGATCTTTTGACTTCCGATTTATACCACCTCCATATATGGATCTGAATCCTGATACAAACCCTATCCTCCATACATGACCTCATGTCGTTACCATGACAACCACCCCAAAATGTTAAGGAACAGTGACAGGAAATGAGCATGGCATCTGTGTGCTACTTCAGAGGCTACATCAGTGTGAATGTTCAAATCTGATATGGGTCACATATAAAACTGAGTGTAGACAGTCAGAAAAAAAGATTTGATATATAAAAAAAATCTGCTTTGGGTTCTTAGGGTGACTGTGTAAATAAAAACGGATACATTTGTCACATGGATCCATTTCGCTATTTCAATTACTTTTGCTGCATTTACACAGGCAGCCCAATTCGGATAATTTTTTTCACTAATTGGTCTTTTGACCAATCAGATCAGAATTGGGCTGCCTGTGTAAACGCAGCCTTTGGAGTCAAATTGATAGATAGATAGATAGATAGATAGATAGATAGATAGATAGATAGATAGATAGATAGATAGATAGATAGATAGATAGATAGATAGATAGATAGATAGATAGATAGATAGATAGATAGATAGATAGATAGATAGATAGATAGATAGATCAGAATTGGGCTGCCTGTGTAAACGCAGCCATGTAACAGAGTTTAAACCTAAACTCCTATGAAGCTTACCTGCAGGTTGTGTCTGTTCTGTTACACCAGGATGACCTGTTTGGACAAAGACATTGCATGAACACAGACCCTACGAACAGAGCAGGGGGAGACCACCGTGAACGGGACAACCAGGGCTGTCTGTCATCAATTGCAATGCTTTTCACACCTAGACTATGATTAACTGCAAAGATCTGTAAAGCACTTTATGACAATTGTTGGGCTGTAAATACATTTTATTGATTGGTTGATTAATCTATGCTATTGCTCCAAGATCAAAGGACTATTACCGCTACTTTTCATTTCATGAAGCCTTTAGGAGCAACAGATACTTGTGCAAGGTCAAGGGGTTGCGTAAATTAATATTCTGTACCAACTTACTGGAAGCCTGTAGAGTGGATCCTTGTGGATCAGCTGTGACTACGATACAAAAAATAGATTCAACATGGTGAGTAAAGGCGTTTCGTTTTGTTATGTAGTGACTGGCAGTGTATAGTAAGACTCTGTCCCAAATGGTACACTATTCCCTATATTGTGCACTACTTTTGACCAGAGACTATAGCACACTATTCTCTTTATAGTGCACAATCTCTGATGAGTAATGAGTGGTAAGGGAACCTCACTCACCCCTGCCCACTATGGCGTCTGTCTGGGATATTGCTCCATGTGGATCCCCAGTAACTGATGGTATTACATACATTCACACTGTATTTTAGGAGGCTAGTGTGTGCTGTGTGTGTTGTGTGTGTATTGTGTGTGTGTTGTGTGGAAGTGTATGTCTTTTTTCTGAAATGTTAATGTAAATGGTAAGATTGGTGTGTGTGTGTGTGCGTGTGCGTGCGTGCAGACTTACCTGGGGAATCGGTCTGAATGAAGACACTGTGTGCTTCTGCGACAACTGAGAGACAGAGTGTATGATGTTATAAGTGTGTTGTGTGATGGGAATTGTCTGGTTTAGTTGTCTATTACTTCTGATGTGTTGTTGCAAATGGAATTTTACCTGTAGTGTCATGTCCGAATCCAAGCACAGAATCTGTAATTGAAAAATGTATACTTATCACCTTCCAAGCCTGAACATATGTGTGTGAGTGTATCATGTGAGGATTATGTCATTGGTTAAAATTAACCTGTAGAGTTAAAGAGTCCACTGGTCACAGCCACCTCATCTAACCCTGTTTAAAATAAGAGGGGATATTACACTGTTATACTGTAAAACCAAAATATTTATATATATATACAGTGGTGTGAAAAAGTGTTTGCCCCCTTCCTGATTTATTTGTTTGCATGTTTGTCACACTTAAATGTTTCAGATCACCAAACAAATTTAAATATTAGTCAAAGATAACACAAGTAAACACAAAATGCAGTTTTTAAATGGTTTTGAGGTTGTTATTATTAAGGGAAAACAAAATCCAAACCTACATGGCCCTGTGTGAAAAAGTGTTTGCCCCCCCTGTTATAACACAACTCAACTGTGGTTTATCACACCTGAGTTCAATTCCTCTAGCCACACCCAGGCCTGATTACTGCCACACCTGTTCTCAATCAAGGAATCACTTAAATAGGACCTGCCTGACAAAGTGAAGTAGACCAAAAGATCTTCAAAAGCTAGACATCATGCCGAGATCCAAAGAAATTCAGGAACAAATGAGAAAGAAAGTAATTGAGATCCATCAGCCTGGAAAAGGTTATAAAGCCATTTCTAAAGCTTTGGGACTCCAGCGAACCACAGTGAGAGCCATTATCCACAAATGGCGAAAACATGGAACAGTGGTGAACCTTCCCAGGAGTGGCCAACCGACCAAAATTACCCAAAGAGCACAGCGACGACTCATCCAAGAGGTCACAAAAGACCCCACAACAACATCCAAAGAGCTGCAGGCCTCACTTGCCTCAGTTAAGGTCAGTGTTCATGACTCCACCATAAGAAAGAGACTGGGCAAAAATGGCCTGCATGGCAGAGTTCCAAGACGAAAACCACTGCTGAGCAAAAATAACATTAAGGCTTGTCTCATTTTTGCCAGAAAACATCTTGATGATCCCCAAGACCTTTGGGAAAATACTCTGTGGACTGACGAGACTAAAGTTGAACTTTTTGGAAGGTGTGTGTCCCATTACATCTGGCGTAAAAGTAACACCGCATTTCAGAAAAAGAACATCATACCAACAGTGAAATATGGTGGTGGTAGTGTGATGGTCTGGGCCTGTTTTGCTGCTTCAGGACCTGGAAGACTTGCTGTGATAAATGGAACCATGAATTCTGCTGTCTACAATAAATCCTGAAGGAGAATGTCCGGCCATCCGTTCGTGACCTCAAGCTGAAGCGAACTTGGGTTCTGCAGCAGGACAAGTCCACATCTGAATGGCTGAAGAAAAACAAAATGAAGACTTTGGAGTGGCCTAGTCAAAGTCCTGACCTGAATCCTATTGAGATGCTGTGGCATGACCTTAAAAAGGCAGTTCATGCTCGAAAACCCTCCAATGTGGCTGAATTACAACAATTCTGCAAAGATGAGTGGGCCAAAATTCCTCCACAGCGCTGTAAAAGACTCATTGCAAGTTATCGCAAACGCTTGATTGCAGTTGTTGCTGCTAAGGGTGGCCCAACCAGTTATTAGGTTGTAGGGGGCAATCACCTTTTCACACAGGGCCATGTGGGTTTGGATTTTGTTTTTCCTTAATAATAACAACCTTAATTTCAAAACTGCATTTTGTGTTTACTTGTGTTATCTTTGACTAATATTTAAATGTGTTTGATGATCTGAAATATTTAAGTGTGACAAACATGCAAACAAATAAGAAATCAGGAAGGGGGCAAACACTTTTTCACACCACTGTATACACTACCAGTCAAAAGTTTGGACACACCTACTCATTCAAGGGTTTTTCTTTATTTTTACTATTTTTTACATTGTAGAATCCGATTAAATAACACATATGGAATCATGTAGTAAACAAAAAAGTTTTAAACAAATCAAAGTATATTTTATATTTGAGAATCTTCAAATAGCCACCCTTTGCCTTGATGACAGCTTGCACACTCTTGGCATTCTCTCAAGCAGCTTCACCTGGAATGCTTTTCCAACAGTCTTGAAGAAGTTCCAACATATGCTGAGCACTTGTTGGCTGCTTTTCCTTCACTCTGCGGTCCGACTCATCCCAAACCATCACAATTGGGTTGAGGTCGGGGGATTGTGGAGGCCAGGTCATCTGATGCAGCACTCCATCACTCTCCTTCTTGGTAAAATAACCCTTACACAGCCTGGTGGTGTGTTGGGTCATTGTCCTGTTGAAAAACCAATGATAGTCCCACTAAGCCCAAACCAGATGGGATGGTGTATCGCTGTAGAATGCTGTGGTAGCCATGCTGGTTAAGTGTGGCTTGAATTCTAAATAAATCACAGACAGTGTCACCAGCAAAGCACCCCCACACCATAACACCTCCTCCTCCATGCTTTACGGCGGGAAATACACATGCGGAGGCCATCCGTTCACCCACACCGCGTCTCACAAAGACACGGCGGTTGGAATCAAAAATCTCAAATTTGGACTCCAGACCAAAGGACACATTTCCACCGGTCTAATGTTCATTGTTCGTGTTTCTTGGCCCAAGCAGGTCTCTTCTTCTTATTGGTGCCCTCTGAACAGTTGATGTTGTGATGTGTCTGTTACTTGAACTCTGTGAAGCATTTATTTGGGCTACAATTTCTGAGGCTGGTAACTCTAATGAACTTATCCTCTGCAGCAGAGGTAACTCTGGGTCTTCCATCCCACGGTCCTCATGAGAGCCAGTTTCATCATAGCGCTTGATGGTTTTTGCGACTGCACTTGAAGAAACTTTAAAAGATCTTGAAATTTTCCGTATGTGCTATTTGAAGATTCTCAAATCTCAAATATATTTTGATTTGTTTAACACTTTTTTGTTTACTACATGATTCCATATGTGTTATTTCATAGTTTTTTGTAAAAATAAAGAAAAACCCTGGAATGAGTAGGTGTCCAAAAGTTTGACTGGTACAGTATATATATATATATATATATATATATATATATATATATATATATATATATATATATATATATATATATATATATTATTATAATAATGTTTTATTAGGATTGTGTGCCTGGTACTATATCTATATATATATATATATATATATATATATATATATATATATATATATATATATATATACCTATTTTATTAGGATTGTATGCCTATTCTAGACTTTTCTAAACTACTCCAGAACACTGTTCCAGAGGAAATCTAAGGAAATGTGTGGTTGAATGCTGTTTCCCACAATATGCTCTGTGTTAGTGACAGCTTTATTTCTCCTCACTGTCTTCCCTTCCTCAGGCTGGCCCCAGCCCAGCCGGCTCTGTGCTGAGTGTTAAATGGATGTTGGCTTAACTAGCGATGCAGTGGCAAAGCAGTGTGTCAGCTCTAAAAATAAGCAGGTGAGAGAATGAATGCTTGATCATCAGACAAGTACGTAGCCTACCAGCCGTGCCTGGTGCGCTGGAGCTGTACACATTCGCCCCAAGGGCTAGGGAGGAGGAGAAACACGTGAGTTACTGGCTGTTAGATGGACTTGATTGAGTATCCATTTGTTTGACTAGCCTACTAAATATGTTTTATTAGATGTTACCCAGTGTAGTAATGGGATGTTCTTGTTTGATCTTGTAAATGTATACAATATATAGTAAATAGATGGGCTGAAACATACACTTCAAGTCCTTACCAGTGATATCTATATGTGTATGTGAGCTGGTTACAAGTTCTTCTGCCGCACCTGTTCACACATTGACACCTGTATCATTGTACCTGTGCACAGAATATTTCAGACTCTACTTGTGAAGGTAAACTATGAATATATTTTCTCCATTATCAGTAACTTAAATATGCAATATGTAAATTTTTGGGCAACACGAAATGGCGGAGCGATTTCTGCATAAAAATAAGTAATATATTTAACCTTTATTTATCCAGGGACCTGCATAGTGCATTTCTTTTACATGTACAGTATACAAAGCATTAGCAAACAAAGTCAAAGTCAAGAGAGTGTTCTACCTGTAGAGGGAAGTTGTGTAGCCAAGTTAGACAGCCCTGCTCATAGAAACATTCAAAAGACATTAGTAGGCCTAGCC
>NC_139994.1:11125940-11146617 GCF_964263955.1 Coregonus lavaretus | reverse complement strand
ACAGTCGCTATACACACACAAGTCTGCCGTAATGTTACCTAGCTGAGACAAAGGCTGCGTCCCAAATGGCACCCTATTCCCTATGTAGTACTCTATGTGGCCTAGGGTGGTCTAAGCTGCTGCCTCCAGATCTCATATACCGCTGCAGTATGGGTTTGAATACGGCCCACTGTTATTTCAGCACACTCTCTCCCCTATCTCTACCTCTTTACCTGTCTTATCCCATAAACAGAAAATATGTGAGGAGTGGGACTGCTCCAAGAAAATAAAGTAGTGCACTATATAGGGAATAGGGTGCCATTTGGAACGCAGCCAGAGCCAGATGACAACCTTGCATCAGAAACAATGACGTCAGAGCAACAAGTCTACAGAGATGACCGTTGGTACTTCTAATGTCCTAAAAGGAAACATAAAAGCTGCATGTACCGACTACACCGAAAGGGAACTTTAAAAGCATATCACGCCCAGACGTATGACCCTGCATATGGGGCCTGGTCAAAATATGTGAACGTAACCAACCAACAACGTGCCTCTGTCTCAGAGTATTTTGGGACGCCCAATAGTCCATTACCTCTGGGGTGATATTCAGAGATGGGAGTCGAGGGTTTCTTTCTACAAAAGCTGCCGGGGAAGAAAGTTGAAGTAGCGAGTGGTGACAACAAAGTGGGGCAGATGACGGAGGGGAGGGGACGCTATTTTTAATGGTATGTTCTGCCAATGATGCACACAGGAGAAAGGAGAGGAGGATGGGGGGAGAGGAGAAGAGAGGAGGACGCATAAATAAAGAGGTCATGGAACTCTGTGATATGATTAATGTCAAACTGTTGGCCAAACTGCTATTTTCAGTACAGATTACAGAACGAACCAGATAGGTACAATGTTCATTGCTCTGTGGTGCCTTTAAAAGGTAGAATCTGTTTTATTTACTGTTGTTCAATAGTGATTTAATTTCAAACATGAATTCAGTATTGTGGCTTTAACCCTTACCACATTAGGTCAAATGACAGAATACTAAACACCACCGAATAAGACAAAGACTTCTACGTCTCATGGAGCTCTGACGGTTTCTCCTATAAGTAGTCTTGGGCTACCTTCCAATATCCATACTGGCATGCCACTTAGAATGCATGCCCAATACATTACTTCATTAAAGTAGTTTACTAGTATGGACATTGGAACTGCGCCACTAGTGATAATATTAACCTGAAGAGCTAAACAGCTAAGCACAATCACCACCATGTATGCGTCCCAAAGGGCACCCTATTCACCCTATGGGTCCTGGTCAAAAGTATTGCACTACAAAAGAGAATAGGGTGCCATTTGG
Organism: Coregonus lavaretus; assembly: GCF_964263955.1. Classification (NCBI taxonomy): domain Eukaryota; kingdom Metazoa; phylum Chordata; class Actinopteri; order Salmoniformes; family Salmonidae; genus Coregonus; species Coregonus lavaretus. The sequence continues at coordinate 11,145,293 of NC_139994.1, read as the reverse complement.
GATGCACAGCCTTCTACTGCTACCATTGCTGCTGCGACATGCCCTCTACAACTAATAACACTGATAAAACTTCTGTGTAAAATATGGAAAACTGGGCATCGGCATCCATGGGCTTCCATCCATCCAATCAGAGATCAGAACAGGCAGGAACATTAGAACCCTTTAGAACCCAAGGGAAGCTGTTTGGGGGTTGCCAAGCAACAGCCTGCAGCAGGCAGAGCCGAGGGGCCCAAAGCAGAGGCGGCAGCAGGAAGAGTGGCATGGAGGGAGAGAGGCAGGGAGGGAGAGAGGCATGGAGGGAGAGAGGCATGGAGGGAGAGAGGCAGGGAGGGAGAGAGGCAGGGAGGGAGAGATGCAGGGAGGGAGAGAGGCAGAGAGGGAGAGAGGCAGGAGGGAGAGAGGCATGGAGGGAGAGAGGCAGGGAGGGAGAGAGGCAGGGAGGGAGAGATGCAGGGAGGGAGAGAGGCAGGGAGGGAGAGAGGCAGGGAGAGATGCAGGGAGGGAGAGAGGCAGGGAGGGAGAGATGCAGGGAGGGAGAGAGGCAGGGAGGGAGAGAGGGTGAGATGCAGGGAGGCAGGGAGGCAGGGAGGGAAAGAGGCAGGGAGGGAGGGAGGGAGGGAGGGAGGGAGGGAGGGAGGGAGGGAGGGAGGGAGGCAGGCAGGGAGAGAGGCATGGAGGGAGAGAGGCATGGAGGGAGAGAGGCAGGGAGGGAGAGAGGCAGGGAGGGAGAGATGCAGGGAGGGAGAGAGGCAGGGAGGGAGAGAGGCAGGGAGAGATGCAGGGAGGGAGAGAGGCAGGGAGTGAGAGAGGCAGGGAGCGAGAGAGGCAGGGAGGGAGAGATGCAGGGAGGGAGAGAGGGTGAGATGCAGGGAGGCAGGGAGGCAGGGAGGGAGGCAGGGAGGGAGGGAGGGAGGGAGGGAGGGAGGGAGGGAGGGAGGGAGGGAGGGAGGGTGAGATGCAGGGAGGGAGGGAGGCAGGCAGGGAGGGAGAGAGGCAGGGAGGGAGAGAGGCAGGGAGGCAGGGAGGCAGGGAGTGAGAGAGGCAGGGAGCGAGAGAGGCAGGGAGGGAGAGATGCAGGGAGGGAGAGAGGGTGAGATGCAGGGAGGCAGGGAGGGAAAGAGGCAGGGAGGGAGAGAGGGTGAGATCTAGGACCAGCTTTCATTTCCCCAATCCTAACCTTCACCATTAGTGGGGAAAAAGTAACACAGACCAAAGATCAGCGTCTACAGCCAACTGCCCTCTGCCATCCTTCCATCTGATGTGACCATTGTTGAACTTTATGACTCGTCATAATCCCATTCCCGGGCTAATCCTTCTCGTACAGGGATGGTCCCTTGGCCTCCGCACCATGACACCAACACACACACACACACATGCACGCACGGCACGCATGCACACACGCACACACACACGCACACACACACAAACCAAATTGATAGCAATAGACAGAGGAAACTATGAAGACAGTGTAATTCCCTTGGTGGGCGATAAATCGGCGACTGATTTAAAAAGCAATGAACAAGCCCTGTTAGACAAGTCCAAAGGACTGATTTAATTTAACCATTCAGGTCCTCTAAGATAGACTAGATAGAACAGTAACCAACAGTAGATCTCTCTAAGATAGACTAAATATAGCAGTATCCTATAGTAGATCTCTCTAAGATAGACTAGATATAGCAGTATCCTATAGTAGATCTCTCTAAGATAGACTAGATATAGCAGTATCCTACAGAAGATCTCTCTAAGATGGACTAGATATAGCAGTATCCTACAGTAGATCTCTCTAAGATGGACTAGATATAGCAGTATCCTACAGTAGATCTCTCTAAGATAGACTAGATATAGCAGTATCCTATAGTAGATCTCTCTAAGATAGACTAGATATAGCAGTATCCTACAGAAGATCTCTCTAAGATGGACTAGATATAGCAGTATCCTACAGTAGATCTCTCTAAGATAGACTAGATATAGCAGTATCCTACAGTAGATCTCTCTAAGATGGACTAGATATAGCAGTATCCTACAGTAGATCTCTCTAAGATGGACTAGATATAGCAGTATCCTACAGTAGATCTCTCTAAGATGGACTAGATATAGCAGTATCCTACAGTAGATCTCTCTGGGATAGACTAGATATAGCAGTATCCTACAGTAGATCTCTCTGGGATAGACTAGATATAGCAGTATCCTACAGTAGATCTCTCTGGGATAGACTAGATATAGCAGTATCCTACAGTAGATCTCTCTGGGATAGACTAGATATAGCAGTATCCTACAGTAGATCTCTCTGGGATAGACTAGATATAGCAGTATCCTACAGTAGATCTCTCTGGGATAGACTAGATATAGCAGTATCCTACAGTAGATCTCTCTGGGATAGACTAGATATAGCAGTATCCTACAATAAATCTCTCTGGGATAGACTAGATATAGCAGTATCCTACAGTAGATCTCTCTGGGATAGACTAGATATAGCAGTATCCTACAGTAGATCTCTCTGGGATAGACTAGATATAGCAGTATCCTACAGTAGATCTCTCTGGGATAGACTAGATATAGCAGTATCCTACAGAAGATCTCTCTAAGATGGACTAGATATAGCAGTATCCTACAGTAGATCTCTCTAAGATAGACTAGATATAGCAGTATCCTACAGTAGATCTCTCTAAGATGGACTAGATATAGCAGTATCCTACAGTAGATCTCTCTAAGATGGACTAGATATAGCAGTATCCTACAGTAGATCTCTCTAAGATGGACTAGATATAGCAGTATCCTACAGTAGATCTCTCTGGGATAGACTAGATATAGCAGTATCCTACAGTAGATCTCTCTGGGATAGACTAGATATAGCAGTATCCTACAGTAGATCTCTCTGGGATAGACTAGATATAGCAGTATCCTACAATAAATCTCTCTGGGATAGACTAGATATAGCAGTATCCTACAGTAGATCTCTCTGGGATAGACTAGATATAGCAGTATCCTACAGTAGATCTCTCTGGGATAGACTAGATATAGCAGTATCCTACAGTAGATCTCTCTGGGATAGACTAGATATAGCAGTATCCTACAGAAGATCTCTCTAAGATGGACTAGATATAGCAGTATCCTACAGTAGATCTCTCTAAGATATACTAGATATAGCAGTATCCTACAGTAGATCTCTCTAAGATGGACTAGATATAGCAGTATCCTACAGTAGATCTCTCTAAGATGGACTAGATATAGCAGTATCCTACAGTAGATCTCTCTAAGATGGACTAGATATAGCAGTATCCTACAGTAGATCTCTCTGGGATAGACTAGATATAGCAGTATCCTACAGTAGATCTCTCTGGGATAGACTAGATATAGCAGTATCCTACAATAAATCTCTCTGGGATAGACTAGATATAGCAGTATCCTACAGTAGATCTCTCTAAGATGGACTAGATATAGCAGTATCCTACAGTAGATCTCTCTGGGATAGACTAGATATAGCAGTATCCTACAGTAGATCTCTCTGGGATAGACTAGATATAGCAGTATCCTACAGTAGATCTCTCTGGGATAGACTAGATATAGCAGTATCCTACAGTAGATCTCTCTGGGATAGACTAGATATAGCAGTATCCTACAGTAGAGCTCTCTGGGATAGACTAGATATAGCAGTATCCTACAGTAGATCTCTCTGGGATAGACTAGATATAGCAGTATCCTACAGTAGATCTCTCTGGGATAGACTAGATATAGCAGTATCCTACAGTAGATCTCTCTAAGATGGACTAGATATAGCAGTATCCTACAGTAGATCTCTCTAAGATGGACTAGATATAGCAGTATCCTACAGTAGATCTCTCTGGGATAGACTAGATATAGCAGTATCCTACAGTAGATCTCTCTGGGATAGACTAGATATAGCAGTATCCTACAGTAGATCTCTCTGGGATAGACTAGATATAGCAGTATCCTACAGTAGATCTCTCTGGGATAGACTAGATATAGCAGTATCCTACAGTAGATCTCTCTGGGATAGACTAGATATAGCAGTATCCTACAATAAATCTCTCTGGGATAGACTAGATATAGCAGTATCCTACAGTAGATCTCTCTGGGATAGACTAGATATAGCAGTATCCTACAGTAGATCTCTCTAAGATAGACTAGATATAGCAGTATCCTACAGTAGATCTCTCTAAGATGGACTAGATATAGCAGTATCCTACAGTAGATCTCTCTGGGATAGACTAGATATAGCAGTATCCTACAGTAGATCTCTCTGGGATAGACTAGATATAGCAGTATCCTACAGTAGATCTCTCTGGGATAGACTAGATATAGCAGAATCTTACAGTAGATCTCTCTAAGATAGACTAGATATAGCAGTATCCTACAGTAGATCTCTCTAAGATGGACTAGATATAGCAGTATCCTACAGTAGATCTCTCTGGGATAGACTAGATATAGCAGTATCCTACAGTAGATCTCTTTGGGATAGACTAGATATAGCAGTATCCTACAGTAGATCTCTCTGGGATAGACTAGATATAGCAGTATCCTACAGTAGATCTCTCTGGGATAGACTAGATATAGCAGTATCCTACAGTAGATCTCTCTGGGATAGACTAGATATAGCAGTATCCTACAATAAATCTCTCTGGGATAGACTAGATATAGCAGTATCCTACAGTAGATCTGTCTGGGATAGACTAGAGCCCTCAAACTCAACTCTGGACCTCAAAGTCAGTTCTACTGTGTTTTTTTCTCATTGTTCCACTCTAATCAGGGACTGATTTAGACCTGGGACACCAGGTGGGTGCAATTAATGATCAGGTTGAACAGAAAACCACCAGGCTCCGGACCACTCAGGTCATTCAGCTCCTGGGAAGGGAGGAAGGAACACTCAGGGGCAATAAATGGACAGAATCAACAAAAGGTTCAATTCAATTGTAAAATATGTTTCCCCCTCTGGAGAATGGGGGAACAGTATGAACTCAGACTTCAAACGATGGGACTTCAAACACACACGGGCGCACAAATACACACGGGCGCGTGCACACACACGGGCGCGTGCACACACACACGCATACACAAACACACACACCTGGCGTGTTTGGTTCCTGCTGGAAGCTGCCCTAACTGAGTTATTAGAATCTAAATGCATCATTAGACCAGGCAGCTAACCCTGAACATTGTTTCCATTTAAATATGCAAATCACGCATTAATCCGCGCACTATGTCAGATTCCTCCCTTTGTTGTCGGAGCCCAAATGATTTTATTGCAGCTATTCATTAATTTAATGCTCCATCATAACCCAGTTTTAATCAGAGCACCCATCTGCCGCCTGGGCTGGTTAGCTGGGACACACACACGCATACACCCCCCCCCCCCCCCCCCCCCCCCCCCCCCCCCGCCACCCCACCCCCCACAACAGCCCTGCAAGCCTTTGTGGGATACATCCACTTCCACCTCTAAACTAACAGCAAATTTCTTATCCAGAGGACATAATTGAGATTTGTGGCTCGACGGGCCATCATACATCGTGGTTGAGCCAAGGACACACACGACAAGAGCACCACCCAGGATAAGCCATCAGATATAACAAGACATTAGAGCACCCTCTCTTCTCGCCCTTCTTGCAGGAAGAGAGGCACAGGAAGCATCCCAAATGGTATCCTATTCCCTATATAGTGCACTACTTTTGACTAGAGCCCTGGTCAAAAGTAGCAAACTACGTAGGGAATAGGGTGTCATTTGGGACGCAAGCAAACACAGTCCAAACAGAGAAACATGGAGTCTGGCTCTCCTCCAGCAGCAGATGTATGGCTGTAGGAGCCGACTCAAGAATAAGACACTGACAGCATATTTACACACACAGACACTAAGATGGTGTGTGTGTGTGTGTGTGTGTGTGTGTGTGTGTGTGTGTGTGTGTGTATGCGTGTGTGCGTATTCTACAGCTACAGCCCACTACTATACTACACTCTACAGCCAACTACTATACTATACAGCTACAGCCAACTGCTATACTCTACAGCCAACTACTATACTATACAGCTACAGCCAACTGCTATACTCTACAGCCAACTACTATACTTTACTATACAGCTACAGCCAACTATTATACTATACTCTACAGCCAACTACTATACTATACAGCTACAGCCAACTGCTATACTCTACAGCCAACTACTATACTTTACTATACAGCTACAGCCAACTACTATACTATACTCTACAGCCAACTACTATACTATACAGCTACAGCCAACTGCTATACTCTACAGCAAACTACTATACTTTACTATACAGCTACAGCCCACTACTATACTATACAGCTACAGCCCACTACTATACTATACAGCTACAGCCCACTACTATACTATACAGCTACAGCCAACTGCTATACTCTACAGCCAACTACTATACTTTACTATACAGCTACAGCCAACTACTATACTATACTCTACAGCCAACTACTATACTATACAGCTACAGCCAACTGCTATACTCTACAGCCAACTACTATACTATACAGCTACAGCCCACTACTATACTATACTCTACAACCCACTACTATACTATACAGCTACAGCCCACTACTATACTATACTCTACAGCCAACTACTATACTATACAGCTACAGCCAACTACTATACTATACTCTACAGCCAACTACTATACTATACAGCTACAGCCAACTGCTATACTCTACAGCCAACTACTATACTTTACTATACAGCTACAGCCCACTACTATACTATACAGTTACAGCCCACTACTATCCTATACAGCTACAGCCCACTATTATATTCTACAGCTACAGCCCACTACTATACTCAGTCTCTACATCCCACTACTATACTATACAGCTAAAGCCCACTACTATACTATACAGCTACAGCCCATTACTATACTCTACAACTACAGTCCACTACTATACTATACTCTACATCCCACTACTATCCTATACAGCTACAGCTCAATACTACACTATACAGCTACAGCCCACTATTATATTCTACAGCTACAGCCCACTACTATACTATACAGCTACATCCCATTACTATACTCTACAACTACAGTCCACTACTATACTATACAGCTACAGCCCATTACTATACTCTACAACTACAGTCCACTACTATACTATACTCTACATCCCACTACTATCCTATACAGCTACAGCTCAATACTACACTATACAGCTACAGCCCACTATTATATTCTACAGCTACAGCCCACTACTATACTATACAGCTACATCCCATTACTATACTCTACAACTACAGTCCACTACTATACTATACAGCTAAAGCCCACTACTATACTATACAGCTACAGCCCATTACTATACTCTACAACTACAGTCCACTACTATACTATACAGCTAAATCTCACTACTATACTATACAGATACAGCCCACTACTATACTATACTCTACATCCCACTACTATACTATACAGCTACAGCCCACTACTATACTATACTATACAATTACAGCCCACTACTATACTATACTCTAAGCCCACTACTATACTATACAGATACAGCCCACTACTATACTATACAGCCCACTATTATACTCAGTATCTAGAGCTACAGCCAACTACTATAATCAACTACTATAGTATAGTAGTGCTACAGCACACTATTATACTATACTCTACAGCCCACTACTATACTATACTATATTCTACAGGCCATTACTATACTATACTCTATAGCCCACTACTATACTATACACCTACAGCACACTACTATACTATACTCTACAGCCAACTACTATACTATACAGCTACATCCCACTACTATACTATAATCTACAGCCCACTACTATACTATACAGCTACAGACCACTACTATACTATACTCTACAACCCACTAATATACTATACTCTACATCACACTACTATACTATACTCTGCAGCTACAACCCACTACTATACTATACAGCTAAAGCCCACTACTACAAACTAGGGCCAGCCTAAAAATATCCCCCAACATAAAGGGCTGCTTCCGGGACACAGACTAGGCCTAGTCCTGGAATAAACATGCATTTTAATGGAGAATCTCTATTGAGAATGATATTTAGTATTGGACTAGGCTTAATCTGTGCATGGGAAACCATCCTTAAATCAACGGCATAAATCAAGTATGTAATCACTCTTTTTCCTGTGTTGATCCTGTCACACCCTGATGTATGGGACTCTAGTATGTTGAGTTAGGGTGTGGAGTTCTACGTTGTATTTTCTATGTTCTCTTTCTAGGTTGTGTATTTCTATGTTTGGCCGGGTGTGATTCCCAATCAGAGGCAGCTGTCGCTCGTTGTCTCTGATTGGGGATCATACTTAAGTAGCCTGTTGGCACTCATTAGTTGTGGGTTCTTGTTCCGTGTTAGAGGCTTGTATTGTGGTTAGCCTTCGGACTTCACGTTACGTTGTTTTGTTCGTGTGTTTATCGTTGTAATAAACATGTATGCTTTTCACGCTGCGCCTTGGTCTGACCCGTCCTTAAACGATGGTGACAGATCCAGTGCTCTACATAGTATCCCAACGTCCTGCCATGTACTGTAACACATCCGTTTTTACAGTCATCCCATTTACTGGTAGGCCATATCACTATCACTATATCTCCAGCATTAGCTGTGTGTGTGTGTGTGAGTGTGTGTGTGTACGTGCTTGTGTGTGTGTGCGTGCATGCGCGCAGCGTTTAGATAGGGTCTATATTGATTAAACTCCAGCTAGGTTGTATCATATTTTACCCCGGATATTATCCTGCATGTTAACATTCATTAAACAGGAGCTGCTATTTAGCAAAGCCAATGAGATGAGCAAGAGGTGCAATATGTGTTGTGTGTGTTTGTGTGTGTGTATGTGCATGTGTGTGTGTGTATGTATGTATGTGTGTGTGTGTGTGTGTGTGTGTGTGCGTTTGTGTTTGACAGTGTTATTTTGCTTGGAGAGATATTGCCACGCTCCAGGACCTAATAACATCAAATGAAACTATGATTCAACACAATATTAACACAAATTATAATGACCGGTTTAATTTGTCGCACAGAACAGGATGCAATCTTCTTATCTTTTTCTTGTGCTTGTGTGTGTGCTTTAGTTTTACAAAAACAATTAAACTAGCAACGCACATGCCCCGCCCACCTGAGGATCTGTCTTTTTTAGCCATCTATTTCCTGTGTTTGAGGGGTGCAAAATCCGCTTGTCACTTACATCTCGCTGGATTGATTACTTTAATTTTACTCCTGCGACTCTTTCATACTCTTGCTTGTGCCTGTCGTGTTTTCACATTAACGTTACGACCGTGGAAATGTTTGTAATGACCTGTCAAACACACCCGGTAATGGCTGAAATGGGCTCAATGGAATACATTGTGTTTCCGTTGCATCTATAAGAATGTTAAAGCTTCGGCTGGGATTTAACATATCATCTTGACATGACAATCATAATCATCTTTACATCACAAGAAAGATAAGAAAGATAACTTTATTTTGATGGGTTCAGGGATTCATTTTTTGTGGAATTGAAAAAATTTATCATTTGATATAGTTGAAATGTTTACAATTAAACGAAATCAATTTACGAAAATGAACACTCAGATTATAGTGATATTCTGTTTGACCTCGCAAACAATGTAAAGTATGTATAGATGGGTGTAATCTAGAGCCAAGCGTGTTGATTTTTAATCTGAGGATATCCTGCTATTGACACACTTGTTGAATTATGCAACAGAACGTGACAACAACAGTAATTAATGAAGCAGTCTAGACAGCGCAGGTGAGTACAGGTAGGCCTTCTAGACAGAGGATGTTTTAGTGGTTGCAGCCCTGTTCCAACCCTTTATGTTAATGTTTTCATATATGCAAATACACCCAGTGTATTTTTGCAAATGATGAACATATAATTTTCTTTATTTTAACACAAAATAAAAAATAAATACCTGATACCATTAGAAAATGTATATACACTACATGGCCAAAAGTGACTTTCAATGTGGCACCGTCATAGGATGCCACCTTTCCAACAAGTCAGTTCGTCAAATTTCTGCCCTGCTAGAGCTGCCCCGGTCAACTGTTAGTGCTGCCACAATGAAGACTAGATTCCAGTTCTCTGAATTTTTTAAATCTTTACCATCTACATGGATTCATCATGATCCTGCAGTACCCATGATGCATTACCCATGACAGCCAGTGAAGAGAGGGACAACCTCTCAACCTCTCCTCTCCTCCCAGCAGAGGGACAACTAAACCACATTAATCTCTTTCTTATAATATCTCTCTCTCTCTCTCTCTCTCTCTCTCTCTCTCTCTCTCTCTCTCTCTCTCTCTCTCTCTCTCTCTCCTCCCCCCTCCCTCCCTCCCTCCCTCCATCCCTCCCTCATCTCCCTCTCTCATCTCCCTCTCTCATCTCCCTCTCTCATCTCCCTCTGCCACTGCTAGCTGAGAGTGCAATAATTGAGTCCTTTGAGGCCTGGTTGCTATGAGCCCTGTGTTATGGCTGTTTAATTGCTGTGCTGTGTTTAATTGGTTGTGTTATGCTCAGAAACAGAGCTGGTCTCTACTGTATCTCTGTAGTCTGTAGCCTGTAGTCCTATGTTGATACTGGGAACTCTCTATGTAGGTTATGTTCTCCAAGGACTAGTCTACTGTACGCTCAAATATGTCAGTGGTCTGTCTGTGGGTACTGCGTATGTATTGATGTATGGTGTATTTCAAACCTCTCATCCTCCCTCTATTTATCATCATCCTCCTCTACTCCAGGTTATATCTCTTATTTCCTCTTCTATCTCTTTAGTTGTTCAGTTCTGCCTGGTGTCTGTAGCTGTAGAGGGGGAGAGCTAACGAGAGCAGACAGTGTGAAACGTCCCCCGTGCTCCTGAGCCAGGCCACCTGATCAGCGGCAGCGCTCGTCCTCAGGTGAGAGGACCTCCTCGCCCTCTCTCTCTCTCTCTCTCTCTCTCTCTATATATATATATATATATATATATATATATACATATATATATATATATATATATATATATATATATATATATATATATATATATATATATCTTTCCCTCCCTCTCTCTCTCTCTGTTCTCCTGGTCCCCTGATCCTGGTCTAAGAGCTCTCTGGCATACTGTAAATACAGGCCCACTTCACGGCACACACACACATCAACACACACAAATGCACGCATGTACACCCACAACACACACACACACAAAAACAACCAGGCCCACACACACATACACAAACAAGCCCTATCCACACAAACACACCCAGCCAGTGAGAGGAGAGAGAGCAGAGTGAGTCAGAGAGCATGTATCTGCATGTATCTGAATATGTGTGTGTGTATGTGCCTGCCTGCCTATGTGTATAGCACTTGTACTTGTACAGCACTGAGGTGGTTCAGGGCTCAAAGATAGCAGCCAGCCAGCCAGCCAGCCAGCCAGACAAGGCTGAGAGATTTACAGACTGAGGCAGGAAGCATGATCACGGCTCTGCAACATCAATGCTAGGCAGGAAATCCATAAGAGCCCCATAGTTAATTATCCAATCTGTCAAAGCCTGGCCTCCCCAAGGACATCCACCAATCACAGCCCTGAGTCATTCTACCTGAGTCATGAGCAGGGGAGGGGCTTTGGAGTAGGGTGAAGTTGCCCTAAGATGCTGATCTTGGGTCAGTTTTGCATTTCCCCACTAATGGTTAAGGTTAGGATTGGGGATGGAAAGCTGATCCTAGATTTATATCTAGGAGAAACTTCCTCGTGCCAAGGATGAGCTCCAAGGGATGGTGATGGGATACAGGACAACAAGAATGTTGTGTATTCTAGAACTACTTTCTTTGAATATAGCTGATGTTTACGTGCTCAAACGTTTATATTTTAGGATTGATTGGTTTAGCGTCAACGGCAACTCTGTGGTTGTTGTTGACACTTGATCTTACTCAAAATAAGGATTTACATAAAGGTATGAGTGTTGGGGGTTTGGAGAGGGTTGTAGGGACAACGGCCAATGGTGACTATTAATTTACCAAGGGTGCTTTCACACACTGTAGAGTTCTACTCCAACCTCAGAGCCCATACTTCAGAGATCATGAGCAAAACTAACCAGCTCACATCCACAAATCCACATCACACAGGAAATGGAATGGTAACCGTGTCAGAGGTGCACTTTCATAACATCTTTGACTCCTGTCAAAAAATGGAACTGTCCCCAAAAAACTTGCGAGATAACTATTTTTCTTGTCGAGCACACTCCTGTGTTACGAGCACAAATGGTCAATCCAGCAAATTGGATTTCCTTGGACGTGGTACTGCAGCCATATTGTTGTCAGAGGGAAGGTGGGTACTGGACCCTAGCAGTGTTTATGATTCAGGGAGCTGAGGCTGAAACACACACACACTGTTTGGCCTGCTTTCTAGTTGACAATACTAGTGTATCCACATAGCGTAGTACAGGAGGAGGAGGAAGGAGGAGGCCCATATTTATTTTCTTTATAGAGGCTGCTCTCCCTCCCTCTGGTCCACTCCCTCCCTCTCTCTGGTACACTCCCTCCCTCCCTCTGGTTAACTCCCTCCCTCCATCTGGTCCAATCCCTCCCTCTCTCTGGTCCAATCCCTCCCTCCCTCTGGTCCAATCCCTCCCTCCCTCCCTCTTTTTCCTATAATGGCTAAGGTGCTGAAGACATAGCAAAGATACTTTGCAGGGGATGTTTTATAGGCCTATACCTTGTGGAAATGGTATGTACACAGTATTGATTGATAATAATGACGTGGAACAGTATCATTCAGTATCATTACTGGCTAGTTGGATATTTATCTTAGACTGTTTCCCTGGTGCTGAGATGCAAAGAATTCTCAGGGTGAGTTCCAGGCCGACTTCACTGTCAGATTGTTATATCATATGATGCGGTTAGCTGATATGTTAAACATCTATCCAGGTGTTGGGAGATTTGGCATGCGCCTGCAATGTAGTCAGCCTGGAACTCGGCCTTAATCTTCATGGCGTAGTAACTAACATGGACACCATCTATTCATTTGTTTCAATGGATCGAAATGCTAATTTCTGTTTCAATTTGAGTGGCAAAATTGCTCTGTAGCTTAGACACTTCCTCTTCTAACTACACTACTTAACACAAATCACTAGTCCCAAAGTTAATCCTTTGCCCTTACTGTCCTGACAGCCCTTATTTCTCTCACTTCCCTTCTGTTCCATTTGCCTTCATTATAATCCGTCTGGCTGGCAGAGTTAGAGAAGTGATGATGATAGCTGCTGGGTCTTCCCTGAGGGAGCCAACACCTCAGCTTTGTTTAAGGGACCAGGAACATGCGGCGTGGTGGAGGAGTGGAGGGATGGGGAGGGGGGCACAGAGGCTCACAGGCCATGGTTCTCTCTCTCCCTTGCTCTCGCTCTCTTTTTCTCTCTCACTCCCTCTATCCCTCTCTCCCTCCCTCCCTCCCTCCCTCCTCGTTCTCGCTCTCCCCCACTCCCTCCCTCCCTCCCTGGCATGCTTGTCTCTGTCCTGGCATCATGTCAGAAGGGAGTGGGGAAGGAGAGGGAGTGGGGAGGAGAGGGGCTCCGATTCACCCGACTGTCTGTCTGTGTTGTCTGTGCTGCCTGGCTGGCAGGCTGTCTGTCTGTTCCTACTGCCTGTCAGATGGTCAGAGTGGGTTTATTATCGGGGGATCAGCTGCTTGGGCTGGAGACACAGGCAGGCCATCACCAGATGGGTACGGGTGGGCAGGTGCTGCGGTGACCAGCCTGGGTTGATGCCCACCAGAGGGGGCACCAAAGGGCTGGCGCTGCAAGCGGGAGCTTAGTGGTGGGGGAATGGGGCGGCAGGGGGTAAATAAAGCATATGACCTACACGCAACAATGTCTGCATCCCAAATGGAACCCTATTCCCTACATAGGGAAAAGTAGTGCACTATATAGTAGTGCCATTTGGGACACATCCATAGTCATGGTAGTTCATGGTAGAAAAACTGCTGCTGAGGATGTGTAGAGAATAAAAGGGACCATTCTGATTGTACTGATCCAGTCATAGTAGGCCTATATGCCAGTGTTGCCAGTAACAAAATGGGCTAAGTGTGACCAGCTTAAATACAAAGACACAAACTGGAGCGTATCATGATCCTTCTGCCGAGCTGAATGAATGAGATTCATTAAAACTGAACCATCTTAATTATATCCATACATCTCACACTAATGATTTCTCTGAAGGGTTTCGTTTCTCCCATTTTACATTTTAGTCATTTAGCAGACGCTCTTATTCAGTCATATTAAGTAACATTTTCCTCAATAAAGTGGATATCAGAAAAGTCATTGGGGGAAAAAAGTCAAGGTGAGGACGGGGTTGTGAGGCAGAGTGCTGTGGGATCTCTCTCATCCTCCCTCCCTCCTTCTCTCCCTCCTCCCTCAACCTATCCCTCCCTCCCTCCTTCCTTCTCTACCTCCCTTCCTCCCTCTGTCATTTTCACTCAGTCCATAATTTCCTACTTCCTTCTCTCCCTCCTTCTCTCCCTCCCTCCCTCCTTTTTTTCCCCCTGATTGATAAGGTAACAGGGTTCAAGCAGGGCTGTTCGCTCCCTCTTTGTAATGAAGGTTTAGGGTTAGGGTTACAATTAGGGTTAGGATAAGGGGTTAGTGGTCAGGTTTAGGGTTAGGAGTTAGGTTTAGGGTTTGGGTTAGGGTTACGGTTAGGGTTACGGTTAGGGTTACGGTAAGGTTTAGGGAAAATAGGATTTGGAATGGACATTTATTTTAGGTCCCCACGAGGATATAACAAAATGTATGTGTGTGTGTGTGGTGTTGTGTGTGTTTCTAAACACACACCATCTCATCTCACCAGCAGAAGCCACGAGACGATGGAGTTGAGCGGCGACTAGTGTGGGCGGACTGGAGCTCCGACGTCGCATCAAAAACGACTGATTTCAGCACCCAAAGAATAGCCCGCAATTACACATGACATTGTTCTGTGTAATTGTGGGCTATTCTTTGAGTGCTGAAACCTCTATGGAGGTTAATTACTGTACAGATGGCTGACAGGAGGTAGGGCGGAAGAATGTGGGGGTGGGGTGGGGGGCTGGTGGCATGCCTGGGAGATAACAGTACGGCTCTGTCATCTGGGGAGAATATCCTCCCTCTCTCTCTCTCTCTCTCTCTCTCTCTCTCTCTCTTTCTACTCATTAACCTCCCTCTAAACAGCACCAGAGCCCTGTGAACATCACTCCATCTATCTCTCCATCCATCTCCATCTCTCTCCGTCTCTCTCTATCTCTATCTTTTCTCTATCTTTCTTTATTCTTTATTAGGCCAGCATCGCTGCCTCGTATGACAGGCTTCAGGTTCAGGTGCAGAGGATATCAGCATCACATCTATCCGTCTCTCTCTCTCTCTCTCTCTCTCTCTCTCTCCACCTTTCCCCTTCTCATGGTCTATCTCTTGTCTCCTATATAAAAAAAAAACAGATGACAGGACTAGGGGATAAACTTAATTCTATCATACTGTCTTTTCACCCCCCCCCCCCCCCCCCCCCCCCCGTGTTTCTGCATCCCTCGTCCACTCTTTCTCTTACCCTCTATCTCATTTACCACCTTTCCTAACCTCATGCTCGCTTACCCAAAATGGAGCGTATTTTCTTCTCACATTTCATCACCTCACACAGAGCCTGCCTGCTATGTGACAGCTGGTAATAAGAAATACACCACAGAGAAACAATCACTTGATTTAACAGCCAGATAAACAAGAGATTGACACATGATCGCTGATGACTAATTAACACTCACTGAGAGGCCCACTCTGTGATATTTACAGTCGTTTTTGACCGTTTAAATTACTGATTTACCCATTGATTCTTGAAGTATATCACTTATAAATGGCTTGTTATGAAACCAAGTGTCTTTCAATCTACGGAGTAGGCCTTTAATGTAACTTTAAACAGTCATTATATCATATATCAAGCACACAGCCATGCAATTTCCATAGACAAACATTGGCAGTAGAATGGCCTTACTGAAGAGCTCAGTGACTTTCAAGGTGGCACCGTCATAGGATGCCACCTTTCCAACAAGTCAGTTCGTCAAATTTCTGCCCTGCTAGAGCTTCCCCGGTCAACTGTAAATGCTGTTATTGTGAAGTGGAAACTTCTAGGAGCAACAACGGCTCAGCCTAAAAGTGGTAGGCCATACAAACTCACAAAATGGGACTGGCGAGTGCTGAAGCGCGCAGCTTCAGGACTGACATGGACCAGGGGATGGGAGAGTGTGAGTGTGTGTGTGTGTGACTGCGTGGGTGTGTGTGAGACAGTGAGTGTGTGTTAGTGCGTGTGTGTGTGTGTGTGTGTGTGTGTGTGTGTGTGTGTGTGTGTGTGTGTGTGTGTGTGAGTGCGTGCGTGCGTGCGTGCGAGTGTGTGTGTAGGGAGTCAGGGAGAGGAAACTGAGATACTAAACTAAAACCTGAAACCATGGAAACCATGTCATGATGCTTTTGTGTTGTAGATACTGTATGTGGTAGTAGAGTAGTGGCCTGAGGGCACACACTTAATGTGTTGTGAAATCTGTTGTGAAATGTATTGTAATGTTTTAAAAATTTTATATAACTGACTTAATTTTTCCGGACCCCAGGAAGAGTAGCTGCTGCCTTGTCAGGAACTAATGGGGATTTATAATAAATACTAATACAAATGTGAATGACTGATCTTTCCCACATCAAATCCGACTGTTACTGATTTTGAATACACTGTCAGGGGAGTGAGATGTAAAATCCGTTTCAAGGGTTTCTCCAATGCAGAGCAAAGCACTGTGTTGCACGAAAAAATATATTTCTTATAGTATTTTAGCAGTACTTTATAGTTATACAACTATAGATCAAAGGAGATTTAGCAATTTATGTTTAATAATTTTCCTCTACAGTTTAGATTCCATCACAGACAAAAAAAAAACACACAAAAAAACACGTCATTTCTTTAAAGAGCATTATTAATATTAACGTAAGGCAGGCAAACTGACATAACAGCATCCTCCCTAAAACGTGTGTGCACCCAGGCGCCGTTTTAAAGCCCTGTCAAGATGAAAGTGGGGAAATTCACAGAGGTCAAATCTAATCTCACCTCACGTTGACAAACGTCCAGTGGGTCCTTTGAAGACTTTTCATGAAATTACAGCAACTTAGGCTGCGTCCCAAATGGCACCCTATTCTCTATATGGTGCACTACTTTGACTAGAGCCACCCTATTCTGTGCACTATGTACAGAATTGGTGTGCCATTTGGGACACAACCTTAATCAGGACAGGGTGGAGAGGGAGGGTTGAGGGGAGCTGTATCTCTCAGTCACAAATCACCTGAGGCACCCCGTTGTGTGTGTGTGTGTGTGTGTGTGTGTGTGTGTGTGTGTGTGTGTGTTTGTGTGTGTGTACCCCGCTGTGCCCAATACATCACCCCAGATAGACCTGGAACTCATTTGTCATACACAGAGAGAGGAACAGGACACAACTCGCTTTATCCACACCGCAGCGACACCATAGACATAGAAGTACTAGAACGAGGGTCCCCATTTCAGTAAATGAGGCCATAATGGGTGGACTTCTATTTTTTAAATTTTGTTATTCTCTATTTCTATCTGAGAGAAGTAGGTATCCTCCTTTTGAAAGTATAAGATGTTCTGTATGTATACAAGGAGAGTTAGATGAAGGCATTTGAGTGTTGGTTTGTACATACACTGACCAGGTGAATCCAGGTGAAAGCTGTGATCCCTTATTGATGTCACTTGTTAAATCCACTTCAATCAGTGTAGATGAAGGAGAGGAGACAGGTTAAAGAAGGATTTTTAAGCCTTGAGACAATTGAGACATGGATTGTGTATGTGTGCCATTCAGAGGGTAAATGGGCAAGACAAAAGATTTAAGTGCCTTTGAATGGGGCCAGGCGCACCGGTTTGTGTTAAGAACTGCAAGGCTGCTGGGTTTTTTCATGCTCAACAGTTTCCCATGTGTATCAAGAATGGTAAACCACCCAAAGGACATCCAGCCAACTTGACACAACTGTGGGAAGCATTGGCGTCAACATGGATCAGCATCCTTGTGGAACTCTCTCGACACTTTGTAGAGTCCATGCCCCGACAAATTGAGGCTGCAAAAGTAGGGGGGTGCAACTCAATATTAGGAAGGTGTTCCTAATGTTTGGTATACTCAGTGTATTTCTTCCACAGTAATATGGGCCCACATAGAAGGCTACAGCAGGTGTGGTGCTATGTTCGTTTGGTGTGTACACTCTTAGAAAAAAGGGTTCCAAGAGGGTTCTTCGGCGCTCCCCATAGGAGAACCCTTTTTGGGTTCCATGTAGAACCCTCTGTGGAAAGGGTTCAACATGGAACCCAAAAGGGTTCTACCTGGAACCAAAAAGGGTTCTTCAAAGGGTTATCCTATGGGGACAGCCAAAGAACCCTTTTAGGTTCTAGGCACCTTTTCTTCTAAGAGTGTACATCTTATTTCTAGAGCCTGGAGTTATGTTTTGACCATGTGACATTAACAGGAAAAAACCTAGGTTCTTATTATAGACCAAAAGTTATAGCCTCCTCTAACTAGGGCCCTGAGTTTCTCTTTGTCAGACTGCAAAAATAAAAAATAAACTCACGTCCCTATCATACACTACTTCCTACACAGAAACAGAGACGTTGAGGTCTCAGATCATTTGTGGTAGACCAGATGTCTGTTCGATAACGTTCCTGGTGGCACAGTACGGTGACAGTCCTGCAGTGTCACCAGCTGTTTGCGTCACACTCTCCCTCGCCGCCCTGCGCAGCCATTGCGTTTTTTAGACACCTCCGCCCGCCGTTCCCCCCTCCTCTCCTCCTTCTCCTCTCATCCCTTACTCCTCTCAGCACAGCAGGCAGCTAGCCTGGGCCAGGGGCGGACATCCATCTCTTCATCTCAGAGTAAAGCTGATCCGCCAGCAGCCTACTCTCCACCTCTGTCCCTTCCACTCTCCTTATCCCTCCGCCTCCCTCCCTCCCTGCCTCCCTCTCTAGGATCCCTCTACAGTACAGTAGGTGTCTGGTATCTGGTAAAGAGCAGTGATGCGGGCTCAAGCTCCCCAGTGAAAATAACCTCCCTCCCTCCCTCCCTCTTTGCCTCCCTCTCTGCCTGCCTCCCTGCCACCTTCCCTCCCTCCCTGCCTGCCTTTTACTATCTGTACTCCTGGATGTGCTGAGGCAGAACTTAAGGTTTGTACAGGTAGTGGCAAAGTGCTCCCATCTCCCCCATCAGTGGCTGACCTTGCTCTCCTGCTACCTGATGAACAGTGGTTTGTGTGGAGGGGGAGGGGAGGTGTGTGTGTGTGTGTGTGTGTGTGAATGTGCTCATGCACTTA